>NC_142011.1:45261306-45575973 GCF_049901735.1 Notechis scutatus
TTACATTGTTTAAACAATTGGACAGTTACTATGTTTAAAGACACCATTAAAACTCTAAAGCTGCTTGAAGAAGAGCAAGGAAAAATCCTTGACTTTGTCCTGCAAACCAGATATGCGGTGGACACTATTTTGGCAGCGCAAGGGGGAGTTTGCGCTGTGATTCATACGCATTGTTGCATGTATATCTCTGATTATTCTCCAAACATTACAGCTACTATACAGCATATGGAACAAACCCTGAATGAGAATCCATTACAATCGGAGGACGAGGGACTGGACGTGTGGTCTACACTTTGGTCCTGGTTGCCAGATGTTTCATGGATTCGTCACCTAATTGTTGGAGTGATATTGCTTTTTATACTTTCTCTTTGTGTATGCTGTTGTATCCAATGTCTCCCTGGACTTTTAGGAATGTGTCGGGTGAAGCCTACGGAAGGAGAACTGTTGTTGCAGATGGCGAAAAGCTACCGAGGCATCCGCGATCATCAAAAAACTAAAACAGGGGAGATGTGGGAATAAACTTTGACTTCAGTATTGGGTAATGATTAGTCTAAGACCTTATACATACATGTCTGCCTAAAGGTCATCGAGATAAAGCAAGGAAATTAAAAGCAAACACCAGAAACAATTAAGCAGCTCAGACAAGTATAAACAATTCTATGTACTATATCTAATTATTGTAATCCACAATGTGAATGCTTACTATGTACAAAATTCTCAATAAAAAGGGAGCACTGAAAATTATTCTGGGCTTCCATCCCGAGTACACACGTTTGTGTCTCATTCTTTCCATGGGAGACCACCACAGGGTGTCAAACTTGATTGTGTCATGTGATGTATATTGACATATCATGACATATCATGATGTTTTTTGCTTTTGAGGAGCTGGAGTGGGTGTCACCTGAACATGATGTATCCAGCCTGCAGGCCACTTTTCCTACCTGGTGTACTCCAGGTGTGTCAGCCACACCAGCTAGGAATTCTGGGAACTGTAATCTCAATAGCTTCAAAGTGGAAAAAAAAGTAGATTGTACTCCTGTAGAATAATTGGGCCCACTACAAAGATTCTGACTAATTTAATAAAAATATTAAACTTATAATGTGGTTTGTTTAGTTTTGGTTTAGTATGTCATGTGAATAGTCATTATGGTGTATAAGCTATGGTTTATGATTTAGTGAACTGTGCAAATCCATTCTTACCCCTTCCTGGTTCTGCTGTGTGCTTTCCTCAAAGTGAGTGATGCTAATAGCAAAGAACAGATACTACTCTCCAATTGACTGTTCTTGGATGTTAGTTTCTTTCACTGTGTCTATCTGAACAGCCCAGTGAAACACAATTTCAAGAAAATCCCACGGCTATTTTCTATTTTCTTTACCAGAGAGACTAGAAGAACCTGGGATGGTGAGAAGAAAAAAGAGGACATGTTGAAGATAATGATATTTTAACACCTTGAGGTGAAACAGAGAATTAATATGGTCTTTGTAGTCCCCTACCCTATCTTACTTTAATCACTATTTCCAATCCCTGCAATAGCTTCTAAATTGTGGAAGTATCCCAAGGAAAAGATATTGTAATGTAGCGATTCCACTTCCATATATTGATGTTTTCAAATTATCATAGTTTCAACTTAGTGTTATGTGTGAACTCTGCCAATTGTGGCTTATTTATCAAACTGCAATTAACCAAAACCAACTTAAAGGATAAAGTTTATCTGTTTCTTCATCTACTCAAACAAAAGAGAAGCAACTTTCAAGATATAAGCACAGTAATTTAAGAACCAATGGACTGTCCAATTATTAAATACCTAAGTTTACAGTTGACTTTTTAAGGCCATTCATTTATAGCTGATTTTTTTTTAAATAAAAAGTCAGCAAAACCAGTTTTCAAGTTAACAAAAACCTAATTAGAACTAAAACAGATTAAAAGAATTAAAAGAACTGTTTGTTTATGACATGTTTAAATTATAAGGACATAATAAAATGTAATTTCTATGGAAACTAGGAAAATATAAGATGTGAGACAAATATAAGATCTGACACAAATGCCAGTAAGAGAAGACTTTTTGTATTTCTTTTTCCAACATGAAAATAAATAAGTAAATTTAATATGAATGTTAAAATGTAAATGCTTGCAATTTCTAGATAAGAAAATATGATAAAATCAAGGCTCTGCCTGTCTTTAAAAGTTTTTACATGGAACACAAATAAAAAAGAACATCAATCACACTGTTGCAACCAGCAGCTTTACTTTTTTAAAAAATTATACCCTTAAGTTTCCCCTTAATGTGGAATGTTTTTGCCACAGATATGCCTGGTGCTAAGAAGAAAAAAACTTGAAATCTAACCTACATAGAGCATAGTAGATTGGGAACGCTTTGGCTAATGGATCTTTTTTCAGGTCCTTGACAACTTTTAGAATGAACTTTGCCAACGCAGCATGCTAGGGCAGGGCAAAGCATGAGAAGTAAGTATTATGCAATGCTCAGGAATATGAACAATACCCTTAGCTGAGTCATTCAATCAGGCGTGTCTTTAGAACTGTTCCTGAAGCTCCTTACAAAGCAAACTATATATGTATGTGTTTTCTGTGCAGACACAACTAGGAACAGCTTCAGAGGCAGCTACAGGAGCTTTGCAAAGCTTTTACTACATCAAAAGCACCAAATATTCTATAATATAAAATATAAACATTTGTCACCCATATTTTCTCTAACTAAGGGCTCTCCGGCTGTTCTTATTTAATTAAGCTGTTTCTCCCTTCCTTTCCACATTTTCATTCTTGAAGCCATTCTCTTTAAAGCCTTCACATAACAGGATTTCAAATAAATTACATAGGTATTAACCAATATAAGAGACTACACATCTTGTTGGGACTCTTTAGGAGTAAGTACCTTGTACATTACAGCAGATGTTCTGTTTTTTAAGCCTGAAGAGTTCAATAAACAGGAAATCAGTCATGTAGTGCCTCCTACTGCTCAGTAACTAATATAACATCTAAAGCTATACATAAAACACCCCATCTCACCCTTAAGGGGAGGCAATATTGAGACCTCTAACACGAGGCCCAGACCAACAAAAATTAGAAAACTGTCTCATAGGACAAAACAGGTAGGTATACTTGCATAGCTTCCATACTATGCAACTACTACGTCCAACTACTTACAAATTCAAATTGTGGACAAGCTACTCATGCACTCTGCAGGATATAAACACGGGATGTAGTAGTAAGAAAGGGAAGCAGCATTAATTAGCCTGATCAAACCAGTTCAACAAAATTAATTTGGGCTTTCCATTATTCGTGGAAGAAATAATTCACTCTATAGTATTTCAGTCTTTAAAAGGTTTGCTAATTAAGATTGAAATTAGGCATACATTGCTATCAGCATCTCGGTAAACAAGTTTGCAAATCTTGGAACTCAGTCCATCTTGTTAAATAGCAGAAGCAACTAAGAGAAAGTTCTCTGTACACAACTTTCCACTCCTTTTCCTTACTTGGTACAATTCTGATTACCACAAACATTTTTAATAAGCCATATACAAATAATGAAAGATTAATGCCATGTACTGTATATATGGATAACAGGATAATTAAAAAAAAAGATTTATTAGTACAAGGCTGAAGTGAAAAGTTCTATAAGCCAGTAGCTATTAGCTCATTATACTATATAAGATACATTCCACTATAGCTCATTCACCAGAAGGTACAAAAGAATTTTACAAAAAAGCAGACTCCAATGGCTTCTTTCTTGTCTTTCTATATTTTCTCACTGTTCCAGTTTAGTGGTTCCTTATTTCTTGTTACTTCCATCCACCTTCAACTCTTTTTTGCATTAACTTCTTCTGCTATGAAATCCTATCATTGCTCTGAGTTTATTGAAGTCTACTTTCTTAAATCTTAGATGTTGAGACTTTGGAAAAAGTGCAAAGAAGAGCAACTAAGGGCCTGGAGACAAAAACATATGAAGAACAGTTGTAGGATTTAGGTATGGCCAGTCTAGAAAAGAAGGACTGGGGTGACATAATAGCAATATTCCAATATTTGAGGAGCTGCCACAGAGAAGAATGGATCAACTTTTTTCCCCCAAAGCACCAGAAGGCAAGACAAGAAACAATGGATGGAAACTAATCAAGGAGAGACACAACTTGGAATTAAGGAGCAACTTCCTAACAATGAGGACAATTAACTAGTGGAACAGCTTGCCTTCAGAAGTTGCAGGTGCTTCATCTATGGAGGCTTTTAAGAAAAGATTGGACAACCACCTACCTGAAATGGTATAAGGTCTCCAGCTTGAGCAGGGACTAGAGGACCTCCAAGGTCTATTCTGATTGGTTGAAAGTCCCAGATAATAGATACTAATCTAGTTTTCTTTACATTCTTTACATTCAAAAACTCCACCATATGGTGGCTTTTTTACAACCCTCCACTCCTACCATTCACCAATTTATTCTTTATTTCTATCAGGTCAGGAATAGCTGAACATCTTTGGCTTCCTCAACTTACTAAAGGAGGAAATTGTCAACAAGATAGATTAGTTATTTCCTGAAACTATTATGCTTAGCAGAATTTGTCTACATCACTATTATTACATGCCACTTTGAAAGATCTATGGTTTATTTCCAGAAAACATAATCTGTATCTTCTTGATAAAGCAGGCAACCATAATAATAATAATCAACAGCAGTATCATTTTTAACCATTCCTCCACTTATTTCAACTCATATATTTTTCTAGTATTATTAAATTTACTCACTTTGATATTTTAGTGGGTTTGCTTCTTTAATCTGGCCACAATGATCTATGCTCTGGTAACCCTTCCATTAGATTACTGTAATATCTCACATGCCCTTGAGGATGACTCAGAAGTGCCAACTACAGCAGAATTCAGTTAATATGACTTTAACTGGCCTTGCCAGTTTAAATCATTCCTACCTTTAAAAAAAAAAACCAGTTGTTTATTGCCTGAGCACAATTAAGCAGTCTGGTGCGTTTTAGATAGATTAATATTGCTTCCAGAATTGTCAGCTAGTGTGGCTGTTGGGAGTAACCAGGTTGGAATTTTGTTTTAAAGTTTCCAAGCACCTCTTCAAAGGTTTTTTTTTCACTGAACAAGCCCCTTGTATGAGTCCAATGACTCATTTATAACCTAGTTAGGCTAGTAGTTCCTAATCAGAACCAGCATAATTGTGTAAAACACATTATAGAAGAAACATAGAGACTTTTGACTCATATGTATTAGGTACATTAAAATAAAATAAAAATGGGACTGTAATTTTATTACGTTATTCTACTGCACTAAAAAGAGTCAAAAGTCAATGCTTTTCTTTTTCCCCTACAGTTTTTCCATTCCTTTTTTCTGTCCCCTTCATTTTCCCACTATTTTCATTTTCAGTTATGCTTTATACTTTGATAAGTTTAATAAAATTATAATTTAAGAAACATGGACAATCTTAGCTGCAGCAGAAAGAAATATCCATTCTATTTTTGTTTTCTTGTTTCTTTAAGTTTCTTCAAGTTCCATCACCCAAAATCCAAATAGGAGAAGCTGATGCATATAGAAAGCAAATAGTTTTACCCATGGAAAATAACAGCTGGACTAAACAAAAGGAAATTCTTCTAAAATATATTCAGTAATATTTCTGTCCTTCATTTATGTGCCTCTGGGATGAGAAAGAGAATGGACCCACTGTGAATTTGCATTGAATAATTCATTGCAAATTGCAATGCACTGGTTCCATGAATGAAATCTAGAAATATTTAGACCTTCCCATTTCAAACAAAAGCTGGTTCTACCAAGTGTGAGTATGCAATTATGCAACTGCTTGATTATTAAGGGTGCTCTGATAAAAACGAAGTTTAAACCTAATGTAATCTTTTAAAAAATAACCTTCCAAAATCTATACAGTAGACTATACTGGATATAAAACAAGTTAAAAACTGCAAACCATTCCTTCCCTCACTTGTGCTCAAAACACAAAAGCATGTTTATTGAATAGTTTAATTTAGCTAAATTAAGAGACCACGTACCAACAGAGTGAACTATTCTACAAATTACTGAACTACCTGATTACAAAAGGTCTGAAAAATAATAATTCACAGATATAATAGGCAAAGCCCTTTAACTAGGGAGCAAAGGAAATTAAATTAGGATAGTGAAAGAAGAAAATCCAAGTAGCATATAAATATCTTCTTTACACACACGACAGCCAAACTAAAAACCAGTTATCAGACTGTTATTAAATTACTATGAAACAAGCAACCAAAACTCCTAATAGCTTTCCACTTTTTTTCAGGTGGCTTTCAAACAGAGAACAGAAAACGAATTTATTTTCCCTTAGCTCTTGTCTTGCATCCAAAGAAGGAAGTGTCCCATACATGAATAGGAACTATGATAACAGTGGAATAATGAAGTGAAAGAGGCATATAAGAAAATCTATTGCAAAGAACGAAGATGAGAGAAATATTATGTAATCTGTAGAGAAAGAAAAAATATAGCTTCTAAGAATGTGGTCAAGAATGAAAAATAGTTAATATTAAAATAAGTAGACAAAATGCAGAGTAATTTGGAAGGAAATAAAAATTATTTTGGAAATTTGTAAAAAAATAATCTCCAATAGAGTGATAAAAAATAAAGGTGTTAAGATTTTTTTCGCATGAAGTGAAGTAAAGGAATTCTGGAATGAGTATTTGAGGAAATTTGGAATTGAAACGGATGCTATAAATGATAAGAAGAAAAATGATGAAGCACTAAACAATGATGTGAAAATGTTTAAACTTACTAAAGCTGCAAGTGCAGATGATGTAACTGAAGACATATAAAATCTGAATGTCACCAATAGGATATGTGGCCATACTATATGGGTTGCCAACATCTGGAAAGAGTAATACTTCAGGAACAGAAATGTTCATGTTGGTGGGAGAGCCAGTTTCTCGTAGTCATTAAGGCATCAGGCTAGAAATCAGGAGATTGTGAGTTCTATTTCTATCTTATGCACAAAGCCAGTTGGGTGACTTGAGACCAGACACTCACTTTCAGCCCTAGAAAGCAGGAAATGGCTTCTGAAAAAATCTTACCAAGAAAACTCCAGGCAATCACCAGGAGTAAAAATTGATTTGGGGGGTGGGGGAAGAAAGAAAAAGAGAGAGGGGGAGGGTGGGAGAGAGAATATTAATAGTATGAAAATATTATTATGTATTATATTATTCACCATCAAGACTCTAGTTAATATCTAGATATTTTAAGCATGAGCTGCATAATTTTCCTCTGTCAATTCCTCTGCTAATATTTTTGAATGGGCTTCAGAATAAAAGGGTTACCTTCAGTCCCATAAAGACAAAGGAGCTGTAAAGTGATTCCTATAGAAAACCCATTCTATGAAATGGAAGAACATCTACATCTTTCTTTGTGGTCACCTCCAATCAATTCCTTCAATCACTTCCTGCTTCACCATTAAAGAACGGTTTAATCTCTGATCACTGGAAAGGGGAACATGACTAATTTCTTTTCTAAAAGTGCCATGTTGACATTAAGTGGTGTGGCTTTCACATTGTACATTTTCTCCTGGGATTTTATCTCAGTGGCTGGGCTGGTTAGTGGCTATAAGGACAAAACTTTCGTTCAGTTCCTACAAGTCAAGGAGAGCAGAAATCCTCCACTGCCAGAATGAATTGGTTGATATTTTTAACGTTTAACATTTGGATGACCAGTGGATTACAAAGGTAAGCACATTTCTTTCTTCTTCTGGTCATTCCCCCCCCCCCATTTTTCTTATTGAGCATTAGAAATTACAATTACAAAGCTGCACTGCCCTTGAAACTTCTTTTATTCTCCTACAATACAAGTACAGCACAGTTCCAGTATTAGAGAAGAAACACATCAATAATGTTTTGTGAATAATCAGTGATGTGTTTAGATAAATGTGGACATATTAATTGTAGGAAGGGGAGGGCCCCCAAAACAACTCTGGGTATTATTTTACTCTCTTCAAAACATTCCAAATCCATCCTGGTGTGGTATACTTTCTGTTCCAAATTCCTGTATCCCCCAAAACACACTGTTCATAAATATATTAAGGGTGAAGAATCATCAAGTTGCAAATCATCAAATATTGCAAGTGGGAGTCCCCTAATGGATAACAGTGAATGCCAGATGAAAGATAAATCACAATAGTTCTATTTGCTACTGTGATGGATTGGACTTCTTTCAGAATTATGCAAAAGAGAGATATTTTTCAAGTATTGAATTTGATACATAATTACTTTCATGTGCAGCATAGGCAAAATTTTCAGGATATGAATAACACACAAAAATCTTAACCTTAGTGGAATTCTAGTACTGCCTGCACTAGAACAAAATGCTTTCCAGATTTTATTATTTCTGTTGATCAGCATTAAGCATATAGTGTCTTCTCTCCTCTCCAGAGTTACCCTGAAAAGACACCGATCTTTGCGGCAAATATTGAGGGAACGTGGGCAATTGCCTCAATTTTGGAAGAAATATAAGATAGACATGGTACAGTACACCCAAGACTGCTCGGTATTTAAAGAAACCAACGAACCCCTCTTTAACTATTTTGATGTAAGTTAAAGCCAAAGCACCAATGAGACCCTGGGGGCAGGGAATGTACAAAGAAGACAAATATCAGCAGTTTTTCCTATGACAGAATTTAATTTTATTAGACTCTCACACCCTGTACTTACAACACAGCTTATAGAAATCCAGGAGTTATTTGACAGTATCCACATATTGTTGGTTTATTATATATAATAAGGCCACTGAAGAAGGCATTGTTCAAAGGACTCAAATTAGTTTATATATATGCATTATAAATATTCATCATATCTACATTTTATTGGTATGAGACATCATGATCTGGGGAAAAGATATAGTTGCCTTAAAGAGTTGTAAACATGCGCTCTGTATCTATACTTATGCGCTCTAATGCACTGCATAGCTTTGTAACTGTGCTAAACTCCAGTACCATTTGTCTGCCAAGTGAAAAAGAAAAGATATTGTCCCATCTTTCCCACTTACTCATCAAATATTTCAGTGGTATCAAAGTTTTCACTGGAAGCTTATGAGGACTGTGAAATATTTGGCTACATCAGTGGTGGGATTCAATTTTTTTTACTACCGGTTCTGTGGGTGTAACTTGGTAGGAGTGGCAGGGGAAGGATACTGTAAAATCTCCAGTCAGGGGTGGTATTTGTCGGTTCTCCGAACTACTCAAAATTTCCGCCACTGGTTCTCCAGAACTGGTCAGAACCTGCTGAATACCACCTCTGCAAACATAAAAGTTGAATATAAGTGCTAACTGGTAATTTTGCACTTCTACAAACAAGAAATAAACTGCCACATATTTCACACTCCATCACCTCCCAATATTCTTTTAACTTAGCCAACTCTGAAAGTGGGTTAAAAGAAAATTGGTGAGTAATACAAACGTAAATCTACGCCCTAAGAACTAAATGTGTTAAAAAACTTGCACAGTCTGCCTCAAAATCTGCTGGAGAGTTATAACCAAGCTGAACATACTTAAGTCTAGCTAAAATTGGTCCCTGGTGATGGAAAAGTTTGTATATGAGTTATATTGAACAGACTTAATTACTCTCCCTGCAAGTCTTAGCACGCAAAGTCTGAAAAACAGCAGATATGAACAATGTGGAAGGTTAGGATGTGCTTGCCTGCACATCCATGCCCTATTACTTCTCACCTTTTCAGATATGTTTGAATGCCTGCAGAGTGTTTATATCTACTCCAAAAAAATTTTTTTCATTGTACACATATCTGAATTCTCCCTTTTTGTTGCATGGTTGTGGTTGGAAAGGCCGAAGAATGAGCCAATTTTTTTCTTTCTAATAAATCACTCTTTTTCTTCTTCTTCTTCTAAATTTCAGGTTTATATCATAGTCTTGTTCATCAGAAAAGGGTCCACCCAGGACCATACTGATAGGAAAATGGGAGACACTTTAACTGGCAAAATAACACATATCAAAAATTTATTTATTTATTATTTAATTATCAAGAAAATGTTGCAATTTAAATGCTAGGGATGAAAATTAAAAATGAAGGTGTACCAATGGATTATGAGTAAAGCCCCTCCTAAAAAGCTAGTCTTAAAATCCTGTTTAAACTCTTGATCCATTTATGCAAACAACAACACCTAGGTATAATACAAATGCTGATTGGAAAAGTTTGCATTTGACAAAATTCTCCTCTTTTGTTTGGAGAAGGTTTCCAGCTTTATGTAGTCCTGAAGAGTGCTTCTCCATCCCAATATATGAACTATAAATACTTCTTTGTTCTTCTGTTCTGGCAGGTGGAATATTTTGGACAGATCTCCATTGGAAACCCACCACAGAATTTTACTGTACTCTTTGACACTGGTTCCTCCAACCTCTGGGTACCATCTATTTACTGTGTCAGCAAGGCTTGTGGTGAGGATTGGGCAAGGGGAAAGGAAGGCATGATTTTAAATAATCTCCTTGATGTTTGTTCCATCTAAAGGGATACACATTAATAAAACCTGTATAAAAGCTTGTTGGATTTCTTAGATGCCAAACATTGATTTGCACATGGCAGAAACCTTATGAAAATTATTTTAAATTACACTGAATGCTTTGTTAACAGTATGAAAACAGTTAACATATTTTATGTTAGAGGTATCAGTACTTATAGAACTAGCATTATTCAGACCAGTAAATGTTGTTCATTCTTCCAATAAGTCCAAATTAGCAATTTTTTGTCATTTGATTTCCTTGGTAAACAATTGCACATATCAATCATTGAAAGAGCACATTTGCTATGTTCAACACTGGAAATCCAATTATTGAGTAGATTTTTAATACAATAGCCATTCTGTTGTACTTGTAGTATGCTGTAATGTCGCTAACATTTTGTCTGCAAAACACAAACCAAATCTTGCTGTTTGGGGGCATATTTACAATGATAAATGCTAAAATAACATTGCATTCAGGGGAAAAAAAACATTTTGTCAAGCACCAAGGAAATCAGGAAATCCAGGCAGTTCAAATGTGTATAAAGATTTATTGCAAGCTTAAGCTCCCTACAAGAATCTGAATTACTAATGGGCCAATAAATTGGTGGTAGATAAGAGGCAAAGGAATTCAGGGTAGGCTGGACTTAGATCTCTTGACCCCTCCCTCGGATTCAGCCTGATCATCTCTTGTTATGAAAAGAGAAACTCCTACCTGTAAAGTAATTGGGTGAAGATTTGTAATAATAATTTAGTAGCACAATGCTAAGTATATTTATTCAGAAGGTTCGCTATAAAAGATAAAACAGCATGAATGGCAACTCAAGGTATCTGTCCTTTGCATACTTTTTCATAAGTGTTCTCTATTGACAACTTATTTTTGAGAAAATATACCCATATAGCATATATAAATGAAATATAACCATACAGCATATGGAGTGCTTGTATAACTAAGATTAGCATAGTTACAGTCATAAGTATATTTTCATTACTGGATCATTGGCAACTCTTGTGTTAAAAAAAAAAACTGTCTTGTACTGAAGCTACAAGCAGCACATTCATATTGCTTTATTTTAAAGACTTTATTTTTCAATAGAAGCCATTAACTGTATACAGCTGTGTGGATTCATAAGGCTGTAATCTTGTACATATTGTACTTGAATAAATATGCACAGGGCTGGACTACAGAAGTCCATAGGCCAGAGATACAAGCATTGATATTTCTTTTATTTTTTTCAATTATAGTTGAACATTCCAGATTTCATCCATCACAGTCCAGCACCTACACTGAAGTGGGTACTCCTTTTTCCATTCACTATGGCACTGGTAGCTTGACAGGAATAATTGGAATGGATCAAGTGACTGTAAGTGAAAGATCCTATTCACGTAAAAGGAATGTGATGCTTTATCTTTTAACCAATTATATTCTGATACAGTAAGGCATTATCCAGCCTGTAGAGGCTACAGTATCTGTATTTATCACTGAGTTCCAAAGCACAGTTCTTTATAGTGTCAAATGTCCTTTCAGGGCAGATGAGCAGCACATTACAAAAATGGACCATATTTTTGGTGGCATGTCACCAAGGAACCATGTTACAAATTATCATTGCTTTCATTTTCTATGTGTGTTCGTATGATTCATTAGGGGAACTCTGATGAAACATATCTTCCACAGTATTTGAGCAACTGGACTTCCCTTTCCCATTTTTCCTCCTGTGATCTTCCATGCCCTCAGATGAGTACAAGGGGCATTGCCCCAATGACTTGGTGCAGGTTTTAAAGATATGCATGGAGCTGCAGGGAAAACCTGTCCCCATTCCATCCTGGAAAGTGCTATTTGGACAATGTTCTCTAGTCCTTCTGTATTCTTCCTTTCTTCTAGAACAATCTTTCTGAACATGAATATGATTTTTAGATCATATAGTTTTAGGATGGATGATATACAATTCAACCTGGCTTTGAATGAGAATATGCTGCATCAGACTTGTGTAGTTTATTCAAAGTAGCATTAGCTATCCCAAATCTCCATGATGAAACACCAGTTCAGGAAGGAGGGAGTGTGCTGTATTAGCATACTCCAAACCCTCGCAACTGATTGGTCCGGACGGACAGCGACCTGATTGGTCGAAACCCCGGCCGTGATTGGAGCGCTAAGAATCTACTGCGATTGGCTGTGCTGATCGCGGGAGATTCAAAGCGCTGCCATTGGCCGGCTGAGCCACGCGCCAGCCCTATATGAAGGGCTGCCGCAGCTTGCATTCCCCAGACTATTTCTATCCTAAATAAAGAGCTGAACTCACAGAATGGTCTCGTGTCTCCTTCGACCCGATCCACCTCAGATCTAACACTGGCGACGAAGGTGGGATCGTGAGACAAAGAGACCACCCAGCACGTGGCGGCGGCACACAGCAGCAAGCAGAATGGCCGGCATAAACTCACCACTCGCACCCTTCAATCCCGCTACCGAGGACTGGGAATCCTATACCGATAGGTTCCAGATGTTCCTCGAGTGTAGCAATCTCAAAGATGCCAATGGTCACAAGAAACGGGCCGTATTCCTCGCACACTGTGGGCTGGCAGTGTTTAAGATGGCCAAAGCCTTGGCCAAACCAGAGGACGCCAAGACCATGGAGTGGGGCGACCTCGAGCCCCTGCTCACGAAGCCACTACGCCCCCATCGTGCCCATCCTCATCCGGCAGCACGAATTCTACAGGCGGGACCAGCGCGAGGGCGAGGGGCTTGGCGACTTCATAGCGGCACTACGCGATTTGGGGGCTTGTGCGGTTCGCCGACCTGGACGAGGCCCTGCGAGACCGCGCTCGCCCTGGGGCTCCGAGACCCCATTCTCCAGAGCCGCATCATGGCGAAGGGTGACATCTCCCCCCGCCGATGCACTCACAGAGGCTCGGATGCGGCAATCGAGCATCGCGCCACGAGCAGCGACCGGCGAGACGACACCGAACCCGAGAAGCGACCCGAGATCGACCACCGGGACGCAACCACGCACCACGGCGACATTGACTCCTTCTCAGGGACCGAGGACGAGGAGGAGGAAATCCACCGCCTGCAAGCAGCACGAGGGCGACGGGAACCCCAAGGTCGTAAGTCAAGGTTCCAGTGCGCCGGCTGCGGAGGCGATCACCCCGTTGGACTGCCGGTTCCTCGATGCCGTTTGCCAACAGTGCGAGAAACGGGGCACATCGCCAAGGTGTGCAGAAATAAAAAACACTACAGCCCGCGGCGGCGAGATGGCAGCCCTCGCAGGCAAGAGAACACCCCCACCGGATACCGAGACCGCCAGACGGAGAGCCGCTGGAGCCAAGAGGGTCAGAACAGGCGGCTCAATGAGGCAAGGCAAAGGGAGGAAACACACCAGACCGTCATCATCGGCCATTCCTCCACAAGAGACGCCAGAAAGGTATACGTGACAGTGGGGATAGAAGACCAACCATGCGACATGGAGGTGGACTCTGGGTCCTCCTCTCCATGGTCTCATGGCACACCATCAAGCGCCTGGTTCCCTCCATCCGCCGCAAAGAATTAGAAGACCAAACACTAACCCTCAAAGACTACCAGGGAAACCGCATCCCTGTAGTTGGCAGAGGCCATTTTAAAGTCACCTTCAAGAACCACACCGAAGTGCTACCCTGACCATCGTTGACCGGGATCGGCCGAGCCTGTTGGGATTACAGTGGTTCGCACCCTAGGCATTGAAGTAACCGGAATCCACCGCACCGCAGAGTCGGACTGGGAAGCGGCGCTCGTGGAGGACTTCCGGGAAGTTTTCGACGACAGCCTAGGCAAGTACCGGGGTCCCCTATCTCTTTTAACATAGACCCGGCATCGCACCAATCTGCCTTAAACCCAGACGAGTGCGATTTGCACTCAAGCCCAAGATCGATGAGCAGCTAGATAAGCTCATCGCGCAAGGGGTACTGGAGCCAATCGATCATGCCAGGTGGGAGACCCCATAGTCACCCCCATCAAGCCAGATGGGTCCGTGAGAATTTGTGGGGACTATAAGGCCACCCTAAACCACGCGCTCCAGCAAAGCGCATACCCCGTCCCAGTAGTGCAGCACCTTCTGCACTTGCTGGGGAGGCCGGATCTTTGCCAAACTCGACCTGGCGCAAGCCTACCAGCAACTGCCGGTCGATGCCGAAACCGCTGAAGCCCAGACCATCGTAACGCACCAGGGGGCTTTCCGTTGCAACCGGCTCCAGTTTGGAGTCAGCATGGCACCCGGGTCTTCCAAAGCCTCATGGAAAGACTACTCCAGGGAATAGAGGGGTGGTGCCCTATTTTGACGACGTCTTAGTGGCCGCGAGAGACGAAAAGCAACTAGAAGCCCGGTTGAGGGAGGTACTGAAGAAATTCAGAGACTTGGGGCTCAAAGTCAAGAAAGGGAAGTGCCAGTTACGGGCTGAGAGGGTCGAATTCCTAGGGTACCTCCTAGACAAACAAGGGATCCACCCCACAGAGAAGAAACTGAGAGCCATAAGGGAAGCGCCACGACCCAAAAACAAAACGGAACTGCAGGCTTTCTTGGGACTGTTAAACTTTTACAATGTCTTCCTACCTCAAAAGGCGACCGTGGCGGAACCGTTGCATAGGCTGCTAGATAAAACAGCCACCTGGACCTGGGGAGCACGGGAGGAGAGCGCTTTCAACAACACAAAGAAACTGCTAACATCTGACGCGGTACTAATCCAGTACAGCGAGACTCTGCCATTAACGGTAACGTGCGACGCATCGCCTTTGGGATCGGCGCCATCCTCAGCCACCAACTACCAGACGGGAGGGAAGCACCCATCACCTTCTCATCAAGGACACTTTCAAAGCCGGAGCGGAACTACAGCCAGCTCGACAAAGAGGCCCTAACAGTCGCCACCGCGCCAAGAAATTCCACTAATACCTTTACGGTAGGACTTTTACAATCATCACAGACCACAAGCCGCTGCTAGGGATCCTGGCAGGAAATAAGGCCACACCGAACATTCTATCACCAAGAATGACAAGGTGGTCTGAGTTCCTGTCAGCATACAACTACCAGCTGATCCACCGACCCGGAAGGACATCACCCACGCAGACGCCCTGAGCCGCTCACCCTTGCCCGAGCTAGAAGATGACCCGGCACCCACGACAGAGGTATTTCAAATAGAGACAATACCCAACCCACTAGTGACCGTGCCAGACATTGCCAGAGAAACAAATAAAGACAAGCGGCTGGCGCGAGTCCTAAGCTGGGTTGGAAAAGGATGGCCGGAAGGGGACAGGGACGAACTATTCAGACCCTTCCGAAACAGACAAACTGAACTCTTTACCGAGAAGGGCTGTATACTTTGGGGAGACAGAGTGGTAATCCGGAAACATTACAAGAAAGGGTATTGGGGATGCTGCATGAGGGGCACCCAGGGTTGGTTAAGATGAAAAGCCTGGCCAGAAGCTATGCATGGTGGCCAGGCATGGACAAACAGATCGAAACCTGGGTAGCCAAGTGCAAACAATGCCAAGAGTCCAGACCCAGTCCTCCCGCCGCCCCAATACAGGAATGGGAAACACCAAGAGGACCATGGTCTCGGATTCACATAGACTTCGCGGGGCCAACCAAGGGGCACATGTACCTCATCACAGTAGATGCTTACTCCAACTGGCTGGAGGTAAGCACCATGAAATCAACCACAACGGAGGCGGTAATAAGGAAACTGGGCAAACTCTTTGCCACACACGGCCTGCCAGATATAATAGTATCTGACAATGGGCCCCAGTTCACCGCACTAGCGTTTGAACAATTTCTGGCAGGCCAGGGCATACGCCATGCATTAACCGCGCCGGCAAATCCGGCGGCGAACGGACGGGCGGAACGCATGGTCCAATACACAAAAAAGCCATACAGAAAATAGAAACAACCAACATACAAGATAAAATCAATAAAATGCTCCTCATCCAACATATTACACCGAGCGCAACCACAAACAGAAGCCCGGCAGAACTAATGATGGGCAGGAAACTACGATCAACACTAGATAGAATGCACCCCACATACACCCTGACAAACCCCGGGTTCCTCCAGCAAGCATAGAAAATTCAACATAGGTGATGCCGTATACGCAAAAAACCTGTCGGGGGAACCACTCTGGATACCAGCAACGATCACCCAAATAACCGGCCCCGTATCATACCGACTAGAAACAAGCGACGGGAAAAACTGGAAATGGCACATTAACCAACTAAGGTCCAGAATAACTAACAACCATACACCCGAACAAGAAACTAGAAGGGGGGAACGGAAAGCGTTAAAGAAAGAGGGACCCCTAGTGCAAGCCGAACAACCCCACCCGGAACAAATAACCCGCAAATAAACCGGTCCTACTCACCTGTAAACGCGGGACCAACAGAACAGGCAACTCCAGAACCGTCACCGGGAAGGAGCAGCCAGGCCAGTGCAACCAGCCTGGAAAGATCCAGCGGAAACAACAGAGACGGCAGCTCAACCAGCCCGGTAGACCGGGAGGGAGCTACCAAGAAAGGCCCAGCCCGACCTTCCAGGCGGTTCCATCCCGGGAACCAGAGCGACAGAGAAGGCCTCCGAACCGGTCGACAACCAAACAAGAACTGAGTTGCGCGGGTCAACTAGACAGGTACGAAGCCCCGCCTACCTGCACGACTACGTCACGACGCACCGACAGACGAAACCAAGAGGAGGGGTGTGCTGTATTAGCATACTCCAAACCCTCGCAACTGATTGGTCCGGACGGACAGCGACCTGATTGGTCGAAACCCCGGCCGTGATTGGAGTGCTAGAATCTACCGCGATTGGCTGTGCCGATCGCGGGAGATTCAAAGCGCTGCCATTGGTCGCCCGAGCTGCGCGCCAGCCCTATATGAAAGGCTGCGCGGCTTGCATTCCCCAGACTATTTCTATCCTAAATAAAGAGCTGAACTCACAGAATGGTCTCGTGTCTCCTTCGACCCGATCCACCTCAGATCTAACAGGGAGGGAGAGAGGGAAAGAGGGAAGGAAGGACAGAAGAATGCCATGGCCCATTACTGCAGCATGACTAGTTTCTTGCTACAGATTAAAATTCATATCTGAGATTTCTAATTTTTAGGTTGAAGGACTCACCGTAGTAAATCAACAGTTTGCAGAAAGTGTCTCTGAACCTGGCAACACCTTTTTGGATTCAGAATTTGATGGAATACTTGGTCTGGCCTATCCATCCTTGGCTGTGGATGGTGTCACCCCTGTATTTGATAATATGATGGCCCAAAACCTGGTGGACTTACCAATATTCTCAGTTTACATGAACAGGTAATGCATAAAAAGTTGCGTCTTCTTCCCAATACAGTAGAAAATTTAGCCTTTCAGATTAGCACCTGCTTTACTTGAAATCAATAAAAACCAATACCAAAGGAACCCATATGGTTGGCTATTTTTAAAAAAACACAATTCTGCAGCAGGAGTAGGGAAGCTTATCTCTTTCCTTATAAATTGGTGAATGTCTTATTTCTGGTACTGGGACCAGATTCCATTATTTTTGCTTAGTATTGGAAAGAATAATTGGTTGCATTTGTGTACTTTCTTTTCTCAAAATCAGTCAATATTCCATTCATCAATGTGCCCAATGTGCAGGCATGATCAGAGATAGCCAGAGGACTGACATGAGAAGTCTGGAAAATGTGGAGCATTTCCCCTTTCCTAAGAGGTCTGTAGGGGGCGTGCATAAGTGCACCAACGTGCCTACCGTCCCTGTCCTATTGTTTCTCTTATTCTTTTATTTTTCTTATATGTACCCATTTCATGTATTCACAACTATGTATACACTTATACTTATTATCTTGTAAACAATTGGCAAACCAAATAAATAAATAAATAAATAAATAAATAAAATGTGGGGCATCAATTATGTACTTCAGGTTTCGAATTCTGAAAAGAATGACTGTGTAATAGAAAAAACACAAAGCAAAGGCAATGTAATTATTTCTTCTTTCTCTCCTCAGAAACCCTTATTCTTCTGTAGGAGGGGAACTGATTTTTGGTGGCTATGATGAGGCCTATTTCAGTGGAAATCTCAACTGGATTCCAGTCACTAAGCAGGGATACTGGCAGATCCTACTGGATAAGTATGTGTCTTATTTAAAAATAAGGGGGGATTCTCAGAGATAATAGCTACTTTTCTATCTCTGATGAATGCTAGAATTCAGGGTAATTGTGCATTTAGGACTCAGACTTGCCAATCTTTTACAGAAGCACCACATCTGTTTCACAAATCCCAGGCTTTCACTGTTACAATGAGCTGTAATCATCTTTTAACTATTTGGCTAGATGTGATATATATTTATCCTTAGAGTTAGAGGGCTGTTTTTCACTCCTTTAAAAGCCAGGAAAGTGGTTTAGGTGATTATGTATATTAATTACATCATTGTCTGTAACAGGTGTTTTTACAACAGTATTTGCCAATTCTCCAAATGATGTAAATAATTCCTTGTGGATAAAAGAAATTCCATCTATTACTAACTATTCCACCTCCATCCATCCCTCTACATCATTTTATATGGAAAAGCAAAGTACCAATGCTTTGAATATTGTCTAAGTTCCTGCAGCTTGTAAAATTCCAAGTTACATATGAGGTCAGAAAGTCTTCAAATACAATTGTGATCATTATGGAGGGATTCCTGCTTCATTCCAAAAAATTACAGAATCATCAAGATCCTTCCCCATCTACCTAGCTTTGTTTCCTTTATACCAAAAATCCTAGGAAAGTATGAAATTAGGAAGCATAAATTCTAAACTTTCAGTGTCTTGTTGAAATGCCTCAGCTATATCAAATGTGCAAGAAAACTCCTCTTCATAGACTACAGTTCTTCCAAAGAAGCTTTAAAATGAAGAAATTTTTGCCTTTAAACTAGGCCCACGAAAGTAAGACTGCAAATTTTCAGACAATTAGATAGTAATTTAGTACTAGATTTACTATATTAAATACAGCATTTTGTGATTACCCATAGTCTCTCAAAATAACCCAAAACCCAAAACATATATTAAAGTCCAGTAAAGCCTTCAATTTAACTTCACTGTTTTATTAGGCACAGTTTAAAGTCACAAAAGTAAATAATGAGGCAAACAGAAAATCAAAACAAACCGCATTGATGAGAGTTCTGAAGCAAGCCAAGATAACTAATTATAAACTCCAGGAAAATAACCAAGAAAAGTCCATGGGAAGAACACCAGCAAAGATAAGCCTCTTTCAAGGTGAACACTAATTGACTTCAGCAATTCTAACTGCGCAGTTGCAAACTTATATACATAGCTCCCACCTGCAAGCCATGAGGAGGATCATGGTAATCTCCTCTTGAGTAGACCTTGCTCTTCCCTGATCCTCTCTTCCCTGCGTGACCTAGGATGGATAGGGGATGGGCCTGGATCCTCCTCTGACTGCTCAGCTGGCCTCTGCCCTTCCCCAGCCTCCTCCACCACCTCTGGAACCACACTCCCACTCCCTGTTGGCTGTTCCTCCTCTTCCTCAGAGTCAGACTCCACCAGGGACATGGCACATTTTCTGAATCTTGTTGTAATTTTTGCAAACTGGATAAGGTCACTCTAGACCAGGGGTGTCAAACTCATGTTCTCACAGCGGTGTCACGTGACTTATTGGGACTTTTTCCCCTTCGCTAAACCAGGTATGGGCATGGGTGTGGCCAGTGTGTGACGCATCCAGCCCGGGCTGGGAGTTTGACAGCTCTGCTCTAGACTATCCATATATCCAGAGAAAATACAGAGATTCCAGCAGAACCATTATAATCATGGGTAGAGGCAGACAAATCAACATTGTGATATGCCAAAATTCCAAGTGTGCTCTTGGAATAAGCTCTTGGGACTGATTCCAAGCAATCAGTCCTTAATTACTGTTAGCTAAGCAAGAGTGCTCACTATTGTCCCCATTTTAGGAGACGTAGACATTTTCCCTTGGTATAACCAGAAATGTTGTCCATTTAAAGTCTTCTAATCTCCATCACTGTACTTCTCAGCACAGATCTTTTCAAAGATGAACCAGTAACGCAGTGACAGACATTAAAACAAATATAGGAAAACAGTGTCAGGATCAAAGTCAACCTATAATTATGCTGGGAGAAGAAGTACCAATGTAAATATATTGGAGAGGCATTACCACCAAAACAGCCCCCTTGAAGCTTTATTTCCATCTTCTTTTCAGTATCCAGGTTGGTGGGAATGTTGCATTTTGTGCAGAAGGATGTCAGGCTATAGTGGACACAGGAACATCTCTCATCACAGGCCCTTCTGAAGACATAAAGCAAATGCAAACATTAATCGGGGCACAACCTATGGATGGTGAGGTAGGTCCCAACTTGGAAATCAGTAACAGCATCCCAATCCTCGTGCTAAATCTAGGATAAGTTTAAATCTAAAATTTACAATCTCTTTACAATCCTAGTTGTTCTTTCATTTTCTCTTTTTGTTTCTTTCAATTTCATTACATGCTAGTTCTTTGAATTTTAAAGAAAATTTACTCTGTCATTTTGCAAAAGGTGAAGCATATGCTTTTAAAAAAGGAGGCTTAGGAGAAGCAGTGAATTTAGGCCAAGTCTTCTCCTGATTTAGCTTCTGAAACATCTGTCTTTTTGCCCCAAAGTTATATAACTTTTGAGAGCAGCTTGGCAGCCCTCTAAGTGCCTCATAGATATTCTGAGAAGGAGACCCTCTAAGGCAGAGGTGTGAAACTTGTGTTGTCATGGCATCGTCACATGACGTATCGCGACTTTTTCCCCCTTCACTAAACTGGGCATGGGCATGGCCAGTGTGTGACGCATCCAGCCCGTGGGCCATGAGTTTGACAGCCCTGATCTAAGGCAATTGGTGGGTGCTACCTAGAGAATGAGAAATGGCGCTATTGCTATGGTGCAAAAAAGTATGGCAGACAAAAACGTATGGAGCAAGGGGGATGGGGAGTTAGCCCTGGATCCTTCTCTCACTTCAAGCAATCAATATTTAATTACTCTCTGTGTTAGCATATTGTGTAATAGCATATTAAACACAGGCAACCTTCAGAGTAGTTTCCTTAAATAAAAAGGAGTATTTGGAGGGAGATAGATTGAACAAAGCAGAAGTAAAGGGAAAATAAGGATACTGAATCCTTATTGTATCTTATATATTTTTGGGCTGAAACCTGGTTCAATGTTTTAGTATACTTAAAGACATCAATTCACTTATGCGTGTAATATCTTACAAGGGAAGCACAATTCAAAAGAAAAAGATTGGAGTGCAAAATAGATATTGTCCATCTTCTTATCTAGGGTTGTTTTTTTAATTGAAATATTGGATGTTCATTATTGCAAAGATATACCAATTGTTTGCAGTATGCTGTGGAATGCAACTATCTCAATGTGATGCCTCTTGTCACTTTCACAATCAATGGAAACTCTTATCCTCTTACTCCAGAGGCTTACACTGTCATGGTAAGTACTGTCACTCATTTCTTCCTGGCAGAACATGTGTCATTCTTGGGAAAGCATGGGTTATTGTCTGTAACTTTATATTGGGACATGGAGAAAGAACACTGATGTATTAGTAAGAGTTTCCCCATTCAGATGCTCAGTTGCTCTTTTACTGCTGAGAGTCAGAAAAGACAAGCTAAAAAAGGACAAGGCAGACTTCTTAAGGTTGTACTATATACCAAGGTTGCCTAATGAGAATTGGCCAGATATTAACACGTTTTAATCACCATGATAATAAATACAAACTAGTAATACCAATTAAAAAGTGCCAGTTTGGAGTACTGGTTAAGGTACCAGGCTAGAAATTGGGAGACAGTGGGTGCTAGTGTCGCCTTAGGCATGAAAATTGGATCACACTTTCTCTCTCTCTCACCCCAATTCACTCATAGGGTTGTTGTTGTGAAGAAAATAGGATATGTTTGCCCCCTTGAGTTGTTTATCAAAATCATAAATGTGGAATATAAATAAAAATAGTAAAACTAAAGAATGAGGAAATGACTGTTTTCCTTCATTCCCTGGGAAGGAAGAAAGGAAGGAAAGAAGGAAGGAGGGAAGGAAGGAAGGAAGGAAGGAAGGAAGGAAGGAAGGAAGGAAGGAAGGAAGGAAGGAATTGTGGCATATGTGTTTGACAAGCTCTGTTGCTGTTGAAAAAGTACAGGGGAAAAGAATATTTATCACAATGACCATCTTATCTGTCCATAAAGATGGGGGGCCGGGGGGAGACTAGCATTCATACTAGATCAAAATCTTTATTAATTTTGTGGATAACCTAAAAGTTAAGGTGTAACAAAAAGTAGCGGGAAACTTACTTAATTTTTATAAGTCAATGTACAGAGCAAGAGAACATTTAAGGAAGAGTTCCAAAAGCCTCCACCTCCATACAAGCCTCATTAGAATAAATGACAATGACATAAAAAGGTGCACTGTCGTTGAATTCTCCAGGTATCTCAATAAATTGAGGCTTATCCAAAAGATTAGGTCAGGTGATTCAGCTGTGAAGTCTAATATTTTCATTTTAATGATTATTTCTAAAACTTCATTTATACATATAGATTTAACATTCACAAATCCGGGGCCCTTTTTCTCTTCTTTTTTTTCCAATGCATTTTCTCCTTGGGAAAGGTGGTGATCCCTTCCACCGTAATAAAGCATGCTAGTTCCTCTTGCCAGCATCTTAGTCACTATTAGAAAGATAATAAATAATATATTCATACCCAAATACAATATAACACTAACTTGGAGGCATCTATATATAACCTTACATGCACCTTTCAGGCTTTACTTCTTTGTTATGGTAGGGAGTTATTTTAAATGATAATGCTATTTTTGTTCTACTAAATATATTACAGTGAAGCTAATGTCATAAATTGTAGATTTGGCAGCCTACCACAAGTCTGCTTTTCATACCAACACAAGAATCCTTTGGAGATGGCAGTGCAGAAACTCCTCTTCTACTTGAATTCTTTCAGGTGCAGATCAGCCCATGAGAGGATAAAGGGAGATGAATGGGAAGGGTTTGTAATATTCAAATACAAGAAAGTGGCTAAATCAATGGAAGGTACTAATAGAAACAAACATTGAGAAAGTTAAAGACAGAAATAGGAAAGTGCAGAAAGAACTAAAAAAAAAAAGAGAAGAAAAAAGTAGTGGCTTCTGACTCTTCAGTATGATAGTATGCAAAAAACATTACAACCTCAACTTTTTGCTATACAGTTCTGAATATTTCAAGCCGTAAGAGCAAAACCATTCTAATTGTCAAAACCTAAAATTAGGGTTTCATTTTTTTTTAGTTTCAAATACAAAATCCAGAATTGGTTTCCAAATGGAAATAAAACTTGATAAGCTCTTCTCTTTAATTAAAACAGTTAGTTTTACCTTCTCTGCCCACTCCATCACGTTCTCCATCCATTCTTCTATTGTGGAAATTAGTGTGTCTTTCCACCTTGGGCATATAAGATTCTACCTCCTGTCAATATATATAATAGCAAAGTTCCCTGTTTTCTTTCAAGCTCTTTGTCCAGCATGAACACACTCTTCTTTAATATGGTGTCTTCAAAATATTGGACTAGTGCTGCTATCATTTTAAGGTCACAGATTATGTTATTACATGTCCCATGTCCAGGCTAGAAATGCCATGATTCCTTCATATGCTCAAATCACAACTAGAATTTTTCTAATTTATGCTAAAAACAATTGGCTCAGTATCCAGTCATTGCCTTCTTCCTTCTATCTCAATCCTTAGTTGTGCCTTGAAAATTCAACAATAATCTTTCCCAACAAAGTCATCCTCCAGATATAAGGACAACTTCTAGCATTTAAATTTCTGTGGTTAAAACTGCTTTTGAGTGTGTGTAAATGTTGCCATACAAATCTGAATATGATTTATTGTCTTAATCCAATATTAATTGCTTTTAAACCTACATATCCTCTTTCCCATAGGTCAATAGTGATGGGATGAACCTGTGCACCAGTGGCTTCCAAGGTTTAGATATAGAAACTGCAGATGGTCCACTCTGGATTCTGGGAGATGTTTTTATTGGCCAATACTACTCTGTCTTTGATCGAGGAAATAATAGAGTGGGATTGGCTCCAGTTGTCTCTTAAGAGATTTAGAGAGTAAAGGAATGTAAGCCTATTCCCTTTTCTATCTTTTTTTGAGCAGCAAAATTAAGTTTCCTATCTCTTTTTTTTTGTTTCCCATGTGAAATGCAATCAGGATTATGACTTTTATCTATAAATGCAAATTCCTTGAGATCTCCTGGAAAAGAGCTGTTTAGACGTGTCAGTTCTCAGTATCAAGATATATGATGATTTTATCTTCTCTCATCAAGTAAATTAGATTAAATAAATCCTGAATACAAACTCAAAACATTTTGTCACAGTCCCAAGCTGAAGTTGTATTTACACAATTGGCTAAGCATGATTTATTGAATAAAGTGCAATGGTTTGAGCTGATCCGCCATGTTAATGTATATATCAAATATTACAAACTACATGATTGATTTACATAGTATGCTTATCCACACTAATCAAAATGTATTTTGATTGAATATCTTGTATGAATCTAGTCCGATTTGTGAGGAGGTTTCCTCTTTGTAAAAGAAAACTGGACTACATCTTGCAAACTTATATATAATTAATGAGTTAAGTAAATAGATGAATAACTAATAATATTTCTTAAATAGCGAAACCATTAATAAAAATATTTTTGTATGCCTAAAGCAATGCATTGTGTGATAAATAATATCTCTGTGTGATTTTCTGAAACGAAAGAATTGTGGACTGAATAATGCATCAACATTCTAAATACATCAACTTTCTCATTAAACAGATGTGGGCAGATTAATATCCCAGTGCCAGATGTTACTCTGAATCTTTTTTGAAGATCTCAGAGCTTCCCAGAGCCACAACTGTGAATACTGTGACATTTTTTGGCATCTTCAACAAAAAAATATTCTGCTGTTGATTACATTTTATTTATTTATTACTAACTCTTTATACGAATTCATACTGTGGCTATTTACTGCAGCTCTTCTTCTAGAGAATGTTCGAGAATGTTAAGTGCAGTCCTCCAAAATGTATCTCAGTCTATCCTAAGGATAATATTGTATGCTCCCCCCCTTTTGTGTGTGTGTGTGTGTGTGTGTGTGTGTGTGTGTGTGTGTATGTGTGCAGTGGGATTTGCCTTTAAAGAGGCACTAAAAATTAACATGTTATATATGGACCTTTTGGTATTCATTCAGATTCTGTACTGGTCTTGATAAGTTTATTAAACCACATGCTGGCTGGGAGTTCTCGGACAAATTGCAACACTAGAGAAAAGATAAGATTGGGGAAGACTGTCCTCATCCAAGAAAGGGGAAAGACGGAACTACCATTGTACTCAGAGCAATATATACTGTAAATTAGGGGTGGGCTGCTACCAGTTCACACCGGTTCATCCCCACGAACGATTGGTTGGCCCCACCCAACCACCCCTGCCCTATCCTGTCTTACATTTCCTTCTTTTGCAGCTCAGCTGATTTGTGCGGAAAAGTGGATTACCGCGCTTCAGCTGTTCCACTTATTGGGGAAGCAGGAAGGTGAGTTGGAGAGATTCAAATAGGTGATTATTGAAAGCTGCACGTGTACACAAAGTGCACTCACAGAACCGGTTGTTAAACTGGTTGCATCCCACCACTGCTGTAAATATGGTAACAAAGTGTAGAATTTAAGAAGGCCAGATTCAGACATAATGTTCCTTGACATGAAGGACACTGTAAAATATAACTGGCCAGTAGTTGTATTTTGCTATACCAATAATAGAAGAGCATGTTTATTTATTTATTTATTTGATTTGCCAATTGTTTACAAGATAATAAGTATAAGTGTATACATAGTTGTGAATACATGAAATGGGTACATATAAGAAAAATAAAAGAATAAGAGAAACAATAGGACAGGGACGGTAGGCACGTTGGTGCGCTTATGCACGCCCCCATACCACACAGGTTACTTGGTGGGGCAGGGCAGGGCAGTGCTAGAGAGTTCAGATAATGTAGCTTTCACTCCAATTCCCAGCATTTACTTCCAGAGGCAGTCACCACTTTCTGATATGGTGATTCTTTACACAATCCTTTTAGATAGGCAGAAGTGAATATAAAGGCATTACACATGATTATATTTATTCAAGCTTATTTTTTTTCCTATAAAGAAATCACTTTCAAAGGCAGTTTTTATCTCAGCAAAAACTCATCCAGAAATGATGAAAAAACAAAAATTGTATAAACTTTTTTTCTATATTGATAAAAAGTAAAAAGATACTGCTGGTACCTATCCTTGAAGGGAAGGCTTCTATTTGTTATATGTAGCAGTTCCTTTAAGTCAGAGTTTTACATATAATACTTTAAAACAATAAATTGATTTTGGGACTATATTGAAAAGAAAACAAAGCAACATAGATCTTTAAAGTCAACAACAGAAGGGCCTTAATGATCAGTCTGATGACATACAGTAGGTGATGGTATGCCTATAGGATTTTAAAAATGCACGCTAGTCTTGCAACACACATATATAACATTATTTGGATAACGTAGAATTTATCTATAGATCTCATGATATCTGGATTGGTGGACTGCTTGGAAACATTGTCCCTCTTGTCGATCCTCAATCTGATCAGCTTCCATGGAATGGCCACTCTAACATAATTGAAAGGATCATTCTAGGACTTGGAAAGATACCCATGTTTTTTCTCCTTTACTTCACCATGCAGTACAAGCTCATGAAACAAAAGTGCCAGCCAAGAAGAATCACAGCTTATTTTCTCTAGTACCCTTCCATTTTCCTTGAGTGTCTATGTATTTTGTGTGCTGATATACAGTATAATCATTGTGGTTTTTTTGTTGCTGATTGTGCCTATTTTGGCTTTGTCAGTTACAAAACTATGTGTTTTAATTTTACTTTTTAAAATGTGTGTAACTGTTTACATGAGAAGCCCACTCAGTAATGCAGTATTGGAAGAAGGCAGAATTTGTAGGTGAAGACAAGTAACAGAATTGCATTTTATAATAAGTTTGCCTCCAATGGTATGTTGCTTTTAGAAGTGGATCGCTCGCATGAGCAATGAAATATTCAGGAGAGGTGGATGCAGAGTCCTTCACTACATCTCAGAGGATTTTTAGTGTACTTTTCCAATGTGCTGTGTCAACATTTGAAAAGCTAAAATGTTTGGGTTCATCAAGTTTTCATTAAGAGCTGCCTTCCACTATGTTGAGCTAAAATTATTTGAATTTGAATTCTTTATTGTCATTGTTTGTACACAGTACACATACAACGAAATTCACATAACACCCAGAGACCAGACCCAACACGCACACACACATGACAATCCCCAAATACCTCCCCTCACCAAAATTCCCCACCCCCTAAAAACACACAAGCATCCACACAACAGACCAAGTAATACTGTCCAACAGCTCACTGATGGTGGTCCTTAAGTTCATTGGTAAGTGCAAATATAACTCTGGGATAAAAACTGTTGAGAAAATGCGTGGTCTGAGTTTTAATTGTTCTGTATCTTCTGCCAGAAAGGAACAGTTCACAAAGATTGTAAGCAGAGAAGTCTCTGAGAATGTTAATGCAACTTCCTCAAACAGCGAGATGAGAAGATGTCATCCAGGTCTGGTAGCTGGAGCCCAATGATATTCTGGGCAGTTTACATGCCTTTGAGTATTTGTATTTCATTACATACCATGTAATATGAAGAATCATCAGTGCCTTTTATCTAAAACAATCCTTTCTCAAGTTTGTGCCCTCAAAGAGTTGGGTTGGGGATTCCAGAAATTGTACCCTGCCACATACAGTCCATCAGACTGGAGAAGAATGGCCTGGATGCCAGTCACAGAGTCTTATCAGGAAAAGATATGAGAACAATGCCTGCCAAATGAAAAGAAAAGTTAGTACATTTCATTTGCACCTATCCTATCTATATTGCAGATTGATATAAAACATGTTCTAAAATAATCTACTGTACATTCTTTCATATTTCAGTAAGGAAAGTTTTTCAAAATGGAAGTGTATATATTTCTTCAGGATGAACATTTTTCTCCAACTATCCTCTCCAAGTAGCCATTCATAAATCAATACAGATTTTTCAAATTAACTTACCAGATGGGATAAATGATCTGAAGGGAAAACTGAAAAAAACACAACTTCTTTTTTTTTTTTGATGGCTGTACAATAACCAGCATAAACTCTGCTGCTGCAGTGAGTTACTCATAACAGCTGACCTTAGGCAACATCTATAGATCAGCAAATTACAATGAAACATGTGATATCACAGTTGCAAAACTGATTCATATTAGTTCATGATGTTCTTGGGAGTTTGTAAAAATAACAATTTTAAGGATTTTTTTTCCCATGTTTACATTTCATGTAATGTCAAAAAGTCTGTGAGTTTCTGTACATAACAGAGTTCCATTCTAGAGGCTCAATATGTCTCTTGTTCCAACAGGTTCACAAGTAGGTTTGGTAAACCTACTGCATTTAACTTATCATTTTATCTTATACTAAGTTGACACAGGTCAGTCATTTTATACCCTGCCCTGAGTTGTACAAATAATAAAAAGGTGATATAAATCTAATAACCAAATGGACAAAGTCATGAAATCCTCAGCTCAAAGAATAATAATTCTGCAGTCCACTTTAAGTTCCCAGATACAACAATCCAAATTAAGCTTCCAAAATTATAAGTAAAAGGTCAGATAAAAATATTTATTTCAGAAATCTTGCAAATTTTACATCAATCTTGGTTTTTGAAAGGCTGACTGCCTAGCTTGCTGTAGATCGCTGTAATTTTTCTTATCACAGGATTCATATGTAAAAATGGTGCTTACTTTCTTAGTTCCTATATCACATCATACACAGTTTAACAGCAAAGACAATGGCTTTCGCCCATGTCAACCTACTAATAATTGGTGCAAAAAGCTTTTAGCATTGATGGAAGAGAATTTTATGCAATCTCAAGGGCTGTAGTGGATCATACATTGCTGCAGAACCCACATTTTACTTTTTTCCAGGAACAGATTTTTAACACAGTTATTCCTTATCACATTAATGCAACCTCTTTTGAAAAAAAAGATTGTGAGTAATCAGCAATAATCTGAGAAAAACATTTTATTAGATTTTTTTATCCCATCTTAGGTTACTTTATAAGTAACTCAAGGTGATGAACATAACTAACACTCCTTCCTCCTCCTCTTTTCCCCACAACAACACTATACTAATCATACTTCCAAAACAATGAATTCTACGAGATAGGTTGGGATGACAGAAAGTGACTGGCCCAAGGCTAGCCAGCTGTTTTTCTAGGTAACAAACAAAGAATATTACTTTTGTATATCTCCAGAAAATGTCAGTATCATAATTAGAAATCTGAAAATTTTGCTGGCAAAAGACCCTAATATAAATGAATTGAAAATAATTTGGAAATCCAGTTGTACAACCCAAGTGGATTCATATTTCATATTTATCTCAGCTATATAAAAAACAACTATTGCTATCATATAAGATCCAGCATGCTCCCCAAGGAAAAATGATGAAATATGTTCTTGTTCTCTCGTTCTCGTTCTCTCTCTCTTCTCTTTCTCTCTCTCTCTGAATGTTGAAAAAGGTTTTGATAAGAAGGCTATCATGTCTAAACTGCAAATGTCTTGACAACTACTTGATGGCATTAGAAAGAGGGTTTCTTAATTGATTTTCTGTTATCTAATAATTATCCCAGTTTATGCAACTCAGATATTGTAGGACTGGCACCAATGCCCTAACTTTTAAATTAGAATTAGAATTCTTTATTGGACAAGTATGATTCATACTAGGAAACAGTCAATATAAATCGTAAGGATACAAGTGACAAAGTTACAGTCATAGAGTCACTAGTGGGAGGGGATGGGTGATAAGGAGTGATGACAAGATTAATAGCAATAGTAGTGCAGACTTTGTACATAGTTGGACTTATGAATGAAACCAAAGAATGAGCACACTGGATCAGGCCCATATTTACATCCTTTTTCCCTCTTTCAATCTTCTGCCATTATAATGGCTACGTAGGATGAGACTATCCTTCTATATTAGGATATTTTCATATCGGAAATATTGTACTAACTGGATCCTTTCTAATCACTAAGTAATTCAGATGCCATGGCAACCAGTTTCTTTTTTCCTGCAGAAAACTCTGGATTTTCATAAGCTATTTTCATATAATATACCATGTAGCATGAACCATGTTATACCACCACAACCAGAACCATCTGTGTAGCAAAATTTACGAATAAGCATGTTGGAAAAACTGAAACAACTCAGCTCATTCATTTGTTTGTTAGATGTACATTTAATCTTTCCTTGGAGAAGTCAAGGCAAGGCTTGTAACACTTCCTCTTCCAGATACCTTGATTAGATTCCTTCACTAGGAATAGATGTGACATGCTTTCCTGGAGCCAGATTTTTGACAAAAGGAAGCTGTCAAAATACAGAAAAGAGAAGGGTGAGATTGCACTTTTGTTATCATTCCAAGGCGATCATGCACAAACCCTCCCCCTCCTTCCTTATTAAACAGTGACCCAGAAGCTTAACACCACCTCTATTATCTGCTGTTCAAATAATCCTTTTCTGATTGCAGCAACAATACAGTGCTAAAGGCAAAGCCAAGGGGAGAGATTCACACAACACAACTAATCTTGTTTTCATCAATAAACCACAATTAAGCAAACATGAGGCCATATATAGGTAGTCCTCAACCTACGACCCCAGTTGAGCCCAAAATTTCTATTGTTAAGTGAAACATTTAAGTGAGCGTTGCTCCATTTTATGACCATGCTACAGTTGGTAAGTGAATCACTGCTGTTGACAGGTTAGTAATATGGTTGTTAAGTGAATCTAGTTTCCCCATTGATTTTGCTTTGTCAGAAGGTTGCAAAAGGGGAATCACATGACCTTGCGACACAGCAATGGTCATGAGTCAGTTTGCCAAGCATTTGAATTTTGATCACGTGATCATGGGGCTGCTACAAAGTTGTTGAAAAACTGTTATAAGTCACTTTTTTTCAGTGCTATTGTAACTTTGAACAGTCACTAAAACTGTTGTAAGTCAAGGACTAGATATAATGTGCGACTAAGTAAGCATACAAACAAGATCAGGCATATATAGCATATTTGTTGTGTTAGGCCTGATTCAGAGGTGGTATTCAGCAGGTTCTGACCAGTTCTGGAGAACCAGTAGTGGAAATTTTGAGTAGTTTGGAGACCCGACAAATCCAACCTCTGACTGGAGATTTCACAGTATCCTTCCCCTGCCACGTCCACCAAGCCACGCCCACAGAACCAGTAGTAAAAAAAATTGAATCCCACCATTGGCCTGATTGCAGTCCTGCTCACTGTTATGTTAATAAACTGGTGCACACATTTAATCACATCCGTTGGCAAGTGCATCACACTAAGCTTTAAAACATCTCTAGCAACAGCAAGAAAAGTTAGAAATACAAACAATCCTGTAAATAGACACTATTATTAAACTGGGGGTGCCAAACATCCGCAGGCTGTATGCGTCACATGCTGGCCATGCTCACTCGTTTTAGCGAAGGGGGAAAGTCACATGACGACATGATGATGCGAGTTTGACACCCCTGATTTAAACAACCAAAGGAGGAAAAGAAAAATTTGTGACCTATCAGATACTATGGAATTATAACTAGGCTGTGTTTATACATAATCGGCTTAACAAGTATTTATTGAATAAATCACAATTAGCTGGGTTTTGCAACATGCTAAACTATTAAGCATAATTTACAAATCACAATGGTTCATACAACATTCTAAGCCACAACAGAAAGACTCTATTGTGCCTTAATCCAGTCTTAGTCTCCTGCAACACTGCTGTGCTGGCTGGAAATTTAGGGATGTCAATTCAGTTGAAACACACTATACTAATAATTTTCTATGCTAATAATTTGTCTAAAATAGTATTTTTATTGATCCATCTGTTGATGAAATTAGGGAAGTCAAAACTACAACAAATAGATAAAACTGTATGTTAGGTAAGGATTTCCTCATTACATTGTGGCAGCTGCAAATGAAACTACAGAACAGTGGAGTAAAATTCTAGGTTTAATCTACTCTAGGGAACATAGGTAATTCTCTTCCTCTCTTGCACCTTCTCAGTTAAAACAGCCAAATAACTGGGACTCTAGAAACTGAGCCAAACTTATCAACTATCAAGGTTTGTAACTCCTCGGGCATCTGAATTCGGGTCCTGTTCTCATTGCAGCACATGACCTCTCTATGTCTGGCTTTGTATGATACATGCAAGCAGAAAGCAGAAACCGTATTTTAACCCACTTATTTTTGGCTGTGGTTGTATTTCAAAATATTCATTAAATTAACCCTGGAAAGTTAATCATGAGTAAGCAAGTCCTACAAGCACATCGGAGCTCCTAAAAATAAGGGGGGGGGAAACTAGGCTAAGGGTAAGGCTGCCTTCTGGATGGGGTCGACTCCCAGCATTTGTTTGGAAATTAAATCGGGCCTTGGGCAGCAAATGGGTGAGCAAAGGCATATCATTTGCCTGGTGACTTCTTAAAGAATTTGAACAACACTGCCAACTCTTTTCTGCCCGCCCTCCGCGGTTTAAAGGGAAAAAACCCCAAATGCAGCTGGCGAAAGCGCGACTGTCTGCGGCTGAGAGTCCCCCAAGCGCCCAGCCAGCAAAGTCGCATAGGTCGGGCTTTGCTTTGGCTCCGTGCCTAAGAGTTGCAGCCTCGCGGACCAGGAGATTCGCTTAGGGGACAGTGCGACTTTCGACCACCGGAGTTTCTAATCAGACTTCCCAATGAATCTCAAGCGCGGTCCACGTAAACAAGTTTGCGAGCCATTTGCCAAAACTTCACTTCCTCTTCTCTCTGCCGACTGGCAAAACTCTCTGCAGGCTAATCTTGTCTCCAGCCTCGCGTCATCGGTGGGCGGACTTTTGAGGCACCCTCCTACTCTACTCATGAGGAGGTGCGGGGGGTGGGGGGGAAAGAAAGGTCCCAACAAAGAAAGCGCGTGTTTGGAGGAGCTGGTGGGAGGTAGGATCCTGCCTCAAACTTTCGGTTAAGTTTCCTTTGGTTTCGTTCCGATTCGGATTTTTCCCGATCGCTTTTGGGAGCGGAGGCGCTGTTCCGAACTTTCCCGGAGGATCAAGCCTTTTTTTGCACAAGCTGGCAGAAAAACTTCAAATCCGGCAGAAGCAAAGCCAGTAAGTAATTTTTGGCTGGCTCTCCTTGAGCCGGGTATATGTAAGCCTGAGACGGTGGGTTAGATGTGGCGGATAACATCGCTGCAGAGGAGATGGCAGCCGAGCTGGACAGATGCCGAGGCAGATGGGCGTTGAGGCTTTAAGCGTCCAAACCGAACCCGGACATCTGGCGAATCGCGAGGTGTCCCGGCCTGGCAAGGGTCGTAGCAAAAAAAATAGCTTTTAAATTCTTCGCGCGCACCTGCAGATCGGATTTTTGGCAGAAAGATAACAAGGTGCAAAGTGTTGGGCCGTAGAGGGAAAAAAGGAGTTGCTGAAGCCGCCGGCATAATATAAACACTCATTTTGAAACTATGCATCTAAGAGAAAGGGAAATCTGTTATGATTCACTAAATAATGACTTGTATTAGGCTTGTTTGGGCTGTTCCTCTTTGGAGCCAAGTCTAATATGGACAGCTTGGGAGAAACACGCTAAGAAAAAAAAAAGAAATTTGAATGATCTCATCTTATTCTTTGCTTACAGAATAGGCTAGGCTTAGAATAGATATTCCGCTTAGAAACAGAGACGTGCAGTTGGAAAGAAAATGTTTTAATTCGTTTATAACAAATTTGTTATAACACAATTCTCTTTTATGTAGTTTAATTGTTTATAACATAATTCTGTACAGCTTTTAGTAAAGGAAAGTCCTGTTTGAGTTCAAAAGAAAATCCTTACATTTTACTGAACCTGCTTCCAGATAAGCAGATTCACTTGATTTCAAATACTTCCTGAGCATGTAGACGCCTACAAACCTGTGCTATAACCAGGTTAAACTTTTGGAGTGGCTTAGTGCCAGGTACAGTCATCCTGATAGGGCTGTAGCTTCAGTTTGGCATGGCTGCGAAAAATTTGGTAGCAGGATTGGCAAAAACAAATCTGGTCACCAAACATTAGTTGTTTCACTTCGCATGCCAGCCTGTTTCCTTATAAAACAACCATAAATATTCTGCCTTGGACAGCAGATAAGATACTAGAAATGAGTTGCATAGGATACCAAACCTGTCGTTTAGAGAAACGCAGGCAATACGGTAAGGTTGAATATGAATAAAAATAGAAGAGATGAAAAGCCTGTATTATAAAGCAGCGTGTGTTTCAGCTATAATGAAAGAATTGCCCAAGTATAACTTGAGGCTTGTTGCTGCAGCAGTAATGCCAGCCTTATGATGCCGTAGCCCCTGACGCATCCAATTGCAAAAGATTGTCAAATGGCAATTGGGGGAGGGGGGGAGGGTTCATTTGATTTGTATTTTATTTTCACTTTGTCCTTCTTGAGCCAGTGCACAAACTGAAATATAGTTTAAGCATTTCCCAGCTTATCAACATTTTTCTGAATTTTAAATACACACAGTTTGCACACATTAGGGGGAAATGAACAAAAAAATTAAAATACGATAGGGAAACTTGCGTGCAGAAATAGGATTATATTTTAAATGGGCATAAATATATATATATTTGAACTCCACTATAATGGGCAATTCTTCATAGACATAACCATTTGGATTACAGATAACAGATAATCAGAGTTGGAAGGGACCTTGTAGGTCATCTAGTCCAGCCCAAGCAGGAGACCCTACACCATTTCTGACAAATGGCAGTCCAATCTCTTCTTGAAAGTCTCAAGTGATGGCACTCCCACAACTTCTGAAGGCAAGCTGTTCCATGGGTTGATTGTTCTCACTTTCAGAAAGTTTCTCCTTATTTCCAGGTTAAATCTCTCCTTGTTCAGTTTCCATCCATTATTCCTTGTCTGGCCTTGGTGTTTGTTGAGGCACTACTACTATGATGCACCATCTAATAATAACCCTCTGAAGTAGTTTTGTTTTTACCTCCTGAAGAAGTGTCCCAAAGATGCTTTTTCAAGAGGCAACTGGACTTTCTTGGGGTGGTGTTTTTTTTAAGACGTTTCGCTTCTCATCCAAGAAACTTCAAATTCGGCAGCTTCTTGGGATGAGAAATGAAATATCTTCAAAAAAAACCCAAGGAAGTTCAGTTGCCTCTTGAAAAAGTACTTTTGGAGCAACCATGACCTGGATCTCCATAGACACTCCTGAAGAAGTGCATGTAAGATGGCTATTGTGTAAAGATACCTTTGCCTCAAGTGGCATAGCAAGCATTCATTAATCCCGGAAGAGTAGGAAAAAGCAGGCACAAGTTAAATCACAAAGAGTATAAAAGTTATTTTATAAAAGTTATTTGTGCCATGGGCAATCAACTGTTGTGCATTGTATCATTTGAGTCTATACTACAGATTCTAATCCATGTCTGAATATTTTTTGTCAAGTCAAGGAATTAAATTAAATAGTGTTAGGAGATTTGTGATTTAATCACTGAGTCTAATCCAGGGAAGCCAGTTATCAGGAGCTCTTAGGTAGCTTAGAAATTGCTTATCTTGCTTCTTTCCAGAATGGTTGAAGCCTGAATTTGGCATGTAAATGGACTTGGTCACCCTAATTGATTAGATTATCATGGGGAAAAGATAAGGGAGCAAAACCCTGTTGGCATGATTCTGTCAGGGAGTTGAAAGTTATGGTGGTTCTATTTCTCTGGGTGCTATCAGACCATTTTGGGAAATTTCTTGGGGGGTCCTTCAAGGCCTCTCATGTTATTTAACATAATAACCCAGAGGTTTGGAGCTATCATAAATATGGCAATACTTAGCTATATTCCTTTCATGTCCTTTCATGGCTTGATGTTTCCAGAATCTCCACATGTCCAGGCTGTAAGGGACTGGGTAAATAGTTAACCAAAGCTGAATTCAAACAGTATCAATAATACATAGACCTTCTGTTGAGGTTGCATTGCCTTTTACAGAGCATACAATATTCACAGTATGGTGTCCTCTTGGATCCAAAAATGACACTGGGCAATCATTTAACATTAGTGGCAAAGATACACATGTAATACAGGATAACTACAAATCTGTGACAAGATTGACCTGGAAAAATCAGAGGTCTCCTTTCATGAAAGAGATGGACTAAGTTTGGCGATTCATAAAATGGTAACCTGAGGGCTGTACACTAATATGTGTAAGGTAAGGTAACCTTTGAAGATGTCTAAAATTGGAATTGGCCCATCAAATTAGAAGCAGAATAAAACTGAATTTGATAGATTCCTATTTCCAGCCAGATTGCTGTGCTTTTTTTTAAAAAAAAAGTTTTATTGTTTTTTTAAGACAAACATGAACAAACATAACATAAAAATATCAAACCATCTTCCAAATATGTATATACAGTGTGTCGGTTGGTTTACAAATTGTTTTGTGCTTCCACTTCGTAGTATTCAATTAGAATTACATTGTATATGTTCTCATATTGTCAATCAAATATTCCTAAATACATTAATATAATTGTTAATCAATCATTTGACTATACTATTATTCATTCAAGTTTTACAAAATAATCCATATTTTACTTAATTTATTTTATGACAGTTCATATTTCCATCTCAAATCCATCCTATAATCATTTTGTAAATATAATAAAAAAACATCTTTATATATTCATTATGTTCTAAAAATCTACATATTTCATTACCATTTTTTTATTGTCTAACCATTGATAGAATAGATCCCAAATTTTATAAAATTGTTTATCTTCTTGTTCTCTGATTTCAAATGTCGATCTACTCATTTCAGCACATTCCATTATTTTCTTGATAACTTCCTCCTGTTTTGGTATTTTCTCATTTTTCCAGTTTTTAGAAAATACAATCCTAGCCACTGTTAATACATTTACAATCAGATATTTCAATTCTTTACTATATATTTCAGGTAAAATTCCCAATAAAAATATCTCTGGTTTCAAGTCTATATGCGTTTTTGTCATTTTTTCCAACCATGTGTGGATTTTAGTCTAATATTTTTTGGCATCCGCGCACGTCCACCACATATGGTAATATGAGCCAGGTATCTGATGACATTTCCAACATTTTTCAGACTTGTTCTTGAACATTCTTGCTATTCTTGTTGGGGAAAAATGCCACCTGTAAAACATCTGATACAAATTTTCTTTATATGCTGTTGACATTGTCATTTTAAAATTTTGAGACCACAATTTTTGCCATTTCTCTAGATCAATCCCATATCCAAAATTCTTCCCCCAAGCAATCATAGTTTCTTTAACTTGTTCTTCTTCTATTTTAATTTCCAAGAAATATCCATACAGTTTTTTAATCACCTTTTCATCAGTACCTGTCAAAATCTTATCTAAATCTGTCCGTTTATCATAGAAACCTTCTGTTTTAGAATCTTTGTCATACCTTGAATGTATTTGCACATATGAAAACCAATTCATCTTTATACCTTGTTCCTCTAATTTTTGCATAGATTTAAGTTCACCCTTTTCATTCAATATTTCACCATATCTGTTTGTTCCTTTTTATATATTATAGGATAAGAAAATGCTTCAATAGTTGATAGCCAGACCGGAATTTTCAAATAACATTGCCTTTTAGTCTTCTCCCAATTTAACCACAGAGACTCCCATATATAATGTCTTCTAAAATACCCCTGTGTTTTAGTTCCTTTATACCATAAAAAAGCATGCCACCCCAACAACAGATCATGTCCTTCTAGTGTCAACAATCTAGCATTTCTTAATGTTATCCAGTCCTTGACCCACATCAAATTTGTAGCTTGGTAGTACAACTCCCAATTAGGCAAACCAAATCCTCCTCTTATTCTAGCATCTTGCAAAAATTTAAATTTTATTCTCGCTTTCTTACCTTGCCATATATATTTCAACACAATTTTATTTAAATCTTCAAAATAGTCTTTTCCCAGCCTAATTGGAATTGTTTGGAACAAATATAAAATTCTGGGTAATATATTCATCTTGATTGTTGATATTCTCCCTATTAATGACAGTTGTAAATTTTCCCATTTCACTAAATCTAGCGCTATCTGCTGCTTAAGTTTAATATAGTTATTCTCTTTTAGTGTACTACATCTTGCTGTCAAATGTATCCCCAAGTACTTGATCTTATTTGTGACCTGGATTTTCAATACATCCGCCAATTCTTCCTTTTGTCTTGATAACATATTCTTTGTCAAAATCTTTGTTTTGTCTTTATTTATTTTCAAACCAGCTACAGATTGCTGTGCTTTTGTTAGTTAACTATTTAACTGTTCATATAGTTAAAATATGAAAATTATTACCTGCGTTTATTTCTTTCTTCTTTACTTCCTCTTTTACCACTTTAGGTGTCAAGGGAGATACAGAGTTCTGGTTCTTGAAGTTCTGGTGGGCTCCACCATTATTATTTGAAGTTGTAGAATATATTAGATATTGTCTCTCCCATCTTCTGCCTTTGTCTCAATGCTTCATGTTCTTTGTCCTTCTCTTTTTTTATATGACTTGTATAGATGCCCAAGAATTTCAAGTCATTCTGTCCAAGTGAGCAAACATTTAACTTGCTGTTTTAATATGTAATTTAAAGTTGCTTCTATTCCTATGTTTATTTATTGGTTATTATTATTTGAGATAATTTACTGGATAGTATTTGAGATTCATTCCTAATATTTGGCTTTGATCAATACTGTATTTATTATTTAGTGTTATATGTTAGGTCTATGCTAAGCTTCATAGGGTTTTTCGATTTAAAGAAAATTCAGTCAAATTACTGTGTTGCAGCAGATCAATAAACTTACGTTTTTACTTACCAAAATAGTTTTTGCATAAATTCTCTTCAGCTGCTTCTCTACTACTTCAGACATATGCTATGTATATATAACAGGCGCAGAAGAAACTTGCCTTGATGTAAAGCAAGCCAGGGAGACTTAAATCCACCTTGATATTTATAAAGTAGATTATCTTCCCTCTATGCTTCACATTACATCCTAAAATGGATTAGATCAATTTTATGCATGTATATTAGGTGTACTTTGTTCTGCAGGTTGCCTTGAGAGTATTTATGACTTTAAAGATGGGTTAAAATTGATGTGGTTTGTCTAGTGTTACTTTCAGATCAAGATCTATATGTGGTTTCCGGATAACAAGTGTGGATCTCTGTGTGGTTCCATCTCTGGTGATTAGACTAGAATCAGCACAGGATTGAGTAGTTTTAACTTGGTTAAAAAAGAAATTAACGAGGCTCACTTTGAAATATGACCACACTTTTAAAAAATTGCATGGACAATGGTGAATGTACAGTATCCATTGTCTTCTAAGACAGGGGTCTCCAACCTTGGCAACTTTAAGATTTGTGGATTTCAACTCTCAACTTTGTGGAGTTGAAATCCACAAGTCTTAAAGTTGCCAAGGTTGGAGACCCCTGTTCTAAGAGCTCTGTAGAGTTCTAATCCTGAAGGTGAGGTGGCTAGTGAAAAAAGACGATGTTCTCATGGTTGGATGGTCAGCTGCTAGCAAGAACTGCCTTGAGTTTTCTCTTTATTGTTATTATTTGTAGCACAATTTAAGTAGTATTTATTAAATTATTTTTATATAATAAATATTGTGGAAGTGTTGATGAACAATTTGGAACATCATGAAGGGATTGGTGAGCTGAAGAGTTTGGGGATTGCTGCTTAAAGCATACATTGGGGAAATCTTGCAAAATTCCAAGCAGGTTAATGAAATACACCATTGCTTCAGTTTTAAACCTGACTTATACAACCATATCCAAGGCGATAATAAAATGAATAAACATATACGTATGCAGTCAATTTAATTATATCTGCTGCATAACAAATTCATTTTCTCATTGTGCTTCATATTTAAAAGCCTGGCTCTTTAATTTTCTTTTGAACCATTGAACCATTTGAACCATTGGGAATATTAATCTAAGCTAAATATATTTTCCATGGTTTGTAGTACTATTTTTTTTCTTGACCTGTTTTTTTGGGTCTAAAATAAAGGTTCAGGAGCTATGAATAGAATTATCAAGAAGGAAAGAATGTTGATTCATTTCAGTTGTGTGTCTAGTTGTTTGTTACAGCTTAAATTATAGTCGATTGTGTGGGAGGAGACAGATTTCACAAGGATAGGAAAACCTTGTGCTTGTCACACAATTTTGAGAGGCATAATAGCTTTACTTTAAAAAGAGATGGTAATCTTACATAGAACTGGCCTTTAAGAACCAGCCCTTCAACCAAGGTGGTTGATGCCTTTTGGATTTAAACAGATTAGTGCTATGAATATCCAAAAAATAAGTAAGCGCGCGCTCACCAAACTGGTTGTTACACCGGTTGAATCCCACTACTGCTGCATATTCATTATTCATGAATCTATTTCTTTCAAAATCAGACATAAATGAGTCATATGTTTGTTTGGATGGCAAGTTTTACCATGAGATCTGAAAATATAGTACTTTGATCTTCTGGGATCATTCATTTTACATGGTGTTTGTTTTAATATAATGGATAAGAAGGCTTTATTTAAAATCAGAGTCATAGTCACTGTGTATCCTACTTAGAAATGTTATCCATGAATGCAGTCCTATTTGTCCCACAGAGTTCTTCTGTGGAAATCTGGCTGTCAGTTTTGGAAGAACCTGGTCCATGGTCATCTCTATCCAGGTCAGGAGGATGGGGCTCCAGCTCTGGTTATAGTTGGTGATGATCTGTGATCAAGCTTTATATGTTTTTTGTTACTTTCTCTTGGTCCTGGTAGATCTATGAGCTGTACAAATAGTCCTTGATTTATGACCGCAATTGAGCCCAAAATTTCTATTGCTTAAGCAAGGCAATTGTTAAATGAGACTCATGCCGTTTTACAATCTTTTTTTTGCCATGGATGTTAAGCAAATCACTGCACTTAAGTGAATCGTGGTCGTTAAGCAAATCTGGCTTCTCTCATTGACTCTGCTAGTCAGAAGCTTCCTAGAAAAGTTGTAAATGAAAACCCCTGGATTGGCAACCATAGTAAATATATAGCAGTTGCCAAGCACCCATATTTTGATCACGTGACTGGGGATACTATACTTGTCATAAATAACAGATAATCAGAGTTGGAAGGGACCTTGTAGTACATCTAGTCTAACCCCCCACCCAAGTGGGAGACCCTACACCATTTCTGACAAATGGCAGTCCTATCTCTTCTTGAAGGTCTCAAGAGATGGCGCTCCCACAACTTCCGAGGGCAAGCTGTTCCATTGGTTGATTGTTCTCACTGTCAGAAAGTTTCTCCTTATTTCCAGGTTAAATCTCTCCTTGTTCAGTTTCCATCCATTATTCCTTGTCTGGCCTACAGATGCTTTAGAAAATAGCTTGACCCCTTCCTCTCTGTGGCAGCACCTCAAATAGTGGAACACTGCTATCATGTCTCCTCTGGTCTTCCTCTTCACTAGACTAGCCAAGCCCAGTTCCTGTAACTGTTCTTCATATGCCTTAGTCTCCAGTCCCCTAATCATCCTGGTTGCTCTTCTCTGCACTTTTTCTAGAATCTCAACATCTTTTTTATGATGTGGTGACCAAAACTGGATGTAGTACTCTAGGTGTAGTCTTACTAAGGTTTTATAGAGTGGTATTAGTACCTCACTTGATCTTGATTGTATCCCTCTGTTAATGCAATTTAGGATTGTGATGTGAGAACCCAGTCATAAATCATTTTTTTCAATGCCATTCAGCCAGGTATTTAGGCATTGATCTACATATCAGATCATTCTCTAATGATGTGACTAGAGATAGGTGGCATACAAATTTGAAATAACAACAACAACAATATTCCCGATCAGTCACAGTTGGATCAAAAATGGAAATTTAGAGACTATAACTCCATTCAGTATTTGCACATCCTGTATATTTGATGCATTAGAGATTGCAACTATGGTATGCATAAAACAAACTATGTTCTCTGATTTATTTTATTAGATAAAAACACTTAAGAACTCATAGGGATTTCTAAGGAAGGATATCCTTTATTAGGGCTACATAACATTGAACCCTGGATGAGGGCAATTCGATTAAAGTAAGCCCAAGAAGACAAGGGATTTTTATTATTTTTTAATTACAGAAGAAGTAATATATCCATGGAGAAAGCCTTGGTTAAATGACAATGTATGGTGCTATCTCCCACATGCAGCAGCATCAGTGGTAGGGTTGTTTAGAGCCCTTTGAGTGACAATCACCTCCTTGTCAGCTCTATATAAAAGGTGTCCCAAGTTCTTTCTCCTTTCATTGCTGCAGAAACTACAGCATAAATGTGGGAATTATTTGTAGGAAAGGCAGATGGAATCAAAGTTATAAAAGCATCTTATTATTTGTGTTCACATTTTTCTTTTTATTCAATACTCGAGTTTTTTTTAGTGCAGCTTAAATTATATAATAAAAATGAATCCAAACAATATAAGCCATTATAAGCAGAGCAGTACAATCACAAATTCTCTGGTTCAAGCCATAATTAGCTGCTGATATTAATACGCACGCAACAAAATAAAATCATTATTAATATTATTATTTGTTACATGCGTCTTATGGAGAGAAGGTAGATTACCTAGAAAGCAGTCCACTAAGGTGGACATTGCTGAACAGAATAACAGAGTTGGAAGGGACCTTGGAGGTCTTCTAGTCCAACCCCCTGCTCAAGCAGGAGACCCTATACCATTCCAGGAGGAGTTGGTCTATGAGGGGATCCTGCTTCAGATCAGGGGCTCAGTCTCCTGCCTGTTTGTTCTTCGTCATTCAATAACTACATCACCAGCTACAAGCCATTTCATTTATTAGCAAAAATAACTTCTATTCAATTTAACATCCTCTCTGTGATTATACACTTTTGGGGGGCATGATATATAAGTGGGGAAACTTGCTGTGACAGACATTGGTATATGCCCTATATATAATAAATAGCTTGAGATAAGGAGCAAATATACAGACTACTGTTGGAAGAAATATCCTTCTGGGTTCAGTTCCAAGTGGGGGGAAAAGACACTGGAAACATGGTGACTGCTTGGAAAAATGGTTTAATGGTAGACAGGATCACGTGCCTTGAGGGAAGAAAGAAGGCCAGAGATGCTGAGAGTGCCTGGGTTTTATACCCTCTGTTGCAATTTGAATTTGAGTTTGTATTCTGATTGGTTGTCAGTCTCCCATGGGGCCATGCAGGGGCAACTCTGTAGGCTGTTCTGAGTTCCAGGCTTTCTGGATGATGAGGTAATGAAAGGGCTTTGGGCAATTCCTATTATAGCTTTACCTGGAGTAGATCTTTGTTATGTAAAATAGACTGGCCTAGGTCAGAGTAATGTCCCATTAGCAAAGTAGGGGGAGGGTGAGTTTCTACTTCTGAGGTGAGTTCCTGCTTCTGAGTTTCTATTCTTTTTAGGGGAAATATTCTGCCTTTTTAATATTTCCTAGGATATTTCATTTTTCTAGGAGTGGAGTGGGTGCTAACTTCCTTTACTACATAGCAATTGATGGCTATTTAGTAGGAAGAAGCAAACAATGAAGCAGACATTGGCTGTGAATACAAGGTGAATGGAACCATAAAGAATAATAGTTGAATGAGGTTAGAAAGAACATTTTGCATATTTTTTTTAAGTTGGCAGGTCATCCATCCTGACCCCACTTCATGTTTGAAGCTTGGAAATAGCAATTGTCTCATTATATCAGTATGAGGATATTATCCAGGATCTTTCTGGGGGTATTTTGAAGTAGAGAAGTCCTTGTCATGAAATCTCAGTTGCTTTCCAGGCATAAGTATGAGCAAGAAATTCCCTCCTTACCTCTTTTTCTTTTTATCCCTTCCTAGCTGGCAGGATTTCAACCACACTGCCCCTGACACTGCTTAGAAATGTGAGCTTGCCCAGCTAAATCTGTTCACCCATTCTTAGTGACAAACAGACATTAAATCCTATGCAGCATAATCCTTGGAGGAAAATTTATTAAGTGGTCTTATCCAAAACCAAACATTCTTTTCCTGCAGTAAAACGAAGTAAGTGAGTAAAACAATAAGATACCTGGGATTCAATGCTTACTGCTGCTATGCTATATGTGATTTGAAATACAAAATAATAGTTTCTCTCCTCCTTTTTGCATTGTAGGTCCCATTCATGGGTCCAAATAAAAGAGTGGATTTGAAAATCATTATTATTGGAGCTTTGGGGTAAGCATATTTTAAAAATCTTTTTAAAGATGCATTTCTCTCTCTCATCCTGAACCCTCATTTTATTCTCATAATAAGTTTGTGAGATAAGTTAAGGAGACAGAAAATGAGAAAATGGAGAATGGCTGAATTATTTGAACTGGGACACATCCCTTCTGACTTTGGCTTTCTAGTGACTATCCCAGAAGTGTTTGCTTGTTTATGTAATTTTGATGGCTTCTCATTTTACAGCAGTGATTGTGGGTGACATACAAAACTAGCAGTTACAATGATACCCAACTGGAATAGTACACCCCAGTCATAAAACCATGCCAACAGCATAACTCAACTAACCTCCAGGGCAAGGGCAAGACAGCCAGGCTTCAGAGCCTTACAAGGAATAACAAGGTCTGGATCCTCTGGATCTCCAAAGGGATGTTGTTCCACACAAAAAGAATGACAAACTAACTTTAGCCCTAAAAAACAAAGATTCTTCAATATATTATAACAATTGGAATTGCTGGTATAAATGGTTAGATCAAAGATAGACCTTATATCATAAGGTAAAAAAGAGTGGGACAAACTTATATGAGTGTAATATAAACATATATATGGATAAGATGTGCGTATATGGTACAAAATAAGAAGAGAAAAGATCTTACAAACTGTCGAAAATGAGAATGTTTTTAAGTGTTCATTCTTTCTTTCTTTTTCTTTCTTTCTCCTTTCTTTTTTCTTTTCTTTCTTTTTTCTTTTCTCATTTTTCTATTCGTGTATGTGTTGTTGATTTTTTTTTAATTGTAAAATTAATAAAATTTGTTTAAAAAAAACAAACTCCAATAAGATGACACTGTTGAATAGACGGGACCTGGAACAGGCCCTCTCTAGTGGGATTGATGTAGAGCAGGAATGTCAAACACATGTCGTCACATTGTTGTCATGGGATGTGTCGGGACTTTTTTCCCCTTCGCTAAACCAGGGGTGGGCATGGCCAGCACATGACGCCTCTGGACCGCGGGCCGTGAGTTTGATACCCCTGATGTAGAGAGTACTTAGTGGAGCAATGTAACGAGTAAGAAAAATGACTTGGACAGAGATATGCAAAATCCATTGCTAAGGCAACAAAGGATTAAATATATATTTAAGTCCACAGCAGGCAGATAGTATTCTTTTATGATAATATGCTTCTGCAGCTCAGATGCTGCCTTATCCCTACTGCGAATAGGAGGAGGAGGTAGTACACAATCAGACTGTATCTATCCACTAGGTAGACCAGGCCAAGTAGTCAAATTCACAGGAAGGTTAAAACCACTTTTGCTTGTTGTAATAGAATCTTGCAAGTTTAAAATAAGTTGAGATAGTGGTGTAATTTTTTTCAACATTGGAAAGAGGAAAGAAATATTTCCATTAGAAATGAAAGTAGATTCACATACTGAATTATGTAAAGTTAGAATGGGAGAAGAGGAACTTTTGTGGATTTAAATTTCAGGCATTTGTAAGCAGAATGGAAAAAAACATGGAATTGCAGCTTGAATAAGCTACGTAATATTCACTAGCAAATCTTTATTCATTACTTCTATCTTACAGTTCTGGCTATTTATTTATTTTTTACCTAAGGAAAGAGAACTCTTTTCTCTAAGGAAAGTAGAAGGAGTAAATTTTAAAGAATAGGCAGGTGGAGTTTAAAGACTCCATAGACTATTTGCTGGATAATCCTCATCCATAAATTCTCTGTTCCTTGTTATTGATGAATCATAAACATACATTTGGGGGAAATGTATATTTTTTTTAAAAAAATTCCCCACATTTCTGAACTGCCCATTTCCCTAAGAGAGAAACTGGGTGGTTTACAATAGAATGTTAAAATACAATTATTTTTAATTAAATGATGCATATACTCTTAGAAAATGGAATTTCATGTCCATGAATACTTAAAATACTATTTCAGTTCTTGGAATTCCTTCTTTCTAAGATAATGTATAACAACTGTACAATATTTTTTTTAAAGAATTGATATGTGAAATGCAACTGACAGTATATCATAAAATGTTCAATTTCTTTTTTACAATAAACCCTAATATTTTTTAAAAAAACCACCATAAATAAAATAAAGGAAAATTATGGATGTGACAGATGATTTTTGTGATTCAATAAAGGTGCTCCTTAAGAAACCCTCCCTATCCGGATATATTAGTTTAGAAAAAAGTCCTTCGACATATAACCTTTGTAGTTAACCTGTTTTAAAAACAGATCAAAGTACAAAGTACATGAATGTGCCATGGATTTATGATCAGTTACTCAGAAAGAAAATGGAATTTCAACTTGCTGACGTTAAAAGAAATATTACACTACAGCTATCCACTTTTTGCTACTACTATCACCAGATTGAGTTAGCAATTTGTTAGTGATATGCTAGAGATCAGTTAAATAACAAAGCAGGCAAACTGAATGTTTGGGTTTTTAAAGTTGTCTGTAGTTACTACTGTACACTAGTTGCTATTTGCTTCCAAATAAACTATCCATAGGATTATTTTGTCAATTACATATCAATACGTGCAAATACAGGTGAAACTCGAAAAATTAGGATATCGTGCAAAAGTTCATTTATTTCAGTAATGCAACTTAAAAAGGTGAAACTAATATATGCGATAGACTCATTACATGCAAAGCAAGATACTTCAAGCTGTGATTTGTCATAATTGAGATGTTTATGGCTTACAGCTCATGAAAACCCCAAATCCACAATCTCAGAATATTAGAATATTACATGCAATCAATAAAACAGGGATTGTACATAGAACAATATTGGATTTCTGAAAAGTATAAGCATGCATATGTACTCAGTACTTGGTTTGGGCCCCTTTTGCAGCAATTACTGCCTCAATGCGGTGTGGCATAGAAGCTATCAGCCTGTGGCACTGCTGAGGTATTATGGAAGACCAGGATGCTTCAATAGCGGCCTTCAGCTCTTCTGCATTGTTCGGTCTCATGTCTCTCATCTTTCTCTTGGCAATGCCCCATAGATTCTCTATGGGGTTCAGGTCAAGCGAGTTTGCTGGCCAATCAAGCACAGTAATCCCACGGTCATTGAACCAGGTTTTGGTGCTTTTGGCAGTGTGGGCAGGTGTCAAGTCCTGCTGGAAAATGAAGTCAGCATCCCCATAAAGCTTGTCTGCAGAAGGAAGCATGAAGTGCTCCAAAATCTCCTGGTAGATGGCTGCATTGACCCTGGACTTAATGAAGCACAGTGGACCAACACCGGCAGATGACATGGCTCCCCAAATCAACACAGACCATGGAAACTTCACACTGGACTCCAAGCATCTTGCAGTGTGTGCCTCTCCATTCTTCCTCCAGACTCTGGGTCCTTGGTTTCCAAATGAGATGCAAAAGTTGCTCTCATCAGAAAAGAGGACTTTGGACCACTGAGCAACAGACCAGTTCTGTTTTTCTGTAGCCTAGGTAAGACGCTTCTGGCATTGTTTGTTGTTCAGGAGCGGCTTGACAAGAGGAATACGACATTTGAAGCCCATGTCCAGGATCCGTCTGTGTGTGGTGGCTCTTGATGCGCTGACTCCAACCTCAGTCCACTCCTTGTGAAAGTCCCCAACACTTTTGAATGGCCTTTTCCTGACCATCTTCTCCAGACTGCGGTCATCCCTGCTGCTTGTGCACCTTTTTCTTCCACACTTTCCCTTCCACATAACTTTCTATTAATGTGCTTTGATACAGCACTTTGGGAACATCCAACTTCTTTTGTAATTAGTTTTTGAGGCTTTCCCTCCTTATGGAGGGTGTCAATGATGTTTTTCTGCACAACTGTCAGGTCAGCAGTCTTTCCCATGATTGTGATTCCTACTGAACCAGACTGAGAAAACATTTAAAGGCTCATGAACCCTTTGCAGGTGTTATGGCTTAATTAGCTGATTAGAGTGGGACACTTTGAGCCTAGAATATTGAACCTTTTCACAATATTCTAATTTTCTGAGATTGTGGATTTGGGGTTTTCATGAGTTGTATGCCATAATCATCTCAATAATGACACATCACGGCTTGAACTATCTTGCTTTGCATGTAATGAATCTATCTCATATATTAGATTCATCTTTTAAGTTGCATTACTGAAATAAATGAACTTTTGCATGATATTCTAATTTTTTGAGTTTCACCTGTATATCGGAAACTAATTAGATGGAATCATTTCTTTGAAATCAATATTTGAATCCTCAAATTCATTGTTGAAACTGGATGGCTACAATTTGAAATGAGTTTTGAGTTATTCCCACAACCACCACCCCAATAAACTGTTATGGGTAGTTTTTTAATGTTTTCTAAACTGCTGTGAGTGTGTATTGATGTAGTGGTATATAAGTAGCAAAAAAATAAAAATATTTGTTAGTAAGTACTGTATATTATTTATTTCTGAAAAAATGGTCACTAAAAGTCCACATAAACTTGCTGGCAGATAATCATCCCATTATAGTCTTAGTATATGGCTTTTCTTTTTCTTTCCCCCCCCCCCACAAGAATCTTGTTGTGAGAGAGGGCTGAGAAAGTGATTGGCACCCAACAAACCTCTGAGTGAGATGGACTACAACAAGGCTCTCCCCATTTGTAGTCCAGCACTTTCACCGTTATGCCCCACCAGTTCTCTTTGCACCCTTTGCCATATAATGTTTTGAGCATCCATATTTTTCTTCTGAAGCTGGGAGAGTTGCAGGGAAAGAAAATTTGCTGTCCCTGATCTAGTGAGAATTATTGTATTCAGTTGAGTTTATATTTCTTTTAAAATGTTTGCATATTGATTAGAGATCTTCCATTGCCTATTCACTGTCTTGCAGATGAAGCAACTAGAATATCCCAGGGTAAATATATTAAATGGATGTTGTATAAGAAAATTTATACATTACAACAAGCAGATATCAGGGGACAAACCAAAGAATACAAATGGTGTTCTGGACAATAAGAAAGTGCCTACTTGCAAAAATTACAATAAAGAGAGCCTGCTAAGTTTAAGAAGAGATCACAGTCCAAATATATAATTAAAATGGCAACTCTAGGTGTTTTTGTTGGCCAGTACCAGTCAGATATGTTATAGTGAACATTTTCACTTACCCACAGCAGGTGAAGAATCTAATACTTGCTCTTCAGATCCCAAATCCTGGATTATCAAACAAACAAACTGGAATGATAGCACCATTAGTACATAACATGAAATGTCCAGACCATTCTGTTTTGGACATCAAGAAAGTTACATCTTCTATAAATTATATAAAAACCTAGTGAGGAGATGATATCATGTTTGTTGCTTGCAGAACAGATATAAAAGCAATGGACACAGGGTCTGAGACAAGACCATGCTAATCAACTAAATTTTATAAAGACTATAACTAAATAGTTCTAACATTTCTACAGACTTATTTTAGTATAGGCAATAACTGATTAAGATTAGGATTAGTCTTTGATTAGGATATTCTAATTTCATTAGTTCAAGTGAAACAGAACATTAATGGACAATCTTTAAAAAGTTTGAATCCAAACTTGCTGAAATGAAATTTGTGTATGTGTTTTTTCTTTCACCCCAGGGTAGGAAAAACCTCTCTTCTCCATCAGTATATTCACAAGAGATTTTATGAAGACTATCGCACCACTCTGGGAGCTAGTATTTTGTCCAAAGTTATGGAAGTAGACCACACACCACTGAAATTGCAGGTGACAGAAGTTTCAATGTCTCAGATTTCTTATTTCATGGTTAGCCAAATATTTATAGCTCAGTCAAAGCTATAAATAAAGGAATAAAGAATAAGGAATAAAAAAAGGAATAAATAAAGAAAGGACAGATATCGTGAAATATTTTTATATGTTTATATTACTGTTGACAGCAAATTTCCAAGAGAGACCAAAGCTTATGACATTGTAGAAAGAAAATCATGTTAGTCTATGGTGGCAAAAAAATCAGGAGGTATCTGGTAACAGGTATCTAATGAAGTGAGCTGAAATTTCACAATTATATGCTTTTCAATAAAATTTGTTCGAAAAGGAACTATCAGATGCCTTCAGAGCTTAAGAATATTTGTAATTGCATTTGTCACTAAAATGCTGACTTTGTTAATGACTATGTTTTCACATAATCACCTTTAAAGCATTGAGTGTTCCAATGGCATTTTGGTTTTCCTTTGAGAAGAGGAATCACTTTCCTATATGTCAGTGACCTATTGGGAGAAGAGGTGGGAGTTCAACAGCATAGCACAGTCTTTTGCTTTCTGATTGTCTCAGTAAGCAGCATTTTCTTGATATTTCTTAATTGATAACACCACATCAGAGGTCAATATTCATATTCCAAATAAATCATTAAACCTTAATTATTGTCATCCGTAGAACTGAACCTGCTGCTCATTCATTCACACTCTGTTTTCTTTCCCTGAAATATGTGGCATGGCTTGTTCAGAAATTTCTCTCAATATCAAGCAAGGGAGTCTTTGCCTGTGTTTTTCAGTGTGCCTTGCAGATAGCTCCGTTTGACTGTCTTTTTTGCTTAATATTAGGAAGGAAGGAGACATTATAAAGGAAGGGTGTCAAACTCAATTTCACTGAGGGCCGCATCAGGACTGTGGTTGACTTCGGGGGGCCGGGTGGGTGTGGCCGACTGGGTGGGTGTGGCCATCTTGACACCACTCATTGGGTGTAGCTAACTGGGTGGACATGGCCAGCTTGATGCCACTCCCCAAATTGCTGGCATGTTTCCTCTTCACACTGGGTAGACCAGGCTGAAGCCATGCTGGCCTAATGTTTCCTCTTTATACTGGGTAGACTGGGTCAAAGCTGCATTGGGTAGACCGGGCTGAAGCAATGCGTGCCGGCCCCTTACATTTTCCAGGATGGCCCTATGGATCGGATTTTGATACCCCTGTTATAAAGCAAAGCATCCACTTCTGGTACCCTTTGACTTTATATGAATGTCTTTTTTTTTTTTTTTTTGTAAAAATTTTATTTGGGTTTTCACAAAACATAATACAAGTAAAATTTCTTTCTTTCTTTTTTTTTTTTTTGAGAATAGCATGGTCCCGGGTTATCACTTCTCCATACAGACACAAACTCAATTTCATATTCGTCTTTGTGTTCTATTCCATATCTCATTACTATTTTAACATTTTCTCAATAATTTTTCCCTTCCCTTAGTTTTCTCAACCTTGCTTTTAATTATCTCATTCCTTTCTAAATTCAGCTATATATATCTTTTTTCTAAGTTTCAATATCTTTCTAATCATTATATTTATACTTTTGTCTGTCCTGTTTCAATTTCATATTTTCTTTTCTCATTAAACAAAATTTTCCCCTATAGTTACTGATTGGAGTATGACACCTTTGTATCTTTTAATTTTTATCCCTTCAACTCTTATTTAAACTTCAATTTATGCCTTTAGAATTATAACATTCAGTATAACACATAACTCCCAGTCGAGTTCTGCTTGGTACATTCTTAAAATACACACTAAGTTCTTAAAGAGAAGGCATATATATAACAATAATAAATAAAATACTTATTCTATTCCAATTCAACTCTATCATTAATGTTAATTATAATCTTTAACATCTTTAACATATCTTTTCAATATGATATCATACTTCCTTAGGAACACTTATAATATTTCCATAATTTTTTTCATATTTCTTTCATATTCCTCTTCACTTAAATTTTTATAACACATTAGTAATAATTAAAGTGTTCTCCTTTCCTAATTTCATTCTCTCATTCTTATTTCATTTATTTATTAACAAACATTCCATTACATTACAATAAGTATTTTTATCTATCATTTTAATCACACTTGTTTCATATTTTCAAAGTTCATTTCTATTTCTAATATAACAATACTATCTTATGTACCCTTGCAGAATCCCCTTTTCAATTAAGTTTTCACTGATTGTCTCTGTGTCTTCTAAATAGGCTTATACCTTTAATCCTTGTATGTTTTCCCTGTTTCTCTATATCCTGTTTCTGTCCTTTATAATTTCTTTTCCTTTCCCTCTTCCACCTCTTCTTCTCCCCCCCCTTTTTGACACCTTGTCTCTCTAATTCTGATTCTCTCTTCTGTAATCCTCTCTTCTGTTTCTTCCTAATGTTGTAATTACTTTTCAAACTATTCTTTTTTTGGTTGTTTTTTCAGATCTTAAATTTTTCGCTCTCTTTCCCCCCTTTCCTTTCTTTTCCCCACATAGAATTACTTGGTCATTGAAGATGGCATCTTTTTTGTCCCACCCTTCTTGTTCTATTAGCATTTCTTGTTGTTTCTCATAGTTCAGGATCTCCATTTCTAAAAATTGAAATGCGAAGCCAAAAAAACCTCTTCCTTCTTGTGCATCTTCTTTCTGTTTTTTAAGTTCCATTTTCAATTCTTTCAAGAGTGATACCATTTTAAAAACTTTTAAACAACCATCCGATTAATTTTAGTCCTTTAGATCCAATAACCAAAAATCCAAAGATCACCAAATAATCCAAAGCTGTTTCTTCTTGCTTCTTTTTTCCCACTTTCTCTTCCTGGGGTTCTATTATCTTGTTACAAAGTTTTAGTTAGAATGCATCTTTTAGGAATCTTGTTAAAGTTTTACTGTTAATTCCTTTTACTTCCAGGTGGTTTACTCCATTTTTCCAGATCCCACCCTTTTGTTTTTTCCTTTTCTCTCCTCTCCTTCTTTTAAAAGTTTTTGAGAGTCCAGAAATCTTTATTATCACTTTGACATTTTATTTTCAGCTTAAATGCCTGTTAACGTCAAAGTGGATTTTAGCCGGTTTCTTGCTTAAATCTCTTAGTTGCCAATATGGGGAAGGAAAGAAAAAAAAAACCCAAATCCTTTCCCTTCCCTCTCTCATTCGGTGCTTCAAAGTCTTCTTTGGGAGCAATGATTCTTTATAATTCAAATTCCAGTGTACCTTATATTGTTGCTTTTTCAGTTTGACCCAGTCAGCCAAAACTTTCTCTTCTTATCTTCCTCCTGCACATTCTTTTCCAGTCGAGTTCTTCTTTGAGGTGGCCATTTCTGACCACCGCTGCAACCGCCTTCGGGAAAGGGAGTAATGGCCAGCTGGGGAGGAAAGATGCGGTTCTCCTCAACCCTGCTGGCAGTCTCCCCCCTCTTCACCACCTCCAAGGGGTGGCTTAGCCCTGAAACCAGCCGGCTCGGGGCCCTCCAGCAGCAAGCACAGATCGAAACCGCGCACGATCGCGGATTTCGGTCTGTCGCCGAAGAGACTCAAACCTGAAGTCCTATATGAATGTCTTTGAGACCACAGTAGCCCCACTAGAATGGTAAAGAACATTCCAAGGGTTAGTTTGCATTCTGATATGTAGGGATTTTGAAAATATCGCTCCTCATTATAAGATCCATTTTGTGAATAGGTAAATATATCCTGGTAGTCATGTAGTGAGTGCGCTTATCACATACTTCAGACTTTCAAATGTGGACCTCACATCCAAAAGTTTCCTATCTCTGCTGCAATGATTACTGTACTGTACTGTACTGTACTGTACTGTTAATGCAGAAAAACTTCTAGTCAATTGTAGATAGATTGATAAAATACAAATACAATTTAATTGAATTGTAGAATAGTAATGTTTTTGACACTGCAAATACTAATGCTTGTATGTTCCTCCTGCTTTAGATTTGGGACACTGGAGGCCAGGAACGGTTCCGGTCTATTGTGTCTACATTCTACAAAGGTTCAGATGGTTGCATGCTGGCTTTCGATGTCACAGATATGGATTCTTTTGAGGCCTTGGATGTTTGGAGGAAAGATTTTCTTCAGAAAGTCAACTCTACAGAGCAAGGCTTCCCAATGGTTGTGCTGGGAAACAAAATTGATCTGAAAGATCGACAAGTAAGAGCTGGAAGTAGAAATAGGGATGGGAGTTCAATCAGGATCTGAAAACAAATTTTCAGTTTGTTCTCAGATAATAAACATAAAGAAAAACTAACATTTTTGTAACACAAAGAATTATTTGCATCTTTAAAAGGTAAAGGTTCTCCTCGTATGTGCTAGTTGTTTCCGGCTCTGTGGACTAGGGATTGGGGACCCCTGATTTGGCTGGTGTTGGCTTTCATATGCATCGAGTTCAAAGAACCTAGGATGTCGCAATGTATTGGCACACTGCAGATAGTCCTCAACTTACCACAATTGAGCCCAAAATTTCCATTGTTAAACAAACAGTTGTTAAATGAATTTTGCCCCATTTTGCAAACTTTCTTGCCACAGTTGTTAAGTGAATCATTGCATTTGTTAAGTTAGTAATCCAATTATTAAGTAAATCTGGCTTCCCCATTGATGTTGTTTGTCAGAAGATTGCTAAATGTGATCACGTGGCCCCAGGACATTGGAACAGTCATTAAGTATGAATTTTGATTATGTGACCATTGCTGCAATGATCCTAAGTGTGAAAAGAAGTCATAAATCACTTTTTTCAGGACTTCCGGTTTGTCGGCTTCGCGAGCGGCAGGGATTTGCGAAGCTGCGCGATCCCTGCCGCTAGCCGTTTTTGGGGCTCCGACCCAGCCGGGTGCGGAGCTAGGCCCCTGCAGGGGCAGCTGAAGGTAGGGGGATCCGGAGAAGGGTTTGGGGTGCTGCAGACTCCCTCCCTGGCCGGCAGAACTCCCTTTTCCCAGGACGGTGCAGCGGCGGTCTGTAATGGCCGCCACAAAGAAGCTGGCAGCCGGGTAAGAATGCGCAGGAGGAAGTGGAGAAAGTGATTGAGAGGAGAAAGTTTTTCTTGGCTCCTAGGACTCTAAGACATATCTAATAAAATTCCTGAAAAGTATGACTTTCTGAATAATACCTGCCAGAAGAGGAAAAAAGCGGCTGTTTGAAGGTGCTGAAAGGATAGCTTTCCCTCTTTTCCTACGGAATAAATAACTGGATATTAAGAAACCTATTTCTTTTAGGTGAAAATTGGTTTTAAGCGATGAGTGGGAAGAGAGAGGATTAAAAAGAAAACATTTGTATGCTAAGACTTTGTTGGAGCAGATGCCTTAAGGATTTGAAGACTAGAATATATTGCAATAAGATTTTAAACAGATTTGGAATTTCTTTCTCTTGGATTGATATTACCCCAGAAGGAGAAAGTGAGAACTCTGCCTTGGTTTGGACTGATTGATAACTTTGGGACTGTTTTACTTTTTTTATTTTCTTTTGAATATTCTGGTTGTTGTAAGAAGAAAGAAGGGGAAAAGAAAAGAAAAGATTTATAATGGCTCTTTCTGTTGAGGAACTAAGAAAAGAATATGAACAAGCAAAAAAAAAATGGTAAAGATGGTGTGGAAGAAGCTTTCCTTTTCTTAGAAATGGCGCTTATTAATTATCAACAAACATTACAACAGATGAAGACAGCAGAGGAACAAGAAAGAAAGAAAGGAGCCATTTTTAATGAATCTCAGAACTTGATCCAGAAAGAAGGAAGAGAGAAAGAAAAGAAAAGAAGAGAAAAGAAGAAAATTAAAGGACTTAAGGACTTAAGATCTAAAAAAACATTTAAGAAAGGGAAAAATAAGGTGCAAAACCAATATGATGATAGTAAACAAAAGGGAAAAGGAATCGACAGAGAAGGGAAGCTGGCAAGGCAGAGGCTAGAAGAAGGGGGTAGAAAGGTTTGTTGGGAGAAGAAAGAAAGGGAAAAGGTGGAGAAAAGCTACAATGTTTTGAAATTAAATGAAAAAAAGAAATTTTTTTTGGATAATGGATAAAGTATATTTTTTAAAAAAAAAAAAAGATTTTGCAAGGTACATGAGATGGTAGTATTGTAATGATTTAAGAGTTGATAAGAGATTAAAATGTTAAAATGTTTAAAAATGATTGGCTTTAAAACCTAATAATAGGGGAGGTTTAGAATATTGTTTTAATTAAAGAGTTTAATAAGACTATGGTATTGATGTTATTATAAAATTTTTATTATAGTATCTTTTTTTAATATTTGGATTTATTGTCTAATTATGTACTTAATTATGCTGGATGTATTAGTTAGATAGAATGTACCAAGCAAAATCGGATTGGGTATTAGATATTATTTTAAAGATTAATTTGATTAACTTAGGGGGAGATAGAAAGGCATCATACTCTGATTAATGATTTCAGGAGAAACTTATTTTCTTTTTTTTTTATAAGGAATGAGACAAAGGGATGATAAAAATGGACAAAAGATACAAATATAATGATTCAAATTAAGATGATTAATTAAGATAGAAGTAAGAAGTGTGAAATATGTGGGGAAGTTAATATAGAAGGCTTAGAATGGTAAATAAAATAAGTAATGATATGTAAGATGAGCATGAATATAATTGAAGTCCATGAAGAGAGAGACACCTGGGTCCAAGTTACTTTCCAAAAAGATTTTTTTTATGTTTTGTGTGTTGTGTGTATATGTCTTTTTGGGGGGAGAATTAGTTAAAAATTGTAGAAATATAGATTGAGAATAATGGTAACTAAGTCAGAAAGAAACAGATGAAATAATAATAATGATATTGAATAAGAGTAAAGAGAAGTAAAGATAAGTCACTTTTTTCAGTGCCATTGTAACTTCAATCACTAAATACAAGGTTGTAAGTCAAGGACTAATTATCTATGCGGATCCAAGCAATTGACAGATGGAAATTCTGCTCATGAACAGATTTTCTAAGTGCCATCCAAGATTCATGATGTTACATTATATATTCAATATTATTTATTATTAATATTCCATTATTTGGGGATGACAAATATAAACAGCATTTGCATTGCATGGCGTTCATTTCATTCATTCTTGAAAGAAACAACTTTCCATGTAATGTTATATTTAGACCAGCTAATCAAATGCCTTTTATTTTTAGGTGTCCAAAGAGGTGGCTTCATCCTGGTGCAAGGAGAAGGATGTAGCCTATTTTGAAGTTAGTGCCAAAAATGATATTAATGTGGTACAGGCTTTTGAGACCTTGACAAGGCAAGCGCTATCAAGAGTAAGTGGCAAATTGCTTATAAGAAATAGAAAATGTGTTCTCTTTTGTACAGCAAAGACATGCCTGCAATTCAGAATTAACAGTTCGTCCATGGTAGACTATAATCTTCAAAAGTATATGCCATACAACTACTGTATTCAATGATCTAATTTGCTTTCTTCCAACAAACTTCCGAAGAACACAAAAAGGGGAGAGGTTTGGAAAGGGAAGACTGATATAACTACTAAACTCTCATGCCTTGGCAAATGCCATCCAAGATTAGTGAGACTGTCATTTAAATCATTAGCTAAAGGGAGATGTAATAGCTAAAATTAATTTTAAGGTGGCCCAAAGGTTGTACGTTGCTTTCCTTATCTCAGCAGTCCTCAACCTTTCTGGCTCTGCAGAACAGCAGCAGAGGGGATGGTTTTGCATGCCCCCACACACTGTTTGCACAAATGCAGCTTCACGTACTTCCATGCTTGCCTGCCACTTGCACAGCCCAGTTCCTTACAGGATAAGGCCTAGCACCAGGCCGTGAACCAGGGATTCAGGACCCCTTTCTTATCTCATACATTTTGTACTAACTGGCCCTATGAAAAGCTCTGTCAAACATGAAACTTTAGAGCATTTTAATGAAGATGTTGTTTGATTGTGGATTTTAGTTTCCTTTTTCCCCCACTCGTGACCAAGTAAACGCCATCTGTTTTGCCTAATGAAACATGATGGAGGAAGAGACTCTGTTTCACCACAAGGTGTTGCTGTTTGCTCACATTGCCATATGCAGAAATGTAAAGATTTTCCTTCCACAGTCTGGTTCTTGGCTTTTTTCTTTGATGAATCACATAATTAGTGGATTTCATAAAAGCAGAAATCTATGACCAAAGTTACAGTGGGTAAGAAGGGTTTGATGCTCTCTGAACCATTTCCCCCCAAAACATGATAGCTTTGATTTTCCTGCAACTAATGATTTTGTATTATGTTAAACAATACATGTGTTCCTGGACTCTTCCAAAATACAGGTGATAGCACTGAAAATTTTATCCATTTTTAAATATGTAATTTTTGATGCGTTGTTTTTTCTTCCTCCAAGCAGTACAAAGTTCCTGGCTTTCAATCTTGCTTAAGAAGTTTAAGAAAGAGCTTTGAAATGAGAAAGAAATCTGCATTTGTGTGGTTCTACCCTGTTTCTCCAACAATACGGCCTCCCCCAATAAGAAGTCCCAGCATGTTTTATAGGCATGAAATGAAATTAAGCCCCTCCCCCCAAATTAAGGCCTATATTAAAACATGCAAAATGGGGGGGAATGGGGGGGGCTTGCCGTTAGGAAGTACTTTTGTTGCACACCCGGATATGGTGCTTGCGTTGACCCCGATACGAAGTGCCCCACCAACGCCGAGGTCAACATCCAAGCCGTCGCCGCCCGCCCGCCCAAAGATGCAAGGGGGGGAATTAAGTCACCCCCAAAAAGACGGCCTAGCCATTTTTGGGGGGCTCAAAAAAAAAAAAAAGACCCGGCCTTATTATATGAGAAACACGGTATATTTCAGCAAAATGTATGGAAAATCCAAGTGACATAATGAAGAAGGCATAAAGCTTTTTTCCAATTGGAAGGCTCTTAACAACATTAAAACAATCCAATTAAAACACATTGGACAACCAGCTTTCTTTGCCTTAAAATAACCTTGCTCCTTGTAATAAGAAAAGGAAAATAAAGCAGCGCTAGAGCCAAAGTGAAAGCCATAAATTTTTTTAAAAAAAAGTTTTATAAATTCCATGAATGTACCAGGCAGTTGCACAATAAAACGCTCATCTGTCATTCCTCATATATCTATTTCTTAGGGGAGTTTTGTCTATACAGTTTTCAAATGATTGGCCAGGTAAATAAATGGTCTTATCCTGCAAAATGATTTTTTTAGATTTAAATTTTTAATTTAAAATTTAAATTTTAGATTTATGTTTTTAATTATTTATATTTTTCTCTTAGTATCAAGGGGTGATTGAGAACTACCTAACTGAATCTATAAAGCTCAGTCCGGAAGATCAGCCCACAACCAAATGTTGCTGACATCCCGCAAAATGATTTTTGGATACAGTCTGAAAGTTGGAACATGGAACAGCTGCTGCTACTGGGAATGCTGCCCATCAGGGTAAAGGATGAACTGATATAACAATATTGCCCTCTGGCATCCCAGCAAAGATGGAACAGACTGCTGGTGGTTACTGACCACACGGACATTTAGGAATAAGCATCAAGTATTAGGAAAATAGTCACTGAGTTGAAAGATTTAAGACTTTACTGTATCAGTCAGATCCTTCTCACAGATGCCACTTTGAAGTTCAGATCTATGTTCCAGAACTCTCCATGGAATGACATGATCTCGTATTGAAATTGACTCCTAGATTTGGTCATGTTCTTTTGGTAAAAGTATAGTAGGTAAAATCTGGTCCAGCTTGATGTTTTCCAGATATAGCTTAATTCCCAGACACCACATCTGAAGGTGCTAGAATGGGTTGGGGAAAGCTGATCTACATAGTTCAGGCACTGCTACTTCAATAATATGCATATGTAGGTATACATAGGTATAGATATATGTCTCATTCCCACAAGTGTCATGTGAGGTATGTTGAGTTGAGAAAGAGTAACTTGCTGAAGACCATTCAGTGTACTTCCATGGTAGAGAGATGACTAGAATCTGAACCTTGCATAGTCTAACATTCAACTCCACACTCACATCCTAGTGTACAACTCGATTTCCCCTCTTGGTTCCTGCCCTTCAAAATGCAATGTTAACTTTGATTTTACAGCAGAAATGCAAAACTTTTAATATTTGTGTATTAATATTATACAGAATTGGAAACTAATATCACATAGATACATGATTCTTTTTGCATAGAAACAGAGGCTCTTGAGCCAAAAAATACTGTAAAACTATAAATGTAGACTCCATTTTCAGGGTCCTTGTTTTTTGTAGGAGATTAATGCTTATTTTAAGCAGTTCTACAGAGAATTTTTTAAAAAATTGTAAAGAAAAAGGAAAAATTGGAAAAGGGAATATAATAGAATCAATTTGTACATGGAAATATATAGCAGAGATTTGAAAAAGGGATTTCTTTTTTTAAAAAAAATTTAATGTGTAGTTCATTCTTATTATTGTTCAAAGATCCTGTTTTTTTACTGAAAAGAATTTCAGATATGAATTGTATTGAAGCCATTTTCAAAAAAGATGTTTTCACATTGAATCAATATGGAAATTTGAAGCATAATCAGGCCAATTATTGTCTGCCAGCCTGCTGTATGCTTTTATGTTGGATATACGGTACTTACCAGAAGGAAGAACTCAGGTACTGGGGGAAATATTTTCTTCCTGTAAGAGTTAATGATGCATATATATGGATCTAGGAACAGAGTAAACTAACACACAAGAGATATAGATCAGGTCAAGACTAGCTGATGCAAATATCTGTTCTTTGCTCAAATAATGATTGAATGTATCACCTTCTTTTAAACTGAGAGACTAGTCTCATATTGAAAATATACAGTTCAGCCAGTGCAGACAACAACCGTAATAAAATTATTGTTAAGTTAATAAGGATTTTTATTGATTTCCATCTTCTAAAAGGACCACATGGAACCCGAACTGATATCTCATTGCAAATCAGAATGAATTGGGCAGGGAAATACGATCTCATGAATCTGTTCTGTAAATATTTTGTTGACTGTACTCCTTGAACACCTTGGAATTCAGGTTTGGCTGGTGAGGACACGGCCAAATTCATTTTTGGACATTGTGCTGCCAACTCAATTAAAATCGAATTTAATAAAAAGAGATGTGAAATTATTTACCTGGAAGAAAGAAATCAAATGCACAGTCATAGGATCAGTGCCTAGTAGTACTGTGCTGGAATCCATCTTAGAATTTTAATTGAGCATACAAACTGTATATGGATTAGTAGTGTGATTGTGCATATACATGAAGAGCATTGATACAGTCTCAAAATGTGTATTTTGGGACTACATTAATAACTCATAAGAGATGGCAGTTATTGTATTGAGTACAGTATTATAGATCTAATTGATCAAAAGTGGGGGGGAATCTAACACTTATCAAGAGAAGGGTGAGTCCCACAGCAGGACTGGATTATAGATTTTTTGTTTGGATCCCTGCATTGAGGAGAATTGGGAGCACATCTATATTTCTGGGAACCCAGATATACCCTGCCTATACCGAAGCACAAAGTAGAGCTTTCTAGATCATCTAGGCATCTAGATAGCTACAAGTTGCTGGGCAGCTAAAGTACAGTCCAAAGATATGAACATGTAAAAACAGTTTTCCTTAAAAAGATTTTCCTAAACATTTTTAAAAAGTCAGTTGTGGGACAGTAGCTCATAAAAGTGATTCAAGCAAATTTCTTTGCCCACTACAATTATTATACGGAATGCTGCATATCCAGTTTAATTAACCAATTCACTTGTGTATTCAATATTTACTACAGAAGAAAAATCTAATCAAGGATGACTCCACAGTCAGTGTTAATTATATATAAGGTTTAAATTCACATAATAATATGGTTTGTTTAATTGTGACTTTTCTGAATCCAGCCATGGGTATTTATAATCTATGGTTTGTGTACCAAATGGCAACCTTCCTGAGATTCTGAATTTAGGTAGGTCAATAGTCACAATGACAGGATCATATTGTGTAAGGGGGCAGAACTGCAATTTACAATTCCCCCCCCCTCTGCTACTTTTTTTTGGTTTAAATCTTAGATTTTTGTGTGTGTTGTGTGTTCTGCTTTAGAATATCAGAATCTTGTGACCTTTTCACTTTAATATGAATGTGACCATAGCTCAGGACTGCTAAGACGAGATTCAGGATTCCATTTCAGTTTCAAGGTGCCATCCACGATACAGACCTTAGTGTATTATACAAAACATGGCAGTTGGAGTTTATTTAATAAATCATGGTTATTAGATCTAAGTCTCTATTTGGGGTGCAACTATCGCTCTGGATAGCAAGATGGATGGCATATAAATTCAATAAATAAATAATAACTCAGCAAAAGTAAATCTGGTCGTTAAAACAGCAAAGATAGTGGATAGTGGATAGAATGACTAATATTTTCAACTCTCATTTGTTTGGTTTCTCAACTGCTTTTCTAGTCAGGGTCAGTTTAGGCAACTGAGTTTAAAACAGTATACATGCTGGTTGGATATTTCTAGAATACATATACAATATAACACCAACCCTTACTTATCCCAACCACTAAATATCTACTTAAATACAAACATCTTGCATCACTTCTGGAAGGTCTCCAGTCTGCTCTTAAGTTTTATGGCAGGAAAGAGAATTTCTTTTCTCTCAAGGCCCATATACCCACAATGAGTAAGAGAAACCATCCCTCTTCTGTTTCCCTCCTTTTCCCAACCAGTGGGATATAGACATGTCATTATTGTCCAAAATCTGAGCTAACACGCAGATCTGTTAATACATTTTAATTTCAGGCCCATGGGAAAAGGAAGGTAGGATTATACTTGAATGACTTTATCAGAATTTGGCATTGGGGGTACAATCAGTAGCTTGAGAAAGAAGGCCCAAGTTGGATTGGAACTGTGGAGTGGGGTTGTAGAGATTTTACCAGCCCCGAGCCCTCTCGTGTATACTGCAGTATAATAACAATCTTAAGGTGAACCATAGCTCACATCTTCATGGCTTAAGAGTCATGGTGGCACAGTGGTTAGAATGCAGTATTCAGCTCACTGCCAGGACTTTGATCCTCACCATCTCAAGGTTGACTCAGCCTTCCATCCTTCTGAGATTGTAAAATGACCCAGATTGTTGGGGGGAAATATGCTGATTCTGTAAAGTGCTTAGAGAGTAAAACACTGTGAAGTGCTATGTGAGTCTAAGTATTATTGCTCACCATCCAAAAAGGGAAAAAAGGCAGGTATATAGTGCTTGGCTGTTAATAATGCAATTGTCCTTCCTATTTGGCATTTAGCCTTGTATTTTTTTAAAGACTTCCACAAAATATTGTCCTGCTATAACTACTAGTAACACTGTAATCCCATTTTTCTTAAATGTATAGGACAGTGCTTCCCAAACCTTGATAAATTGCTCAAAATTGAATAAAAGTGTCATTGTTTCCCTTTGGGTAAGAGCACACAAACCCATCACCCAATCACAACAGGAACATGTACATTGACTTGAAAGTTTTTACGGTTGGGTAAAAGGTTTTTCTGATAAGCACTGTCTCTAATAAGCATTTTTCGTAGTGAAGGAAAATGTTTGGGAAGCACTGGTATACGGTAAGAATGGTTGGAAGTTTTATGGATCCTACCACTCTTTATTTCATCAGGAAAAGTAGAAATGCAGGGAGATGTAGACCCTCTGACCCCCAAATAAAATCATTTATGGCGGCAAGAAGTTTAGTGCTTTATGTGATTCCAAGTAACCAGTGTGAACTCTATAGAGAAAGGCTGTAGTAGCAACTTTAGTTCTGTTTCCTTACCTTGCAGCTTTTGGAGATGAGTTGACTTTGCATGCAAAGAAGCTCCAGATCTTTCCTAACGACCCTGGCACCTGGGCAGTATTGCCCATTGAGTAATAATATTGGCTTTCCCTAATAAAACACTTTCCAATTTGTATCCCTTCCCTAATTTCTGCAGGTTTCTCAGATTCTAAGCTAATACATGCCTGATGGACCCAGATTTTACAGACAGGGATCCTTTCATACATTCCTTCCTTTAACATTTTGCTTGAGGATCGGTACCTTCAGCTGGAGGTGGGAGATTTGGCAGGGGAGAGTAGGATGGTGAGTGAGGGGAAATGGCAGGAGAGGGCATTGCAGTGATGATAGGCATGAGAATGTATGGTGGGAGACAGCCTGGGTAAAAACCAAAAGTTGCCCATTGGGAAGGTTGAATGGAGTCTCTAAGAGCTAGAAGGCTAGCTCAAGACTTAATGGGCCATCAATGTATCAAGTGCAACTTTTTTTAAAAAAAGAACTCAGCAGTCCAGGATTGCCTGTACAGGACAGGGACCAGCCAATGGAGGCAAGTCCAGTGCTATGGCCAATTGGTGTGGAGGCTACTACCATATTGAAACTAAGTACTAGAAACCATCTGCTCAAAAAGGCTTAAGATGTTCTGGTTGGGAAACAACCATTTTAAATCTGAGCCGGAAAATGTGGGTGCGGAGCATATAGTCACTCATCTGGGCGAAGGAGGATGAAGATGTCATCTGCTCCTGAACTTAGAAAGCACTGGATTTCCCATGCTGGCAATGGGCCAAGCAGATCTTCCCCAAGATAGACAGAACACTGTTCTCTGTAAAGCAGGCTCCATGCCCACCCTTTGACAGTCTGATCTTAGATTCTGATCCTAAATCACATGGAAAAATGAGGTAATAGATTGTTTGGCCTTTTTCTCATTTTTTTTTTTAAACATAGTGAATTTGCTTTGATCCCATGTCACAGGTTAGTTATGAGAGTGACTTGTCAGCTTGTCTAATCTGGAAATGGTAATAGAAAAAATTCCATGGCTGGATAACTAAAAACATTTAATCCTCCCTCTTTTTTGTATTTTGGTTTCCCATGGTCTAGCAGCAAGGAAAAGATGCAAGTTTTAAAGGCCGTTGCTGACTTTGAATGTTCAACCAAGCATCAGTTCCCCAGGTACCTTTGCATCTTCTTTTGAATGGGAAACTCCAAAAATGTTTATAATGAGGAGGAACCAAGCCCACTTTCTAAGAAAGCAAAAGGAAATGCAAATTAGATCATTTTTATCAACTACTGCACAACCCATTGGCCTGTCTTTTGAGAGAAAGGTCTGATGTGTCCAGAATGAACACAATGAACAGTATGGCTATTAAAGAAGAAAATATCAGTTTATTAAAGATGTGTAGCAAAAGAAATATAGCTCCCTGCAGTCACATGATTGTGATTTCCAAGACTACCTGCTGCTTCCCCATTGACTTTGCTTCTGGGGATCTGACTGGAATCCTTGGAAATCGTGACTATAGGGACACTACAACAGCCACAACTTTGCAAATAAACTGGTCTGAACGTTCTAGAAATTTCAACTCAGCTGGAGTAGTAGGTCCCAGATTGTTCATATTTTTAATGTTCATTTTATTTCTAACAGATTTTAAGTTCCTTGGTTCAAAAACTTGTTGAAATATAATGCATCATTTGGGCTAACTTGAAGGTACAAAGAAAACAAACATTGAGCATTTTAATAATATATAGGTCTCACTTGGAAATCTCCAGGTTAATCGTTGCCTTTCTTCAGGAGATAACTAATCATGTAGTAGACATAAAAGGTGGTGCTGTTTGTTTAATACACAGAATGAAACAATCTCTAAAATGCTAATGTTACAATTACCTTAAATTGCAAAGATGACACTGCAACAACAGTTTATCACAGAGTAAGATATTATATGGTACTACCTCATTCCTGAAACCCAGTCAGGAGTTGACATTAGTTGTATATCGAGCAGTTCTAGTCATGGTATTGAAATGCCCCCCCGATCATTTTTGGAAATTGTCTCCCACTGAGTCTCCATTTTTGGAAATTGTCCCCCACTGAGTCTCCATGGCTTAAGTATGGCTATTCCCAATAATACATCCTATGTCAGCAAACTGCTGTGCAACCTCTGGGACCTGCAGTAAGAATAATAAAATCCATCTGATTATGTGCTGACTGCAAGGGATCAATATCTAACTGGTTCCAATATATCTAGCTTTAAAGGGTTTTGGATGGAAGGTTCTTATTCAACTGGCACTTCATTGTGTTTTCCTGCCATCCCAGAGCTGTGAAAATTTCTTAAATCACACTGACTAGACAGCATCTTAATGAGCATCTGGAATGGGGCTATGCTGGATGACTCCTCCACATGAAACTGTAGCTACAATTATTGGCAGTTTTCCTTAGCCAAAATTCAATTGCTACTAACTTCAGGACTAGCTGCCATGAAATATATGAAATGCCCGGTAGTGGGATTCAATTTTTTTTACTACCGGTTCTGTGGGCGTGGCTTGGTGGGTGTGGTCGGGGAAGGATACTGTAAAGTCTCCAGTCAGAGGTAGCATTTGCCAGTTCTCTGAACTACTCAAAATTTCTGCTACTGGTTCTCCAGAACTGGTCAGAACCTGCTGAATACCACCACTGGAAATACCTGCTGGAATAGTGCTTATAATGTCTTGGCATTTAGTGTTCTTTTTTTAAAAAAAAAAAAGTCTAAGGCTATTCTTGATCACAAAGTTATTAGTTTACTTAACACCGGTCACCTGGATTTGTGCAGTCCAGGTGTAACTACTACATTAGTATTGGATCCAGACTTCAAGAAAGGAGTAAATCCAAGAATATAGATATATTGTATCTACCTAATTTATCAAAAATGATCATTGACCGATTGCCTGGTCATTTGAACAACCCAGTGACTACTCAGTGACATCAACGCCTTAGATCAGGGGTGTCCAACCTTGGCAACTTTAAGACTTGTGGACTTCAACTCCCAGAATTCCTCAGCCAGCAAAGCTGGCTGAGGAATTCTGGGAGTTGAAGTCCACAAGTCTTAAAGTTGCCAAGGTTGGACACCCCTGCCTTAGATGTTTCTGTTTTTCTGCCCAGATTTGTGCTGCGGAGCTGCAGCTCTGATTAAGAGTTGAGGAAGAGCTGGAGCTTGATAAATCACTTTACTGATTCTTATAGCGAATCAAATCACAAAACTCCTACATCTCTATCATCCAAAAGAGTAAACATGAGGTTGTACATTGAAACTGCATATGTACCCAGTTGTATTCTGTGATTCAGGAAATGTTCTTTAAAATAACATTTTGTGAGGCTTTCCTGAGATTAGGCCGCTCTTCAGAAAGGAATTCCCACTGCTATAGAAGCCGCCAAATCCTTTCAAGCTTTTAATCTCTCCTCAGATAGATCAGCCAATCTGTTTAAAAAAGAAAGGGGGATAAAAGTAACAGTGGAAGGCAGAGAGTTCTGAGGTGTTTCTCCTCAGTGCCCAAATGGCCTTACAGGACAGGCCCTGAATCCAGATGTAGGGCAAAAGGGAGTTCATTCACAGCAGGCCAATTGAAGCTGAGCTATTCCCAACCATAACATCTCAAACTTATTCATAGATACATCACGGATTGTCCGGACAGACAGACGTTTCCCAGAGGAAAGATTATTTTCATGGTATACTTTGGTACAGCTTTGTATTTATGAAGCAGATGCTTTATTGTGGTGAGAACATGTTCTCAGCAAATGGAAAGCAATGCACTGCTCCAAGCAGGCTCTGTAGTTGAGCTGACAGCGCAGATATTAAAAGGTGTGGCACTTTCTCTACAACCTTCTGAATGAATTCTGTATCAAGTTTAGAAATAATTTTTAAAGGCAGTTTATGAAAAAATGTTTTAAAGTAGGTCAGTGCACTCTAAACTTACAAGATAATTAAGACTAAACAGCCTATAAGTGTGAAATCATCCTACATGCTTGCTAGTAATGGAGTTGTATATTGGCATAATTGATTGATTTTAGAGGATACTATAACAATGCCAATCCTGCTAACAGTTTTGTTTTCAATTTAGGAGAAGTAATTGTAAAGGAATAGCCTACACACTACCATTATTTTGTCAGAGCTTGCAGAATTGGAATTAATCACAGCCTGCCCCTTTGAGCTTCTGCCAATGGTAAATGGCTTCTAATATTCTTACATATAAACATTTTTAGTTCTGGGAGGGCAGAGCTGGTGTCGCAGCGGTTGGACGGGCGATCTTGATTCTCCAAGATCACCATCGATATCTCAGCTGCTGGTCGGTCCCCATGGACCTAAACCGTCCCGTAGAGACGGTGATTGACAAGGGCACGTCCTGTTGATCCCAGGGACATCGCAAAGTCCCTTGTTGATCCAGGGAAAGCCCTTTTTGCCGGCGGCGGAGAGGCAGCCTTCCAAGCTTCTGAAGCTGGGACAGCTCCAGAATGGAAGAGATTGGAAGAAAGTGTGGCAGTTTGGTGGGATGAACTTTTACTTATTATTTCTTGGAGAGAACACCCTGAAAAAATTAAAGTTGAGTAAAAGTGAAGAGGAAAGAGTTTAAGCGGCATGATTGTCAAAGTGAAAGTTTTTTTTTCTTTTTTTCCCTTTTTATTGGAATTTTGAACTTGGCAAAGCTGTTTAACTTTAAGCTGTACTGGTACTTTTTAATCTTTTTATTTCTGTTTGTATTTCTTCTTTTTTTTAACAATCCTTTTGAAAATTCTTTTTTGATTGAGACTCTTCTGCTTGATTTAAGATTTATTTTTCTCCCTTTTAAAAAAAAGGCGAAAAAGATTTTACTTTTTTTTTTTTTAGTTCCTGGCTGTAGATTGAGGAGGGGGAAGTGAAAGTGAAGGAGTAAGTAGTACTGCTGCCCAGAGGCTTGGATACATTGTTTCTTTTCTCTCCCACTAGTTTGTGTTACAATCAAGGACTCTGAGCTGTGTATTGGAAAAGATAGAGATTAGCATGGCAGTTTGTTTATTCAGGTACTCATTTCTGAACAGATAGCTGAAGTTTGGAGTTGAAGTTGAAAGAAGATTGAAATGACCTTGAAAAACTCTGAGCTGACTTATCAAAGAGCCTTGGATATTTGGCGGCAGAGGCTTGTTTTATATTAGAATTGCTTTTTACCTTTTGCCTCCCTTTCTACCCCCCCCCCCCCCCACTAGTTGGGCTTTTTTTTTCTCTTTAATTGGATTTTGACTTTTTAAACCAGGAATTACAATGTAAACCTTTTATTTTGGCTTTCTTTTTGTTTATTAAGAGGAACATATAGAATATTTTTCTTTTTGCCTTTTTATTTTTTATTTTTTACATCTACCATTGCAAATAATTGGATTAAGGTATGCAAGTGTCTGAAGAGTTTCTTTTTCCTTTTTTCCTTTGGAGTGGCAACTGTTTGCTTTCGTGTTTTTTTTCCTTTTTCCTCTTTTTTTTCTTTTTTCTTTTTTCTCTCTCTTTCTTTACAGACAAACATTACAAGATGAGTAGAAAGACAACAGCCCCAGCTTCTTCGATACCAACTCCCTCACCATCTGGAGGACAATGATCTATACAGACAATATTACAACAGGAAAAAGAGAAAGAGAAAGAGAAGGAAGTGACATTACAGATGATCATGCAAGGAATTCAGAAGAGTGAGCAAAAAATAGAAAAGACAGATGAGAAAGTGGAAAATAGTCAACAGATGATGAAATATGAAGTCAGATTTTAAAAAATTGAAGAAGATATACAAAGAGATAAGAAAATTTGAGACATTGATATTCAATTGAGTGATGTTGAGAAGGGCAGATGTGAACCATTAGGATGGGAAATAGATAAATCAGAATTTTATCTAAGATTTCAAAATATAGAAGGAAAAGGTGAAAACCTTGCTGAAATTTTGGCAGAAGCACTGGAAATAACCAAAGAAAAGATGATGGATGGGATGGATGAAGTGTTTCGTGTCTATACAAGATATGCAACAAGGAATAGACTACCAAGAGAAATTCACATTAGATTTACTAAGAAGATTATTAAGACATAGATACTCCAGGTGGTGAGAGATAAAACACTAAAATATAAAGACAAAGAAATTGTGGTGCTGAAACAGATACCAAGAAGAGTAAGAGAGATGAGAAAAGAATATTTATTCTTGACTAAAGAGTTACTTAAAAGAGGAGTAAACTACAGATGGTTGATGCCAGAAGGCCTCTTGTTCACTTCCCAGGAACAAAGACACAGAATGACACAGTTGAAAAAGCTGAGCTATTCTACATAGAATACTTTAGAGGAAAAGAGGAAGAAGAAAGAAAGGAAGAGTCACTGATTGAATTTCAAGAGGATGTATAGCAGTAATTGAAAAAGAAAAAGGTGCAATAGGTGGTGAACCCAGGGAACAACGAGAATTGAGATCTACTAGAGCAATAAAACCCTCTTATATAGCTTAACATGGATGAAAGAAAATTGATTTCGATTAACATAAATGGACTTAATTTGGCTACTAAAAGAAGGAAAGTATTTCACAAATTAGAAAAATTGAACTTTGATATAATCTGCTTACAAGTGGTACATATTAAAAAAACAACATGAATATATACTAAAACAAGGAAAACTAGGAAAATTATTTACGTCGCTGGCACAACCCCCAAAAAAGAGGTGTGGTATTATATATTAAAGAAACAATTTTGGCAGTATTAATCTACACAGATGATGGAAGGATTCGGATGGTGGAAATAATGGATAACAGCGTTAAAACACTTCTAATTGCAATTTATGCCCCGAATGATAAACAAGAATTCTACAGAAAATTACACACAAAATTAATTGAATTGGACTATGTTAATATTTGTATGATGGGAGATTTTAATGGAATAATTAATGACTGGGATTATAAAACACAGAAAACAACAAAGAAAGTTAGAAAGATACTACCAAAATCCTTCCTTCGAATAATAGAAGAATTTAATTTAAAAGATTCATGGAGAGAGAGAAATGCGGAAAGTAAGCAATATACTTTTTATTCAAACAGGCACACATCCTAGTCTAGAATAGATATGTCAGCAGAATTATTGACTAATGTACGACAGATTGAACTAGAAACAAGCATTTGGGCAGATCATAATCCAGTGTCAGTTATTTGGAAAGGATACAAGAGGAGATCTAGATGGACTTTAAATAATATGATATTAAAAGAAAAAGACTTTAAACAGAAAATAGAGAAAGAACTTATTTCTTCAAAGAAAATAGAAAAGAGGATACATCTTTACAGAATCTCTGGGACACGATGAAGGCCTGCACAAGAGGCTTGATAATACATTATACTAGGAGAAGAAACATAAAACAGAAAAAGACATTTAAGATATTAGAGGATGACTATAAAAGATTGGAAAAAGACTTACAGAAATCCCCACAAAAAAAGATATTAAAAATAAAATGGATATAATTAAACATAAAATGGGACTAATGGAAAAAGAAGAATTAGCACAAAAAATTAAAAATACTTTGAAGATGCAAACAAACCAGGCAGATGGCTAGCTTATAAACTGAGAAAGGAAAGAGAAGCAAGAAGGATTAGTCAATTAATAAATAAAGAAGGGCGGGTTTGCTATGGAAATGAGGAGAAGAAAAAAAATTATGCAAGACTACTATGGAAAACTGTACTTTCACGAGAATATTCAAGAAGAAAAAATTAAGCAATATCTACAGAAAGCGAACCTACCTCAGATACCTAAAAATATTGAAACAATGTTAGAAAGAAATATAACAATGATGGAATTAACAGAAGCCTTAAAAAAAACAGAATGTTGGGAAAGCACCAGGTCCAGATGATTTGCCAGCGGAATTTTACAAGACTTTTCAGGAAATATTGAATCTTCATCTTTTAGAAGTTATGAATGAAGTTATGTTGAAGAAAAGAATACCAAAAACATGGTCAGAAGCATACATTAAACTTATACCAAAGGAAGGTACAGACCTGCAGCAAGTTAAAAATTATAGACCTATATCTTTATTGAACTCAGACTATAAAATATTTGCTTCAATTTTGGCAGAAAGACTAAAAAGATACTTATATAATTTTATTCATACTGATCAAAATGGATTTCTGCTAAAGAGACAAATCAAAGACAATGTGACAATTATTTTGGATTCTTCCAATTATTCTGGAATATTATGAAGCACACTCTAAGAAGCAAATGGCCTTGATGTTTCTAGATGCACAAAAAGCCTTTGACAGTGTGAGTTGGTGATTTATTTTACTGCAATTGATACAAATGGGCTTTGGTAAAAAATTTATCCAAGCCATTGAAACAATATACTATGAACAAACTGCAAAGGTGATGGTGAATGGAGAATTAAAAGAATCTATAGATATAAGAAAAGGGACAAGGCAAGGCTGTCCATTGTCGCCTCTGCTGTTTGTGTTAACATTGGAACTGTTGAACAGGAATATTAGAGAAGAAAGAGAAATAAAAGGAATGAAAATTAAAAAGGAGGAATATAAATTGCAAGCTTTTGCAGACGACCTGGTATTTATATTAGAAGACCCATTGGAAACAGCACCCAAATTAATAGAAAAAATAGAAGAATATGGAAAAATAGCAGGTTTGAGAATAAATAAAGATAAAACAAAGATATTAACAAAGAATATGTTAGCAAGACGAAAGAAAGAGTTGGAAGAAATTTTAAAAATACAGGTCATGAACAAGGTTAAATATTTAGGGATATATATTACACCAAGATGTAGTACACTGAAGGAAGATAATTATGTTAAACTCAAACAGCAGATTGCAACAGATTTGATAAAATGGGAAAAACTGCAACTATCATTGATTGGGAGAATATCTACAGTTAAGATGAATATATTGCCTAGAGTTTTATATTTATTCCAGACAATTCCTATTCGACTAGGGAAAGAGTTCTTTGAAGATTTAAATAGAATTGTGTTGAAATATATTTGGCAGGGTAAAAAAGCAAGAATAAAATTAAACTGTTACAAGATGCAAGAATAAGAGGAAGGTTTGCCTTGCCCAATTGGGAGCTATATTACCAGGCGTCAAGTTTGATGTGGGTAAAGGAATGGATAACACTAAGGAACAGTAGATTACTGGCTTTAGAAGGCCATGACTTGCTGTTCGGATGGCATGCCTTTCTCTGGTATAAGGGAACTAAAACAGAGGGGTATTTTAGAAGACATTATATTCGAGAGGCATTGTTTTTACAGATACAGATACAGATCATCAGAGTTGGAAGGGACCTTGTAGGTCATCTAGTCCAACCCCCCACCCAAGCGGGAGACCCTATACCATTTCTGACAAATGGCAGTCCAATCTCTTCTTGAAAATCTCAACTGATGATGCTCCCACAACTTCTGAGGGCAAGCTGTTCCATTGGTTGATTGTTCTCACTGTCAGAAAGTTTCTCCTTATTTCCAGGTTAAATCTCTCCTTGTTCAGTTTCCATCCATTATTCCTTGTCTGGCCTTGTTTGAACTGGGAGGAGATAAAAAGACAATATTACTTAAAAATTCCAACATGGATATCAACTATTGAAGCTTTTTCTTATCCAATAATATATAAAAAGGAACAAACAATTAGATATGGTGAGACATTGAATGAAAAGGGTGAACTTAAATCTATGCAAGCATTGGAAGAACAAGGTGTAAAAATGAATTGGTTTTCATATTTGCAAATACAATCTAGGTTTGATAAAGACTCTAAAGCAGAAGGTATTTATGATAAGTTGACTGATTTAGATAAACTTTTGATGGGTACTGATGAAAAGATAATTAAAAAACTTTCTGGGCATCTATTAGAATTTAAATTGGAGGAGGAACAAGTTAAAGAAATGATGATTGCTTGGAGGAAAAAATTTGGATATGGGATTGATTTGCAAAAATGGCAAAAACTGTGGTCTCAAAATTATAAAATGACAGTGTCAACAGCGTATAAAGAAAATTTGTATAAGATGTTTTACAGGTGGCACTTACCCCCGACGAGACTTGCAAGAATGTTTAAGAATACATTGGATAAATGTTGGAAATGTCATCAGATATCTGGTTCATATTACCATATGTGGTGGACATGTTCGGACGCAAAGAAATATTGGACTAAAATGCACACGTGGTTGGAAAAAATGATAAAACAACATATAGACTTTAAATCAGAGATCTTTTTATTGGGAGTCATATCGGACATATACAATAAAGAATTGAAATATTTGATTGTAAATGTTTTAACAGTGGCTAGAATTGTATTTGTGAAGAACTGGAAAAATGACAAAATACCTATGCAGGAGGAAGTTATGAAAAAAATTATGGACTGTGCAGAATTGAGTAAACTGACATTTGAAATTAGAGAACAAGAAGACAAGCAATTTTATATGATATGGGATTTGTTTTATCAATGGTTGGATAAAAAGACATGGTAAGATAACAGAATAGATGATTTTGTTATAGAAGTTTAATAGACTGATACAAAATATAATGTAGACATATGTAACCATTGGATGACAGCATAATATAATATTGATGGAATAAATAGCAGGATAATTTATAATTGATAAATAGATAAACATATGTTAGTTTGACAATGTGAGATTGACATAAATTGTGAACAATGATTATGAAAGGATTGCACAAAAGATTCTAAACCAACTGACACACTGTATGTACAAAATGGAAGATGGTTTTATGGGTTTTTTATGTATTGTCTGTGTACGTTTGTCTTAAAATTAAAAAATATATTTAAAAAAACATTTTCAGTTCTTTCATAAAACTTGGTCACTATTCTTGATGGAAGAAAACATTCCAAAATGTCTATTTTAACTATATCTTGATCACTCATTGTCCAACACTGGATGTTGAAGATTTTTAATAAGAGATTGGAAAACCATTTGTCTGATATGATATAGGGTTTTCTACTAAGCAGGTGGTTTTACGAGAAGTCCCTTCCAACTCCTGTTATTCTGCCTAACCTAGGGCTACTGTCTGAATGGCACAAATCCAGACAAGTTGTATTAATTTCTTTGCTGCCTTACAATAGTTGGATAGATTTTTTTCAGGCCAGATTTAATAGTCTTATATAACTACTTTCCCAACATCATTTTTTTCACCATAAACCTGATGGGGAATGTCCTCCTGTAAAAATAACAACTGCCACAAAGCTAAGAAACAGATTGATGTAAGATACACTTTCTAAATGAAGACGGGTATATTGTTTAATTACAGTTTAAGTAAGCACGTTTAAGGATAACTCACCTGTATGGCACCCTATTTGTGTCTCTTAACACCAGTCAAAATTTCCATTATCTCCCATTGCAAAACTTATTCCATGTGATCTCCTGGAATTATACAATGCATTCCAAACAGCATTATTATTTGCTTTCTATTCTGACTAGTTGCCCAGTTCCTTGCCCAGAAATATCTAAAACAGAAGCAGTCAATCTGAAATATCAGATCTGCATACAGCCTCCAAGTCCCTGGAACCCAACTGTTAAAATGTATACTACCATTTTGTCCAAAAATTGGTCCATCCCACCTGTGCTGGCAGAAAAGGCATGCTGTAGGCCCCATCGGCCCGGTTATTCCAGCTGGCAGGATCCAGGAGAAGAGCCTTCCATGCCACTGCACCTGTTCTCTGGACCATCTTGACCCCCAATGTGAAGTCAAACTCAACTCTCCTGACCTTTCATAATGGCTTAAAGATCTGGCACTGCCCATTAGGTTGAAGCCCCAATGGGGGAGTGTCAGAGTGGAGGTGGTTGATCGAGTAACAACAGATCCCACCCACCCCCTACCCTGCCCCCACCTTCCCTATCTGTAATTAGATTTTAGCAGTTGGCATTAAGTCATTTATGTATGTATACATTCAAGCATACATACATATAGTACATACATGAATGATTACAAGCCACCCAGAGTTAACCTGTGGTAAGATGGGCAGCCAATAAACTTAATAAATTTAATAAATAAATAAAATAAATAAATAAAACAAATGGGTACATACGTACATACATACATAAATTCAGAAATCACACACACAGTTCCATAAACTCTCAGATCTATATAAAAGTTATCTCCAAATTTTGATCAGTTATAAAAAGAATCTTGGTCCATAAGTGGGTCCCATCTACTGTGACCAGGGGTGGGATGCTACCAGTTCGGCCCGGTTCTATAGAACCGATAGCTGTGAAGAACAGCTGACACCGAACCAGTTCAGTGTTTGGCCCACCCACCTGTCTGGGCTCTAGGCTGTCCTTTATTCCCTGCTTTTCCCTCCTCAGCTGCTTTGCGCGGCACAGCTGAGGTTGAAAAAGCAGGAAACAAGAGAATTTTCAAATGCTGCGCACCCTTGAGCAGCGCTTATCAGCTGTTCAGGTGGCACGGCTGATTTCTTGCAAATGTTGCACACACCTGTAATTCGGAGAACCGGCAAATCGCTCCACTGGCTAGCCCCTCCCCTCCCTGCCCACTCACTCCTTACCTGGCATGCGAGCCATCCAACTTGGCTGGTTTGGTAAGTTGCTATTTTTTCCTTTTTCTTTTCCCAACCATCAGCTGTTCTGCTTTGCCAGGAGATTTAGATTAGAGATTAATCTAAAAGCAGAGCCGAACCTTCCTTAGGTCTGAAGCTTCTACTTTTCAGTGCAGGTAGTCGATTGCAGATAGATAGATCTCTAAGTGAATCTGTGATTCTGTGAGCAACTCAATCTGCCTGTTTGCTTTGCCTGCTTTTGGGTAAAAGTTGCTTTTTTATATATATAAAAAAATCAATTTTTACATACATGGTGTGTTGTGAGTTAATTTTGTGAGTTTGCTTACAAGCAAATTTTATGTGACAGACTCAGGTAGCTGATTGTAGATAGATAGACCTCTAAATGAATCTGTGATTTTGTGAGCAACTCAATCTGCCTGTCTGCTTTGCCTGCTTTGGGGTAAAAGTTCTTCTTATATATAAAAAAATCAATATTTACATAAATATAATATTTATAATTTACATACAAGCCATGCCCACCCGGTCACATGACCACCAAGCCACACCTACAAATTAGGCCACACCCACAGAACCAGTTGTTAAGAAATTTGAATCCCACCCTGACTGTGACCATTGGCATTCTCCCAAATATTAAATGAAACCCTAGTTACAAAAATAGTGTCTTCTATTATCCTAAATGCTGGATTAGAATTATCTAATAAGAAAATCAGTAGAATTATCTCAATTTAAGTAGATTTCAAGGAGTCCAAACTAATTAAGAGAATTCTTTACAAAATGCGTATACCTCCAATTTGCGTCTTTGAAGCAGTTCTGATTCCACTCCCTCCATCAATCCATAGTTCCACAAATACAGCAATATTGTAGATTTGTACATTCTGTTTCAGTATTTAATTATAATTATCTGAATTAGTTAAGAAAAACGGTGAGATATTCCCCGTTCTCTTGATTACACCTCAAGCACTAGAAATGCTTTTGAATTAATATGTGTTTGGTTCAATTTTGAAGGTGTACTTCATTCAAGGGTGACTCATCCCATGTAAATATTACAACACAGGGACAAAAACAGAGGTGGTATTCTGACTAGTTCTGGAGAACCAGTAGCAGAAATTTTGTGTAGTTCGGAAAACCGGCTCTGACTGGAGATTTTACAGTATCCTTCCCCTGCCATGCCCACCAAGCCACGCCCACAGAACTGGTAGTGAAAAAAATTTGAATCCCACTACTGGACAAAAAGATCCTTAGTTGGTTAGGTTTCCTATTCCCATTCTTATTTTGTATTTTCTATTTGGTTTCCAATATAAGAGTGCTTGCATAAACGAATAGGTGCTCATTTTAAAAAGGCTGCCTTTAGGCCTTTCTTATTAGATCTTCACTAGAACATTAATGGCCCTTCCTATTAGTATTGTAATATAACACAATGTGTTTACTTCTTAAGTGATGAAAAAATGAACTAAGCAGCTCCATGCTATTCAAATACCATTTGTTGCAAAATAAATGGCAAGTACAAAGATTTGATACAGAATAGTAATAGTATCATGATAGGCTCAAATCTACTCTTAGTTTTGGAAACTCTGTGTCTTTCAATCAGTCACTCTTCCTCAGTCCAGCCTATTCCATAGTGTTATGAACTAATAAAAACTATTTAATAAAACTTATCAACCTCATGATAAGCAGGCTTGTAATCCTGCACCTTTGATTGGCCCATGGATAGCGAACAGGGATTGGTCCTTACGGAGCAACCTGATTGGCTATTAGTTGAACATCTCTCATTGGGCAAAAGTTAAGCATTTGGACACAAGTCATTGGTTAACGGGTCAGCAGCCAGCTCTATAAAAGAGCTGCTGCTGCCCAAGGTTTTGCTCGCTCTGTTCTTAATCCTTAATAAAGAGTTGAAGTTCACTAGTTCTCTGACTTGTCTCCGTTCCTTGCACCCATGCCCAGAATATAACACATAGCATCGTTATTATGACAACAACAAAAAATACAGGTGAGAGAAGTGCATGAATTACATTTTGCTCCTGGTTGATAAATCTAATGATAATTTTTTTAAATTATTTAATTCCTACACATTTGTCCCCCACTAATGACAGAATATCTTATCTTCTACCATCAGTAGTTATTTTCTCAGAATTGTCTAAAACTTCTAGAACAAGGGTATCACACTGGATTTCTTCGAGGGCCGAATCATCATTGTAGTTCTGCTCCACGGACCAGAGGATGGGGGGGGGGCAGGAGATGGGACAGATGCTACCTGCAGAACTCTGTCAGCCAAAATGGGGTGTGGGAGGACCTCATACAGCCCCACCGCACCCTGTTTCGGTTGCCAGAGGCACTGCAGGCTGGTCCTTTGCTACTTCCAGGCCAGCTCCACAGGCCAGATTGAAGCACCCCATGGGCCAGATCCAGCTCACCGACCTTGAGTTTGACACCCGTGTTCTAGAAGGTCTCTTTGAAGACTAATGTAACCCTAACCATATCCTTATATAATATAAAATTCAATATAAAAGTGTAAAGTCCAAGGAGAAGTGCAGGTTGTATATATCAATCGATTGTTTGGTTTCAGATATTCAAATGTTAAATGACAATAATAAAAGCATATGAATATAGATATAAATATACATTATTTCTTATGTGTACATAAATATAGTACCGGTACATATTTATCACAGAGAAGTTATATAATGCAGTTTAGAAACTGTGACAGAAATAGTAAGCCCTTTTATTTTTTTCAAAATCACTCTGAATTTTCTTTTCCTCTATTGTTCACAATAGTCTTTGATTTTGTTTTGTTCCATTATGCAACACATAGCAATATCTTTCCATCTTGTATATCTGTGTTTCTCGTCCACAATTTCTTTCACTTCAACCAAGCATTTTCTTTTTCATATTTCCCATTAGCCTCCACGGACTTTTGTGTCACTCAATAACTAACATCTAATTATTATTTTCCAAGTTTTTGTTCCCTTTCTTCACATTCACATTTATTCATTTTCTTGGAAGATTAATTTATCTTGTAATATTTTTTCACCCTTTTTATTTCTTTTACTTCCATTTTACAGAATGAAAAGCATACATTTACAGGATAGATTTTTTTAAAAACAGTAAAAATTATGGCTTTGCTTAGATCTAATATGATTTTCAAATCAACATAAGAAGTTTCATTCTCTCCAATGCCAGAATGTGCTTTATCTGGGATTATAGTCCACATTAGACCAAAAACAAAAAAAGTTAAATCAGTTTCTAAGGTTTTTTTTTTTTACCCTAAAAGCACACACTTCGGCAAACTCTGTCCTAATTTTTTTCAGGGAAAGCAAAAAAGATTTCAGGGATAAAAAAGGCACGCATAAAATCTAGGGAATAGATTTTATTAAAGCCATGAATGTTCCCAGTATTAAACTCAGGAGTGCCTTCAGAAGGGTCTATGACAATTTTCCATGGCCAACTCACATGACCAACTTGCCACAGCCAACTCGCTGCAGGACAACTCATTAATATCAAAGAAATTATGGAATAGAATCATTTTAAAAAGGATGCAAAAGGAGGGACAGAATAAAATGTGAATGGCAAAAATTAAAATATTTTTTGTTTATTTTAAATAATTATATAGAATTGTTACATTGTCCAACGGTGAGTTGTCCTGCAGCAAGTTGGTTGTGATGAGTTGGTTGCAACGAGTTGGTTCCGGCGAGTTGGTCATGGTGAGTTGGCCACAGCAAGTTGGCTGTGGTAAGTTGTCACATTTCCCCTTCAGAAAGTACAAGTTGACGGCCATGATGACATGTTGCACATGCAATGCCATTAAAAATGGGTGGACCTTCAGTCACTCCATGATGATCATCTTCCTTTTTGTAAAAAAAATATATCTTATGGATATCCTGCTTAAAATGAAATATGGAGAAAATCACTGATACTTCAAGTAAATTCAACCCTGGAACCAAAGATTTTAGGATGACGCAAAACAGCATAAAAATACTTACATTATCCTATCCAAATAATCTATGAATTGAATTTTAGAAAGAAATACCATTCTAATTTTAAAGTTCTTTAGCCTTTTTTTTAAACCAATCTTCAGACTCAGGGCAAGATAGGGAAGGGCAGACAGAAAGAGGACAAGCTGAACAAGTAAGAAAAAATGCCACAAACTGTGCCTCTTGTGTGTGATGTTGTGATACAAGTACAAAAGGACATAGTTTGTTTATGCGAGTCACACTTGGGCATTATCCTGGTTAGTCAGAAATACCTATACTTCTACAGAACCAGAATTTCCACTTCCACAGCTGCACTGTACTGTGACATTTATTCTAATGTCATAACACAGAAAACTCCATATGTTAGCCAGGGCTCATCCTCTTTCCTTCAGCTGACCATAGGGTTAACCTCAGCTATCATAGGTCCTGTGCTAACAAAATTCTACTTACAAAAGAATTTGCTACACTAGCTTCCCCCTGCAGGTATTTGCATGCATTTACTTCTTAGTTTGCCAAAATATCCATTAAAGTGCTGTGAGGGAAAACTGTATGATAACATCAATTCTTAAAAAAGATAAGAACAGAAATCCTCCAGAGAGCTTACTCACTATCTTTCCTCTGATTTGTTTAAAAGCCCCTCTGAATGAGGAAAGTGAAATGGGAGCATCTCAGCAATTTTCTGCATAGCTGTGACCGTGGTTACATGTTGCCACAATGGCTGGATTTGGGGAAGAAAGGAAATAAACAATGCACCCAGGAAGCGACAAGTTCCAGGAAGAAAGATGTTTAATTTTTAGGGAGCGGGAAGGAGTGATTGAGAAAGTGACAGTTGATTTGAGTCTTAGATCTGGAAGGCATGGCAAGGCAAGAGTTCCTGCCAATATGAAAGTTAGAAGATCTGTGATGATTCAAAGAAAATGCCCACATTGCTATAGTTTTAAGTATAATAGATATAATCTGATGCTAAAGCAAATGATACAATGAGATTAATCACATGCAGAGCTGATCCGAAGTGAGGCAGTAATTGATGTGAAAGGGCTCTTAGAAATGGCAAACAGGATGAAATCTGCATGTCCAATAATAAATGAATGTTAACTCTCCACATAGGTAAGGAGCACAATAAAGGGTGCTTGATTTCACTCTCTTATGTGTAAAGAGTTCTGAAGAGGATATTCCACTTCTGTGTGCTGGGACCAGGTGCTTATTTCATCAGCATCTATTATCAGGATCCTCCCTTGTTTACTTGTCTCTTCAAGGTTATCCAACCTTAGGAACCAAAGAAAGCTGCTTAATTGTGTATGATTTATGAATATTAGTATCATGGGGACATGCATTGTTTTCTTAGGTGAAATAGAAAGTGGGGCATACATAATCCTCATCCCACTGAAATATTCTGATATCATACACAATGACTTTTGTCAATTGACTAATCTAGTCAATTATCCAGTTGGGATGTTCATTCTTCTGTCATTGTTCCTAACCTGAGTGGTCACAGCATCAAAGAATTAGTAAGTTTCATATCAAGTGGTTTGAATTACATGGAGTTTGGTGTTTATCATTCTGTTTTCTCACTTTGTTCATTTTAAAGCTATCTACAGATCTCTCTAGGTCAATATTTTGTAATCATTTATCAACATTTTGTAATCTTTTATAACCATTATATCAAATAAATTCCTGATTTCTTGAAGTCATCTTTGTTGTTCATCTCACATTGAGTTGGTAGCTGGTAAGAAGTACTCCACTTTATCTAACCTGATCAGGAGAAAAAATAGTTCATAATCATTATTAAAAGCTATTTAATAGCCTTGAAGGTAAAACTAGTGTATTGCAAAAAAAAAAAATCCCTGAGAGATATAGGGATTTTCTCTGCTGTGCATAATCACATATTGCACAAAATGACAACCCATGATATCTGTATAGCTGTGGAATGGCAAAGATCTAAGCCATACTAACGCTACAATTTTACATACCATTTCTGCAAATCAGCATGTAATAAGGATTATAAGGATGTGGCTATTTCCTTGGCCAAGTTTGGGATTTGCTGAAATCAGCAGTCAGTTCTGGCCTCAAGTGCACCATTGACCTTGGCATAAATATTCTCTGTGGGATGCAATAAAGCCCCTATGGAATTTCGCTTTGGTCTCCCAAGGCTAAGGGCAAATCGCTGTTTTGAATTTTAAAGCAGCAATATTTGGTCATATGGTATACAACCACATTTCTGCAGCAAGTTACATTCTTAGTTTTGTTTTTTTCTATTTTCACAAAAAGTACATGAACTACAGAGTTGTTCCATAATCTTGATACCTATGTTCTCTCTCTCCCCTCCCAATTTGTGAGGAAAAAGCAAAGTAAAGTTATATTAAATCAACTGCAATGGTTAAAGTAAACCAAACCAGGTAAGCCAAACTAAAACTACCATAGGAACACACCACATCTCCCTTGAAAGCAAACCAGAGAAATGAAAGAAATCCTAGCTTCAGAAAAACACAAGATGGAACACATTCACTAGACATTGTTACTGTGCCACCTCCAACTTTTGCTGCCCATGACACATTCAGCACAACTTCCAGACTTCAATAGTTTTCCATCCTTGTTAAAGCATTAAGAGCGGACAAAATAGTTCCTAGTAATCATGTTCAAGATACAGTATTATACAATATTCTTTAATGTTTTAACTTCAGAGGACTAACTATCTGTACCATAATTAGTAAATAATTGATGCTTGATTTCTTGGAAGGATTTTCCACTTCAATGAATTTACTTTATATTTCACACTTCCTGCATTTCTCCTGAAGTATCTGGCAATGTTTCTCTTTCTTTCCTCCCCCTTCTTACCACTACCACACACAAAAAATGTGCATGAGTGAATATCTCAATTCAGTAAGAGAGATCTGAAAGTTGTATTAGAGACAAAACAGAAAAGCATATATGGGAATATATTAGAGGCCCTTAAACTTTCTGTTTCCCCTGCATTCCATAATATAAAAAAGCCAACATAAATTGCTTTTATGGTACAAAACCTTCTGCAATGAACACCTTATCTTATCATGAGTACATTTTAATCTGCAGGCTACACAGAAGCTGGCTAATCATGGTGTATAAAAATGACATCATAAACCATCTCTTTGTGCCATATAATTTTGCATTGCCTGAAATATTCTAGAAATAACATAGTTCAGTTTATTTCCACAAACTCAACATTTTTGAATCACACTGAAGTTAATTATACTAGCATTTGGCATTCTTACTAGTTTCAACTAAAATTGTTTTCAAGTATAGGTTCTTAGAAAGATTATGTGTTCAAATAGTTTATCCTAGTCTATTCCAAACTTCCACTGAACAGAATATAGGATATTTCCCTTTCAACTAAAATTAAATAAAATGAAAACTGTAGGAAAACCCAGAAGTCTGAAAATGTTGATGCCACTGTTTATAACCAGTAACTAACCTTGAAACAACTCTCAATTTATTTTATTTATTTATTAAATAAAATCTGCCTTATAAGGTGAATCTTATATGAATAATGGGGCAGATATCCTCTTTGTAGCCTCCAGATTATAATCTGAATATTACCAACTCCAAATATTTATACTTAATAAACTTGTATTCCCTTTGACTAATCAATCAGGGCTGTAAGATAGGACCCTGTTTCTGAGTAAAGGTGATGTTTCTGTTCATCTCTTTTAAGCCTCTGCTTAAGAGAGGGATTTTATGTGGAAGTAAGTACAATAGAGTGGTAAATAAATGGTTCTGCTTATTTTACTTCAGTTAGGGAATAACTACTTATGCAGGAATTAATAATTCCTCTCAATTAAAAAAAATGACAGTTAAAGATCAATATGAATGCCTACCACTGCATAACCAAATAATTAATTTTCCCTTCCTTCAAGCAGATTGTATAGAACAGAGGAACTACTACCTATTCAGTACAATATAGTACAGTACAGTACAGTTCTGTACCACTAAGTGATTTCTGTCTCACAGACCTATTCCACTATTTCTGCTGTAAACAACATCATGTGTATAACATCTCACCACAGCCAAGTCACCACAACCAACTCTCTGCAGCCAACTCTCCATGGGTAATTTGCCACTGTACTTGCTGAGGGACAAGAGTTACACTAATATTGAAGAAATATGGAATAGAATCATTAAGGAAAGGATGCCCAAAAAGGGACAAAATGAAATGTGAAAGAAAAAAAATTAAAATATTTTTAATTTTTTTTAAATAAATTGAATTGTTGAATTGTCCTACAATAAGTTGTCCTGTGGTGAGTTGGCCACGGTGAGTTATTCTGTGGCTAATTGGCCATGGTAAATTGGCCATGGTGAATTGGCTGTGATGAGTTGACCGTGGCAAATTGGCCATGGTGAGTTGACTACAGCAAGTTACATTCTGGGTACAGGTCTAGGGTACATCCATGACAGGAAGTTTTTCTAATTCAAGTACAAGGTCCCAATTGCAGGAGCTGGTAGGGCTCGTAGGGCTACCAAATTTGTGCTGCAATAATCCTGTAGATTATTTGGTGTCAGCATAGAAATATTTAGTGGTTCCCTGGATTTTTGAAACCCAAACTTGATAGCTAAACGTTGGAGCATTCTGTCCTAAATTTATTTTATAATTTTAACTTAAATTGCTTAGCTCTATTAGCCAATGCTTATATGATTTTTACACATGAGATATAACTTTGTCTGTCTGAAAACAGCCAGAGAGCAAAGATATCAAAAATGAAAAGTAAATTACCCATGCTTTAGTTTATTTGGACAGGTAAAGCCAGAACCTTTGTGGAAATATCTCCAAAGAGTGATAAATCAAACCAAGGATGATTTGTTAGATATACCTGCTTCAAGGAATATTCATCATTTATCCTAGGAGCTCACTATGATCATCATCATAATCATTTAACAACCCCAGAATCCCTTGCAGGGTGGAGTCTGGGCACCTGAATGGAGCTATATGTCCCTGATCTTGTGAATAACATGTACAAAGGACTTTATATGCTATATGTGATCTGTGACTTGGCATTAAAGTCTAGAGAATTTCATAATCAATAAACAATTCCTCTTATCCCTACAAAGCATACATAAAACAAATATTTCAAACTCCAGAGATAATTTTATGTACCTATGTGTTTCATTACGCATATGCACTCTAGGTATGTGTGGCTTTCTAAAACAAAGGATTTAATGATTTGCTGGAAGTCCACCTACATATACAATGACCTCTGTAAGCAAAAATCTTAGTCTAAAGCTTAATGTTCTTTCAAAACTTCAGTGAAAAGGAATGTTAAGAATCCTTAGAGCTGGAACGTTTGGAAAAGGAAGTGTAATGCCTCTCATTTCTGTGCAAAAGGAAAAGCTTTCGATACAATTGAACTGTACCATAGCTGCCTGCTCTCCAAGATTAAATATACTCCTCCAAACTTACTGTAAATTATTAGCTTCTGGCTTTTACTAATTACAGGATATTGTACCATCTGATAACTTAGCTGATACCATACAGCCTTTCTATTCTTTGCCAATCTGTCTATCTACGGATATTAAATCTGTGTGAAAATTTTATTCTCTTGTCATGAAATATCATAGAATCATTTTTATCCTGTTCAGTGATATTCCACTAATAAACCTATAATCCAAGGATTTATTGGTTTCATAAACCAGTTAGGTCCAGTGGTTAGAAAGTGGGAGCCTGTGAGTTCAAGTCCTCCTTTAGCCATAAAAGCCAACTGGGTGACTTTGAGCCGGGCACTTTCAGTCCAAGCCAGCTCACACGGTTGTTATTGTGGGGGAAATAGAAGGAGGAAGGTGTGTCGGATATGTTTGGCACCTTGAGTTATTTGTAATAATAACAAAGGTGGAATACAAATAAATAAATGAATGCATAAATACACTTAGAAGTAACTATATGCTATTTTTTGCTTCGAGATAAAAGGTGGACAGTAAACATAAAGAAATATAATACACTGTTGCAGTTTTGTAATTCTTCCAAAACTTCCAACATTTTCCTTATCCTATATATGTGATCGGTCATGTTATGGTGATTCTTATTAGATATTAACAAGATTAGTAATCAATTACCTGGAAGTATTTGATTTGACTAGGGTCTTAGTTTTTTTTTTAAAAAAAGTCCTTAATAAATTATATTTTATTGTTGGTCAGCCAGTCAGCCAAATGTTTCAATTGGATTTGGCATTTTTGTCTACCTATCATTATTATTATGGTTCATTGCACAGTCAGCCAGATGTTCAGACTGGTTTTGGCATCTCTGTCCATCTATCAAGTCCTTTCCAAGAACCTGGGAAAGGCTGTTTTTTATTTCTTCATGGTATTGCAGATATCCTCTCAGGATATAAGCTTTATTATTGAATAATGTGGTAATAAATACAAAAAGTACACTATTGTTATGGGTTTTCGTATCTTCTATAGTAGTTAAAATAATTTGTAATAGTGAAGGATTTGCCGTATTTGTGTCAAGTACTAGAACTGAGCAAGAAAAAGTTCTGGGTTAGTTCATTCTATAGTAGAACTTAAATCTTTATCACTTCCTCCTATTTGAGTCATCTTTACTAAATAATCAACCAGATACCCCATGCTATTTCTATTTATTAGGAAGTTAAATTCTGTTTGGTTTCAGTAGGGCTTACTTCCAAATAGGAATGCCAACTTGCTGCTAGTTTTAAATAGCTTGCCCAAGTTTTGTACCTTGAAATAGAGAAATCATCAAGGAAATGTTCACTGCTATACGTATTAGTAAGATTTGCAGATCAAGTAGCTGCTTAAACCTGCACGTAGAATAGATGGTTGAAAAGTTGAAAAACTATACTTCGAAATAAATAGATATCCGTCTGCTGCTGCCAAGAAAATGGCCCAGTTCACTGAATATGCAAAACTATAAAGTGACTTTTTTTGGTATCTGCTTAGCATGTTGGATAAATTCAGTCAATTATGGCTTATACACCAATTGTGGCTATTCAACAAATCTTAGTTAATATAAAAATTGCCCAGTATAATATATGAACCCTATCATTCAGGGAGGACTAAAGCATGGTTATAGAATAGAATAGAATAGAATAGAATAGAATAGAATAGAATAGAATAGAATAGAATAGAATAGAATAGAATAGAATTCTTTATTGGCCAAGTGTGATTGGACACACGGAATTTGTCTTGGTGCAAATGCTCTCAGTATACATAAAAGAAAAGATACATTCGTCAAGAATCAAGAATCATAAGGTACAACACTTAATAATAGTCATAGGGTACAATAAGCAATCAAATCATACTAGGAAACAGTCCATATAAATCGTAAGGATACAAGCAACAAAATTACAGTCATACAGTCACAAGTGGGAGGGGATGGGTGATAAGGAGTGATGAGAAGATTAACAGTAATAGTAGTGCAGACTTTGTAAATAGTTGAACAGTGTTGAGGGAATTATTTGTTTAGCAGAGTGATGGCTTTGGGGGGAAAACTGTTCTTGTGTCTAGTTGTTCTGGTGTGCAGTGCTCTATAGCGTCGTTTTGAGGGAAGGAGTTGAAACAGTTTATGTCTGGGATGTGAGGGATGTTCTACTCAACTAATCTGCCATGTTTCTCTCATCAGTGATCTTATAGCACAAATGAATGATGACTCCATGCCAGTGAGAACCTGAGCAAAATTCTTGCAGAGCATTCCATTCAATTGTCAGAGAATCTTCAGGGTTCATCAACTGATGGCATTCAAGTGGATATGGACTGCTCAGTCTAGACTCTAGCCATTATAAGAATCTGAGCAATTGGCCAAATATATTTTATGCTGACACCAGCCCTGGTAAAATATAATATATACAAGTGTATTTTAGGTATACAGGCCTGGACTTGTGTTAGGACATAGCAACCCTCATTATAGCCATAATGAGATTTCTCAAAGTTTATACAGCTACCATAGTCCTCAACTTACAATCTTTCATTCAAAGTTCCAATGGCACTGAAAAAAGTGACTTATGACAGTTTTTCACACTTATGACCATTGTAACATTCCCAAGGTCACATGACCAACAATTTGGATGCTTGGCAACTGACATTTATTTATGACGATCGCAGTGTCCAGTGTCATTTGACATTTTTTGCATACCTCTCACAAGCAAGTCAAGATGGAAGCCAGATTCATTTAATAACTGCAGTGATTCATTTAACGACTGTGGCAAAAATGTCATGAAATGAGGCAAAACTTACTTAACAACTTAGCAGCTGAAATTTGGGGGCCAATTGTGGTTGTAATTCAAGGATTCCCTATGAAGCAAGATAATAACAAAAATAAAAAAACAGTACTCATATATATTTTATCTAGGTAGAAACAGGTTTCAAGTCTTTTTTTTTTCTGTTTGGGCCAAACACTCTGGTTGCTTCTTTCCATCTTTCTCCCAAGGCCTCCTCTGTCCCGCACCCCTTCCCCCTTTTCTCTCTAATTTCAGTTCCTCATTCCTGCCTGGATAAATTTCTGCCTCCCTATGTTAGCTCAGACAAGTATTCAAGTGAACACAAGGGGATTTAGTTGATCTAAAAATATAACATAAGGCAACTTGGGAGCTAAAATTTCAATACGGATTATTTCACCTAAAAGAAGCAAAGGACCTGTTTCTCTCCTGAGTAACATTTCTGGCCAAGTCCTTCAAAACTGCTTTGCTCCAGGCAGTGAAACTCATTTGACTAATAGAAACATTTACTCTAGGAGTATTGCTGATTGCCCCAGTCTGTTTAAAAATAAAAACTTTCATACAGAAACATAGTTACAGTGATAATATTATAAAGAATTTATATGCAGAACTTTTTCTTAGTGCTTAGAGCACATTCACGTGAAGTTAGAACCTCAGTCATAAGGTTGCAAATCCCAATGAGGAATTAATGCATTTTAATTGTAATGACTACAAATATATAGAGGTTCATCTGGGATTAAGTCCTATTGACTTTTCTATAGTACAAGAATTGGACTGTTATGATTTTAGTGAAAGCTTAATGCCATTTGTCAAGCTTGTATCCCTTAAAACACTTCAATATTTCAAATCATAAAAGTTGCCATTCTAAGTTGAGTTCATGAAGGTTGTTATAAGTTTATCCATCCTAAGATATTATCCAATGAAGAGTCATAAATTCACTAATATTAAGTGTCTAGAAATAAACGCTCTACTTTGATAATGTTATCATGTGAAAAACAATTGCCGGTATATTTTATATGCATGTACATTCTAGGGTACACTAAGGTCTAGAACAGGATAAATTTATTTCCTCTTTCTCAAACTTCCTTGAACAAGTTATCAGCAGAGCAATAAGTAAATACCTCTGGATATAGAACTCAGTTCTCTTCAAAGCTTTTTCCCCCATCTGGAAAAGAAGTGAAGCAGTGCTAAACTTCCATCTTGAAGAAGATTGACTCAACTTTGGTCTTCTCTTGGAAGCAAGAATTAGAAGTAAGTTCATCCCTATACTAAGCCAAGATGTGGTTTGTGTCTTCGCACATTGAACAGCCAATTTAGGTTATTCAATAATCTATGATTAATCAAATGAATTCAACCAGTGAAGCTCTCTCACCTTTGATGTCTCTCAGCTGCTTCTGCCCAGGGCATTCTGCAGAGTTATCTGTTTCAGCGACTACCGATTGATAGGGACAAACTTCCTGTATCTTTCATAATTTTGGTATGGTATACCATGTCAATAGCTTTGCTGACAATTATTCAAGATGCAAGAGCTTTGTGCCATTTTGGTTTCAAATGCCTGTTATTGCGTCCTAGAAATGGCAATAATGCTTCAGCTTCAAATGGTATGTTTAAGCATATATAAGCCACTACCTATGGAGAGCAAGCAGTGCAAGACAAGATACTCACGTACAATAAATAAACAATAAATAAAAGTTGATTTACCATTTTGTACTAACATGGACACAGCAGTAGAGATAGTTGACAGAATGCATTTCGTGTCACCATCATGTCACAATTTCCCTTTAACACCCTTGCAATCACTATCCTTCCAGATGGCACCCCATGGCTGAAGACAATATTCCTCCTTTGCATTTTGAGAAAGTACATGAGATTGATTAGTAATTACAGACCTGGCTGGCAAAACTTTACTGTATATATGCACTAGCTAGAAATAAAAAGATGCAAATAAAATTTGAATTTTTGCCATCTGTTGGATTCTTACAACCCTAGTTTTGGTAACTCTAGGAAAGACATATCCTGATTGAAGTTCCTGTGGATCATACCCACAATTTCCTTGAAAACCTAGGTTTTCAAAGAACATGGAACCCAAAAAATGAGCTGGGTGCACACACCAAGGAAAACTTCAGAAAGCCGCTAAAGTTAAAGCTAACACCTTTACCAAAAATAAAAAATTCGTAGCTGCATATTTATATTTCTTCATATCAGATTCCATTTTCCAGGAATTATTAAGTATGCTATTATCTTATATATATCGTAAAGGTGTAACCCAACTTTTAAACTGCACAGAAGTATAATGCCAAATTTGAATGTCAGGCATGCACACTGATTGTATATGTGAGTTCGAGATTTGGCTAATGATGTTAACTATGATATTTGGTTAAGAAAGGAAATATGCAAGAAAGTGAAATAAATATGTGATGTGTAATAGCTAGTAAAACAGCTATTAGTAGTTAAATCGTCTTGGAACAGAGTTAGAGCAGTAGATTACAAAGAAGACATGAAACTTTCTTTTAGTTCAACCATTACATTTGAGATTTCCTGGTGGTTTTTTTTTTTAATTGAATGATGATGGTAGATGTGCTAATGCTGCTCATGCAACCTATGGAATATCAAACTGAAATCCAGTAGTACAGGGCTGTAAACTCCTGGCCCATGGGCCAGATGCACCATGTGCTGGCCATGCCCACACTGGTTTAGTGAAGGGGGGAAAGTCCCAATACATTATATGATGTTGCCGTGACAATGTGAGTTTGACATCCCTGCAATAGTAGTTTTCATTCTGCAAGGGAAGGGAAGAGGAAAGGGGTAACAACCATTCCAATGTTCTGAGTATTTGCTATGAGACCGTAAGAAGGATTTTTTTTTTTAACAATTAGTAAGTCTCTAAATAATGTTCATTTCTGTTCTATAATCCAGCATTGTAGCATTGTAACACTTAACCTTAAATCCCTTGAATCCCATGATATTAAATATTATTCAAAAGTAAATTATTAGAAAGCAAGGGTGGTGAAGTTCATTGCTCATGACATACAGTCCAGCATCTTATAGTGGTCACATAGAAACCTCCAGGAAGCCCATAAAGTAGAGTCCAAAGATGATAACCTTCCACTAGTTCAGAAGCATAGGATTAGTCTATTTGGCAACTATATATAGCCATGGGTTGTAGACATATAGCAGGTGTTTTTTTTTAGTAAGCAGTCATCACTCCATCATCATACATTCACTATTCATTATGCATGTTTTGAGAAAAGAGAAAAGAGTCATATATTTATGGGTCAAATAATTATGGCTTTGAGATCACTTTCTTCCATCCCATCTTCACAGTGATGTTGTGAAGATATCATTCAGAGTTCTAATCTATGCTTGCATATAGTAGAAAGATTTGGAGCTGAGACCTCACAAAGCAACCACCTTAAAGCTGGTATTCTTGAGATGTATAATGAAGTGCATGTTCCAGAATCTGAAACAGACTTTGACTATGTTGGCAGAGAAGTTTGAGCAGTGGTATTCCAACACCTCTCAAGAACATGAGGGCAGGAAAGACAACATTACAGGTATGATATTCCCTGCATTTTTTCCCCTGGGATTCCTGTAGTTTCATATCAAGCTACCTGTAACATCAGGTGATACAGAAAGTTAATTATATTTACAGGGGAACAAGTGTGCACCTATTTCCTCTTATCTCTCTGGAAACAATTAATCAGACTTCTGCTTTCATTGATAAACTAAACAAGTATGATTTCTGGGCACTGCGATAAGTTTGTAATATTAATGATACTTACAGATGAAAAATTACTGACACTCTTGCAACTCCTCATTTGAAAAAAATACCCATATATCAAAATTATTTTCCCAGGGATAATTGTAGATTTTTGGGAACTTGACAATGACATCTTCATCTTTTTCTCTTCCTGCTTTACATTTCTGTTTCTGCTTCCAATTCTTCTCCTTCTCCTGGTCTTTCTTAGCAGCTGGATATCAAAATAACAAAGCAGAGTATTGCTGTGAACATTTCTGCCAATATTTGTAGGACTGGATTGTAGTTTATCTCCTGATACTAGCATCTGAGTGCACAGAATCAGTGTGAAGCCATCTTCAGTCTATGTTGTCTGCTAATCCACCCTCCCAACCACTAACCTGTGATGTTCACTTCTATGCATCCACCAGCCAAACTTGACCAACATCCAGCTTTATGTATGCAATCTCCCTTGTGTTACTATCTGAAGAACTGCCACTGTGTGGAAAGTGAACAGAGCATTCCACTTTTCTATTTCTCTCAAGAAAATGCAGAGGTAAGTAAAGGGCAACCCTGCAAATGCTTTTTTTAATGCAATTTCCATCATCTCCTAACATTAGCACTAGTGTCTATGACATTAGCTCTCCCGACAGAAGCTGGAATCTAGTCATAGTATATTTCTTTAAAATTATTTTTTTAAAGGACCATGACAGGCATACAAATGGGGATGACCTGTTTTTATTTTGGAACTCTAATGAGCTTGTTTAAAACTGTAGCCTTGTGTGATTTGTATGCCTGTGTGCAAGTCCGTACCAAGGTGGAAGTGGGAGAACTGAAACTGCTCAATTTCAGTCTCTTCACTCAATTCAGGGAGTTCAGAATCAATTGCCACTGTTGAGGAGGCCTTTCCTTTGCTTTCATTCTACCTCTTTATCTCATTCTTTTCTAAAATAAAACCTGGAAGCAAGAAAGGAAGTGCTTTCCCCTGGACATCCCATCTTCAAAGCCCAGTTTGTGGGAGTTCAGTAGATGGCACAATGAGTCCCATTGTCCTTGACTGATGCAGATTGGCCATCAAGAAGACAGATAGACTAGCAGGAGACACTGTCCAGTCCATCAGGAAACCATAGAACAGGTCAACAAAAGCAATTCCTCAATTGGCAACCCTCTCAAAAGTCCCAACTTTGGAAACAGAGTGATGCTGGGGGGGGAAGCCCACTGGACTCTGAATGTAATGTATTGTCTAAGAGTGGCCACCTAGGTCAAAGGGATCAAACAACCTGATTCTAAAGGGATGGGAGGCATATAGAAAAATTGGGGGTGGAGGGAGCTGTCCTTCCAGTGCCTTCTTATCTCCTTTTCCTATCCCCTGACAACTGCCTTGCTAGCAAGCCAATCAGACTCCAAGCTCTGCCCTCTGTCCCCTTGACTGAGGTGAGTTATAAATGACTCGCCGGGCTTTTGAAGCCCAGTGTTTCTCAGTTGCAACTCCTTAGAGCAGGCAGCTCTCTGCCTCCTGTCACTTTGTGCAGCTCTCTCATCTGCCAGGATCAGCCCATTGCGGCTCTCCTCCTGAGTGAAGGTAAGCTCTGCTCCAACACAATTGAGTTCTTTGTTCAGTTTGGGCACAGGGAGGGAGGAGAGGGAGACTTGCTTGCCAAACCATTGGGTGTGAATTTCAATATTATAAGACCTAGGGTGCCTTTTTTTTTTTTTTTTAAATGTTTTCTTCTTTTTGTGCAAAGCAAATTTACCAAGGAATTAGTTGGTAATGATTTATGAAGGAAAATATGGCAGTATGTATGTGAATTCACTATTATAAATAGTATCAAAGCCCTAGCGCTCCATGTTCAGACAAATTTGCACTGGGTTTACAAAAAAAAAAAAATGCTGGATAACGGAGTAAATAGTCCACAGTTATTCAGTATACCCTCCAGTCAGTGGGGATTTAAAACTTCAGCCAGTGAATCTTTTTAATTAGATTTTAGTCCCCAGCAAATCAAGGAGCGGATCCAAAGAACTTACAGCCTAGATACTGAAGAAAGGAGATTGTCAGAAAATTATGAAAGAAAAAAGAAGTAATGGCATACAGGCAAAGATATATGAACAAAAGAAGGATGACAGTCTTCCTGCTATCTTTCAAAGCCTTGCACTACAATTCCCATCTGGAGCAGCCAGAAAGCTCAGTATACTGAGTGATGATGAATGAGAATTATAATAGAAGATACCTAGTAGGCACTAAATAAGGAAGATAGTAGTTATGTTTCATTTTTTTCTTGTGGGGAAAAACGGACACAAATTTCCACCTAGCTCAAGGATAATAGAGTTGGAAAGTCATGAAAAACTGTGTTTTGGTGATAGTTTGTGTCAGATTGACATTTTAAATGTCAGGATGCTATTGTCTTATTTGCTTCTATCCAAGAGTCAAGAATTTGACATTTGAAAGAAAAAGATCCGTTTCTGGGCTCTAAACATGCAAAAGAAGTTACAAGAGAGGAATCAGGTGTGGTTATGCCCTCTTTCCCTGGGTTTCTAGGCCAGTCTTCACAAAATCACTCACATTGTTTCAAAGCAATGAAAGGATGCATATCATTAACATGAGACCTATAAACACACACACAGAGAAAATCCGTATCCAATTATTTGTGTTCGCCTGAACCTAGAAACACAGAAAAAGAAACCGAATCCCATTTTTTTGTATTCTCCTCCCTTTGAACAACTATAGCAACTGCAAGAACAGAGAGGGATGAAAGAGAGAAACATATGAATACTTCTCTGTCAATGGAAGCATTTGAAAATGGTACCTGTGCTCCAATCTGGGGTGCTGGTGCAGAAAAAGGAGAGGATTTAACCTTACTCACATTTATTCTCTCTCTCTCTCTCTCTCTCTCTCTCTCTCTCTCTCTCACACACACACACACACACACACAAAACATAACCTTTGAACAAATTGTGAGATGTATACCACAAACACTATCCAATGTATATATACATTTTAATTTGATTCATCCTGAGCTAATATTCTTTGATGGATTTGGGTGACTGTTATTGAAACAGCTGTCAGATCACAACTTTTCAACTTACAGTTCTGGATCTGATAAGCAGAAATCAGATTTGTGCTGTGACATCACCAGTGGACCATTAATCATGTAAAGAGAAGGGTTTTAAATAAACATAATCCGAAGCCATATTAAAGCAATTTTTTACAATTTAAATCACTAATAATACATACTTTAGGACAGTTATTTGGAAAAACAGACTCTACTAAACTAAATTGAGCCTTGAGAACAAGTTATACTAAATTGATTGAGCTTTGGGAACAGGTTCTACCAAAACTAATTGAAAAATTATGTTAAACCAACTTAAAAGTTTACAAAAAGTAGAAAAAGAAAGGCCATAATGTTTAAGATTCACTCTCATACATGCATACAAAAGTACAAAAGTAAATTCCATTAATCTCAGAATTTACTTTTATGTTTAGTTCACAACATGTAGATCATGTGCTACTTCATATTTTTTTAAAAACATTAAAATACTTGTGGCTTACAATTGCTAGAAAGATAAATATTTTAAACCTTTTAATTAATTAAAAAAACATTCACATGGAGTGGTACTATTAGAAATTATATCTAGCAAGGCACTTTCAAATGTATTGCCTACATGCTTAATACGCTTTGCATGAAATGGAGAGATGCTTTTATGAAAATGAGGTGTGATGCTGGAAATTCTAGGGTTTATAGTCCCAACACTTCTGGAGAGCCCTGGGAATTGAGAAGCTGCCTCAGGGATCAGTTCCCAAAGGGGAAACTTTCCTACTTTCAGAAGCCTTCGCTTCTGGAGGGACATTGAAAATATTTGTCCTTTTCAGTGCCTGGTTCTCTAACAGAACTTGGGGAGCTAAAAAGGATGTGCCTGGCTTAGAGAGCTTTCTGCAGGCATCTGGCTGAAAGTGTTTTCAGGTGCTAGTTGAATACTACAGTCTGCAAACTTTCTAATGTTATAATACTTTACGTTAGGCATTCATTTTTCGAAGGGGTACTAACAGTATGTATAGCAAATAAAATATATGGCTGACCAACTGCACTTACCAGGTGATCCTCAATGGAATTGCAACTACATCGAGTGAAGTGTGCACTGGGGGTACCCCCAAGGTTTTGTCTGAGGCCAGAGATGGTATTCAGCAGCTTCTGACCAGTTCTGGAGAACTGGTAGTGGAAATTTTGAGTAGTTTGGAGAATTGGCAAATACCACCTCTGACTGGCCCCGTCCCATCTATTCTCTGCTTCCCGTGTCCTAGCTAATTGGCTGAGTCTTCTTTTGTTGCCCTGCATGGGAGAACAGAGCCGGAAAGCAGGTTGGTGGGGTGGGAATGGGGATTTTGCAGTAATCTTCCCCCAGGAATGGAGAGGGAGTGGAGATTTTATAGTATCCTTCCCCTGCCATGCCTAACAAACCACGCCTACCAAACCATGCCATGCCCACCAAGCCATACCATACTCACCAAGCCACACCACACCCACCAAGCCATGCCCACAGAACCAGTAGTAAAAAAAAATTGAATCCCACCAATGCTTTTCAGCATCTTCATCAATGTTCTAGATGAGGGGATAGAAAGGGAACTCATCAAATTTGCAGACAACCTCAAGCTAGGGGAATAGCTAACACTTTAAATGATAGACTCAAGATTCAGAAAAACTTTGGCAGACTTGAATACTGGGCCCTATTCAACAAACTATAATTCAGTGGTGAGAAAACCAAGGTCCAACACTTAGGCAAGAAAAACCAAATACAGATATGAAATGGGTGGTACTTGGCTCAATAGTAGCAACTGTGAGAGAGATGTAGGTTCCTGGTAGACCACCACTTTATGAGCCAGCAGTGTGCTGCAGTGGTCAAAAAATGTCCTAGTCTGCATCAACAGAGGGATAATTTCAAGATCACGTGAAGTGATAGTACTATTTTATGCTGTCCCGGTGAGAGCACACTTAAAATATTGCATACAATTCTGATCATCATGATACAAAAAAGAAGTTGAGATGCTAGAAAGAGAGCAGAGAAGAGCAACAAATATGATAAGGGGTCTGGTAGCCAAACTATATGATGAATGATTGAGGGAACTAGGTATGTCTAGTCCATCAAAGAGAATCTCCCAATAATTGAGGACTTCTTCTCACAGAGAAGAAAGGCTCAACTTATGCTCCAAAGCATTTGACAACAGGACAAGAAATAACAGGTGGTATACCATTAAAGAAAAAAAAAACACCCTAGAACTAAGGACAAATTTCCTGGCAGTGAGAACAATTAATCAGTGGAAAGGCTTGCCTTCAAAAGTTGTGGGTAGTCCATCACTGGAGATTTTGAAGAGGAAACTGGACAGCCATTTCTCCAGAATGGTCTCCTGCTACAGGCAGGAGCTGTACTGGAAAACCTGCAAGGCCCCTTCAACCCTATTATTCCCTATTATTCTACATAGTAAGGGGTAATAACAAGTTCATTGTCTATTTTGCCTCCATTGTTTCAGCTTGTAGTCCTTCATACTCCACAAGAAAAAAACAATGGGAATCTTTTGGTTGCAAATAATATTTGTGCTCTAAAAGGAATTTTCTCTGTCTGTCTGAAAGAAGTGGGGAGAGAAGTATGTCTCATCTTTTAATCAACCTATGACTTCTACAAGCCAAGATTCATTGGCGCATCACAAGGTGACCAGTCATTAGATTTCAGATTTGTAGATCCACCCTTTCCCAATTGCATTAGCCATGGCTATCTTCTCCGGGTAATTCCAGAGATCAATAGTCTGCATCCTTCATTCAAAGACATACAAGAACAGCATTCCGAGAAGGAGCAGAGTTTGCATCAAAAGTGCAATGTTGCTTTCATTATTTGCTCCTGCAGTGAACACCTCTGAAAGTAGGAGTTTGATCGATGGATTCTTCTGCTTGCTTCTATATCTTCCTTTCTTTCACACTCTGCTTCTTATTTTTCTTTCTTTTCATCCCCACCTATCTCTGCCTCATCCTTTATCCCCAGCACATCTTTGTTCATATTCTTTATTTTGCTTCAATCCCAACATATCAAATTTTAAAAAGAAAGCTTCATGTCCACAAGGAAGATCTAATCTAAATCATTGTTTTTCTAACTTGGCAAATGCATAGACTTCAAATCCTAGGACCTCAAATCCTAGAACTTTCCGACTAGCCTGCTGGCTAGAAAATTCTGGGAACTGAAAGCCACACATTTTAAAGTTGACAAGTTAAAAAAAACATTGATATAAATGGAGCTATAAATGTCAATAGGACTTGGATTTTATCTAGATCAAGACCATGTTGCCCATTGCTGACCCAGATTTCAAACAATTTGATATTAACTGTTTATCTAAGCTTGAAGTGAAAAGAGAAGATACAACAACTTAGAAGGAAAAAGAAGAGGTAGAGACAAAATTGTGCAAAAAAATAAATAAATGAGCCCATCAAGTTTTCAAAGATATTCTTCCTCAGAAAGAACAGATGAACAATTTCATCTGGTGGAACAAATGTCCTGGTTTATCCACTCCCTTCTTCTTCTTTTCTTTTTTTTTCTTTTGTTTTATGGAATGTCATATACACTTCCAGATATAAACTCAGCTTTGTGTTCAATACTAAGTGGTCATGGAACTTGTAGTCCAACAGCTGGAGGGCATCCAGCTAATCGTATTTTTACTGCCAGGAAGCAAATCATAGTTTCCCACCTCTGGGGCCAAAATAATTTGACTGGTCTAAAATTCAATTCATTTTGACTCTCGCAAAACATGTCCTTTCTTTATGCATTATGGCTATGTTTATTTGCTTAACTTCATTTCCTATCCTTGGACTCAAGATGGAAGAAAAAAAATTGTGCACATCCATTTTAATTCAATTGCTCCAGGTGTGTGTGTGTGTGTGTGTGTGTGTATTAGTAGTTGCCAGGTGTCTGGAATCCTCATTCTGGCTGCCAAGCCCATCGTTAGTTTGATTTGAAACTCATGTGAAGTGGTACATCAAACATTGGCACAGGCTCAGCAAGTGTGAAAGTGCCGAACCTATGAATGACTCCTGGCTATTTTATTTTTTTGCACTTTAAAAGACCATCTGCCTGTAAAAATCATCTATAAATGCTCCAAATATTTAATGTAAGCAAAGAAAAACATTGACATTTGGCTTAACTAGTGGAGGCTCAAGAGGGCTGGTGAGAACCAGAGAGCTTTATGCTGACGTCCTTCTTTGGGAAAATGAATTTAAGAGCATTTTAAAACAGTGAGTAGAAAGGAAAATGAAAAAGACATCAAAATACATCTACTTTCAACCTCTATTATACTTGCTGCTGAATGTATGTGTGTGCATGCATAGTGCATAAACAATGGTTGCTGCTATTTTAAATCACTATTTTAGATTCTTTTAATGCTGCCCTCTGGATCCCACCCATGGTCCTGCTCCTTGCAATTCATTCCTCCACTCAATAACTCTGAGGCACCATTTTTATAATTCTGAAAACGGAGGAGAAAAAGTCTGAAAAAGAAAATGGCCAATTCAAAATCAGCTATTGAACTTCATGACTGACTGGGATTGAAATCAAACCTAAAGTCACCTTTCAATCCAACCAATAATGTCACTAAGGTCTAGGACAGGGGTCAGCAACCTGCGGCTCTGGAGCCACATGTGGCTCTTTCATCCCTCTGCTGTGGCTCCCTGTCACTCAAAATATGTGTCATAACTGTCAATGTGCGACACCCACTGGCATGTGATTTATTGAGCTTTTCAACTCCAGTAGGCCAACCATGGATAAATCCAAGAAAATAAAAGTTTCAGAAGAAAACAGAACATTTAATTCAACTACATATGCTAGTTTTGTGGCCACTCAGGAAATAGTCAGGCATGGGAAGGGTTTTGTGGCTCCCGGTGTTTTCTTTTCTGTGCGAAATGGGTCCAAATTGCTCTTTGAGTGTTTAAGATTGCCGATCCCTGGTCTAGAGCAACTCACCATGACCAACTCGCCACAGGACAGCTCGGTACAGGACAATTTGCTGCAGTACAATTCAATGTTGCATTTCATTCAGTTACTTTTATTATTGGTGACCATGTTTTCATAGAAATTATTGTAAATCTTGTTTTTGGATTAGCTTTATTTTATAATTTTTGGTTATAGTTACATTGAAATTAATTTAACTTGTTGAATTGTCCTGTGGCAAGTTATTGGCCATGGCAAGTTGGCTGTTGCCATTTATCCCATTCTGCACTAATATGCCGATGTCACTGGGCTTTCCTTGTGGCAATAAAAGATCACAAAGCAGAGGCAAAGAAAATTACACAATGGCTTTTTACCGTATTTTTTGGACTATAAAACGCACTTCCCCCCCCAAAAAAAGTGGGTAGAAATGTCTGTGTGTCTTATAGAGTGAATATGAGCCTGGTTTTGGCCTCCCCAACCCTCCGCGTGTCCCGTTTTTGCCTTCCCCGGTGTCCAGAAGCACTCTGCAGGCCAAAAATGGGCCCGTTTTTGCAGAGTGCTTCTGGATGCCGGGGAGGAAAAAAATGGGATGCACAGAGGGCTTGGGAGGCTAAAAACAAGCCTGTTTTTGGCCTTCAGAGTGCTTCTGGGGGCCAGGGAGGCCAAAAAACGGGATGCAGGGAGGCCAAAAACTTTTTTTTTCTTATTTTCCTTCTCTAAACCTAGATGCATCTTCTGGTCCGGTGCATCTTATGGTCCGAAACATAATTTGTTGGCTTACCTCTTGTTCTTTCAACAGGCAACACATATCCAGCCATTTTTGTGATTGTGTGTGTATGAGAGAGAGAGAAAGAGAGAGAGAAAGAGAGAGGGAGGGAGGGAGGGAGTTGTGATAAAAGGCAATATTCCATTTCTCAATTTTTATATAATATGTTGCATTTCCATATCAGGAAAAGAGCTACCAAAATTTTACAGCCATGTAGCTGATTCAGGTTACCATTTAACATGGAAAAATTGGATTCAGAATATTGAACAAGCAATTTTGGCCAAAAGTGAAATGAAGCTTATCAGTTCTTAATGTACAGCACATAGCACCATTGTTGGTCAAGGCCTCCAGATGGCACTGTGAAGCAATGGTTTGAAGGTATAGCATGGGTATAGCTTTGGGTAGAATTCACACTATTCTTCCATATAAGATCACTTTAAGGTGGTTGTATTTCTCTAATAAATTAGTACAGGAATGTTAGGAGTTCTCACCAGCTGAATAACTATCTTTTATTGGCTCCATTTAACTGAAGGTGCTTAATACATCTAGTAAAATATCTGGAGCTGGAGCTGACCACTCAGGTTCAAGACCCAAGTGCCATGTGATGTGGTGAACTCCTGTTACTTTCCCCAGCTCCTGCCTATCTAGCAGTTCAAAAGCATGCAAGTGTGAGTAGATAAATAGGTACCACTTTGATGAGAAGGTAACAGCATTCTAGGCACCTTGGCATGTAGTCATTCTGGCCAAATGACCATGGAAATGTCTTTGGACAACACTGGCTCCCTCAACTAAGAAGAGATGAGCACCGCCCTTAGTGTTGGACATGACTGGACAGAGGAAACCTTTGCCTTTACCACAATATATCCACATACCAGCATAAGAGGTTTTTGCCCTGTAAGCTTGAGAACTTCTATAACATACTTTCCTTCCTACCTAAAACTGTATATACCACTTCCAATTTTAAAGTAGACTTTTTGTCTTCTTCCAACAAATATTCATGTGTCTGAAGACATGGGTGGGTGTCTGTTAGGAATATAAGTCACCTAACAGGTATTTGGGTTAGAAATATATAAACCAGGATAGACATTTTAAAACTGTATCTTTAAGAAAATACAAAACTGTAGTTGGGTGTGGTTTCTCAAACGGCCATAAGATGGAGCCAGAAACCTGGGTTGTCTTAGTCTGAGTCTCAGAGGGGAGTGTGAGTGAGTCTCAGAAGAGAGTGTGAGTGTAGCTCTGTTTCCTTCTGTTGGAAAGTATTGCCGTTGCTCCATTTCTTCTAATTGACTGATATTACTGGATTTAATGTAAGCCTGATACTGAACTGTTTTTGACACTGGAATTTGATATTTGGATTATCCCTGGATGAAAACTGACTGATTTTACCTGTGAATGACTTTTGGATTGCTTATTTTGGACTTTGCTTAAACCTTTCTGGAAGTAAAAACCTACATTTACTGTACAGTGTATCTGTGTGCTCTGTGTGTATTATTCAAACACTCCTCTCAAATACGTCTCCCTGTATGCGCTCATTCTCCTAACGGGGAATTACCTCAACAGTGTCTTTATCCCAGTTTGTGGATTTGAAGCTCAAAGACTGCTGAGGACTAGTTAAAATAATCCATACTAAATTCGGACCTAGACACTTAGATAAAAGCAGGAAGAAATAGAATGTGATCTATTACAGGAAAAAACAATCCACACTGCCTTTCCACTCCTGAAAAAAATCATATCCCATTTCTTCCTGCTTTTAATTCTGGGATTATATAAATCTTCATACTACATGAAGCATGTACTGCATACTAGATTTTTTTTTAAGCTATGATTGGCCAGCATGGCTAGGAATTCTGGAAACCTTAATCTGAAAATACAGCACTTCACTGAAGGCAGCTATTATGTTGTGTTGCTGAAGCTTCTTAAAAGAACTAACTCCCCCAAGATATGATCAATTCACACCAAGCAGGAAGATTAGTCATATCTCAAAGGGCTCAACAATAACATTAGCAATGGTAAGATGGGGAGAGAGAGAAATTTGAGGAAAAAATAAAACAATTCTATACATGTTTATTGGGCAATTTATTCTATATATGATTGCAGTTGTTGCCCCTGAGGCCCAGAATCTAGAATGCAAATTATTTTTCTGCCTCCAGAGATTTTCCTTTCAAACTGTTCATGATTCATTTCATGTCACTTTATGAATACAGGTTTGCATTCTTAGAGTTATTAAAACAATTCAACTTATCCTATGATCTTGATTTTCACTTCAAAGTTATCAGTCTTACATTCGTCTGAATCAATATTAGCTAATTTATTCTCACAATGTTTTATGTGTGCAGAATAAATGTAGTAATATAATATAATGACCAAATATAACAAAATGCTATATAATTGCAATGCAACTCTGCATTTTTTAATTCATATTTCTTTCCTACTTTCCCCTTTGTTTTTGTTTTTTTTTAGACCATTACTAACATCTGCAAAAGGGAAAAGGAAGCTAAATTATTTTCACTTGCTTAGTACAATATATTACACTCACTAAAATAAAGTAACAATTAAGCTTGAAACTATATCAACTAACTTTTATTGCTGATTTCAACCCGAATCATAGTGTTTACCTGCTTTAGTAGTAGAAATATTTATGTGGATGAGATCAAGGATAAAAAGACAACTGAAGACATGTTTAGTGAAGACCATCGTCATGTACTTAATTTAGTCATTCCAGAGCAATATTTGGTCTGAATGAAAGGTACCCGACTTCCTGTGACATGAATTCTGCCGTAATATTGCAACATACAGACCATTGTAATAATACAGTGCATTAGAATGTGCTGTAATATGACTAAGTTGTGTCCTAGATGATGCATTCAAATCTGGGTAATCCTCCATTTCCCCCTGTTGTGGTTAATTGGCAGCAGGTATGGACGGCTGAGGAGAGTGAGGACTCAGATGAGGGGCCAGGACCATTAGGGAGTGGACTGCTGACTTCAGAGATTGTGGGGACTGGCAGCAGCGATGAGGAGGTTCCTGAGGAGCCTATGCCAGGTGCGCATGCGCGCAGGATTGCTCATAGGAAAGAGCAGCTACAACAGCACAGGCGACTCAAGAGTAAGGCTGCAAAGTAATGTCCCCTCCTTCAAGAAGATAAAAGGCAACTGTGTAGTGAACGTTCTTTGTAGGAAGCAAAGACATTTTGAAACTCAGCCTCATGGACAATACAGTTGGTATTTGAAGACTCTTGTATTGTAAACTATTTCTTATCTGTTGTTTTTTTGACAGCCTTGCAAAAACTTGGCAAGGCTCTTTCTTGTCGGAGCTAATTAGTTGGAAGCAGCCTTTTATCTGTGAAGAAACAGAATTCTTAGATGAAACATTAAAAGGTTGTGCTGCTGCCTTTGTCCTGTGTTTGCTCTCTTGGAGCCAGGTTTGGGTCAGAACACCCGCATCCTATTTACTTAAGAAGGGGTTTATTTATAGTAAAACACAAACTTTATTTCCCCTTTTAAATAAAGGGTAATAGAAGCTCCCATTTCATTTTCATTAAGATAATACAGGTAATCCTTGGCTTACAGCCACAATTGAGCCCAAAATGTATGTTGCTAAGGAAGACAGTTGTTGTGAGTTTTGCCCCATTTACAACTTTTCTTGCCACAGTTAAGGGAGTCATTGCAGTGTTAAGTGAGTAACATGGTTGTTAAGTGGATCTGGCTTCCCCATTGACTTTGCTTGTCAGAAGATGGCAAAAGGGGACCACATGACCTCGGCCCACTACAACCATCATAAATATGAGTCAATTGCTAACCATCTGAACTTTGATCACATGATAATGGGGATGCATCAGTTGTAAGGAGAGCATTTTTTCAAAGCCATTATAACTTTGAATAACAAACTAATCTGAGTTGAGGACCACCTGTATGCATTTTAGCAATCTCCAATATAAAATGAAGATTTTCCATGGCCAAATGTCCTTCAAGATAGTTGAAATTGATAATTGTTATGTACTCTTACAATTTTGTCTTCCACCTTCTCGTGAATAACAGGCATGGGCAAGGATCTCTAAGATAATAAGGACATGGCAGATTATTCCTCTTTTTTCCAGAGAATCAAGTGGCTCAGTTTTGATATCTAAAACTAAACTTGTGTTATACAAGATATACTATATTTTAGGAAATCAGTTACAGATAGCAACTAGCAACTTCAGGATCTGCATCCTAAGATGCATGAAGATTCAACCAGTCAGGTCACTAGAATCAGGTTCAATGTCTATGAGCATTTTCCATGTAGTCTTGTTCTAATAGCAACAAGGGAAACAAAATAAAAACGCCTTGTTCTTGTGAAAATATGTCTTCCTCTAGGATAATTCTGATGATTATAGTGATGGAGAGCAGAGTAAAATAGGAAGCAAACCACGTCCATACAGATGACTCTTATGAGGTATATAGGTCAACTACCCAATAATTAGCCCAATGGAATACAGCCAGGAAATCAAAACAACAATCAAATGCAAATGTGTGATGGAAACTTTAATAATCCATGCAGCTAGAACATACAATTTTCATAATCCTATTCCCATACACAATTCATCTGAAAACTGGGCTGAACATGCTCTGAACATTCTAAAGATTAAATTTCAGGAAAGTAGTTACTAATCATTCTTAGTAAGTACTACATATTTACATACATATGTACTTACAACTACTACATTCATGCTAACAAACTTTGCCTATAACCACCAATATTCTGCTGGAGATATTTTTGTAGTGTACTTAACTACCAAGAGAACCAAAGATGATATTCAGCAGGTTCTGACTAGTTCTGGAGAACCAGTAGCGGGAATTTTGAGTAATTCAGAGAACTGGCAAATACCACTCTGACTAGAGATTTTACAGTATCCTTCCCCTGCCACGCCCACCAAGACACACCCACAGAAACGGTAGTAAAAAAATTTGAATCCCACATGAAGAGAACCCTTTAAGATTGTAATAGAGACATAATAGCATAAACAAGTACGTGTACATTACAACAATATATAACCTGAAGCATTCCAGATGTTTTGAACCAATCCCACAATCTGCACCAGTGGTGGGATTCAAATTTTTTTACTACCGGTTCTGTAGGCGTGGCTTGGTGGGCATGGCAGGGGAAAGATACTGTAAAATCTCCAGTCAGAGGTGGTATTTGCTGGTTCTACAAACTACTCAAAATTTCCATTACTGGTTCTCCAGAACTGGTCAGAACCTGCTGAATACCACCTCTGATCTGCACCATTAGTCACAACCTATTAGACTGTCTAGAACATCTGGAGCAAACCAGCTTGCCAGCTTCTACTTTATGAGATCTAAGTTTTATTTTTCAAAATGAAAGAGGATGACTGCTATTTATTCGCTATAGCATCTAGTTTTCGTTTAATATGACCAGATTCAGCAGGAACAAAATGTAGTAGAAAAACTTCACATTCCTTTCAAACAGCATTCTTATTTTGTAATATTTTAATACTTAAATCTTTATTTGCTAAAAGAACACTCCTTAGGTTCTTCAGTAGCCTGTTCATCCATTTATACATAAACTATTGCTACTGAAATGAATGCAATTTCTTCTCAAATAAGTGTGCTTGGTTTTAGCTGTAAATTCCTAGAACGCTTTTGAACAGAAGCCTGGTACCGTAGTATCACCAACCATAAACTGTTTCTCCCAGAAAAAAGAATGATAGAAGAGGTGGGGGAAATTGGAAGATTATAGAAAACAATTTATTTGGAGAGCCCATATAATTTTTGAGCAAGAGAGATTTCTCATAGCTCAAAATGTATTCCAGAAATTCCATCACTCCCAAAATACTTCAGTTTCTTACTTTCCAGAAGTGTCACTAAAATATATCCCTAAGCATTATGTTTAGGTCAAGCTTTTGAGTTTGACTGAACCTTGTTTTCATGAGCACAATATAACTCTTTTAAAAGTCTATATTTATTTTATCTCTCCTAATAGAGCATTCTATTATGTTACACAAGTTCAAATGTAGAACATTTAAAGACTTTTCTTCCAATCAAGTGATACCAGATGCTCTTGGCAACAAAGAACAAAGCAGAAATAATGGAGGAAAGGCAAGCAGCAGAATGATAACAAAGTCTCATGATTAAAGCTCCCCCTAAAACAAACAGGTCAATGATGTCAACATCACCAAGAGTCAGGTTTTGAGTTGGTCTTATCAATGGCCTTTCCCTGGGTTAAATACAAGTTGAAACTTTATAGATTAGGAACCATGCAATAGAGGACACTGAACCTGAAATAGAAAACAAGGCAAGCTCCAGAGAAAATTGAGAACACATTTTTATTTGTTCATGCTGATCATCAGACTCTATTCTGATTCTAGAATCTCTGTAAAATGTTGATACCAACCTTTATTCAGAACTCTACTGTTCTCCAGATTGTTTCACACAAAACAAATCAAGCAGGAAAGGAATGATTGGGAATTAATATTTGGAAATATTAGAAATACTAAGAAAATTGGATGCAGTGATTGCAAGATTTGTCTTCATTTTGTGATTACCATTGTCCCCTATCCCAACTGTAGCCTTTCAGATAGCTGGCAAGTTTATGGAAAGAGAGTGTTTCAAGTTCTGACTGAACAACACAAGGAACCAAGCAAGAGGATAATCAAGGCGGGGTGGAATTCGATTAATTCCTTTTGCATTACTGGAAACTTTGGGAATGCTGCAACTGTAATAGTAAAAAGACAAATAACAAAAGTACTAGAGTTGTGCAGTGCTTCAATTCAGTTCCCAAAAGGTGCTGGAAGCAATGGGTTCAAATTTAGTGCCCATGTGCAACTACTTACAGTGAATACATCTTTTCCTGGGATTTGATAGCACAGACCTAGAAAATGTAGGATGGAAAACAACTGATGGGTCATCTACATAAGGCAAAGAGTTGTGTCCTGGGGATGAGTGACATCAAGAAATGGTGAAAAGAATGTTATCCTTTCTTTCAGCTTGTTCTTCCACCTTTCTCCAAATCTGAAGAAGAATTTGGCTAGTTTCATGCTGGAAGCAGTTTCAATATATCAGGCTTCAGCCTATCAGTCTAGTTCCTCTAGAGCAGGGGTGTCCAACCTTGGCAACTTTAAGACTTGTGGACTTTAACTTTGCTGGCTGAGGAATTCTGGGAGTTGAAGTCCACAAGTCTTAAAGTTGCCAAGGTTGGACACCCCTGCTCTAGACAAATTCTGTAGACTTGGCTGGGGGGCAGAGGGGGAGAAATGAAAAAGTGATCTGAATGTATTGCTGTGGCTGAACCTTGATAATCTGATCAGATAAAGAACAGGAAAGAAAGACCCACTTCAAAGTAGTGTGGGTTTGCTTTTTTAAAAAAATTATACAAGGAAAATAATCCTCCCAACAAGAATTTTACCAAATCATGATCGATGTCTAGGAACTGAAGCAGGTCTGGCAAATGGTAAACTCAAAGAAATCCTAGTTTATAATTCAACATCAGCAGCTTGAATTGTCTTTCAAACACAGGATTATTCCTGCATATGCTTACCTAGCATGCTCTTCTGCAGTCCATTATATCCCACTACAAATGCAAATCTCTTCTAGGTATTTTTGTGAATCAAAATGGCTGCATCGTTCTCTGAGAGATGGACCCGATCCATGGGCATCTCTTTGCTACCATCTCATGAGAAAGCAGTGTAAATTCTAAAATGAGTGACAAAGAGCTAAATTCCTTTAGTGACAGCAATGATTAGTGGGCCATTTCAGAAACTTCTAGCAGAAACTTGCCTTTCCCCTGGCAATCTTTGCTGCCCCTTTCTTACTCTCTCCTTCCCTTAGGCAGTCTCAGGGTGGGATGCAGGAGGCCATTTATTATGAACTCCTAATAGATATTGGAAACTTCAATATACTTGGCAGCTAGTAAAAAAAAAATAATTTTGAAAGGGGTCACAAGGTGAATTCTTTCATTTGAATGCTCCCAAAGTTTTTCATACAAAGACAAATAAGTGTTCACAGCTGAAGAGAGTCATGAATAATGCTTCTTCGGAGAAGTAGGGTCCTCTGTGTCTTGTGGAGTCTACTTTTCATTAAGGGTTTAAATGTGTTTAGGATTTCAGTTTGACAAAACAGAAAGCAGACTCGGTTCCCCATTCCAAAACCCATGAAGGCAATCTCAGTTTCAACAATCACCCATGTTCAGCTTATTTATTCCAATTAGTCGCTGGACAGAATCAAATCCAAATGTCCAGTTTTGCAAAACAAATAACCCCAAAAGAAATTGTATCAAGATCTGATATTTGAAAATTATATATCAAATTGACATTAGTTAATATTTTTATTTACACACACACACACACATATTTTTCAGAAGCTTGACATTTTATGGGCAATTGTATTTCAATGATTTTTTTTTTTATTTTGTGATGTATTGGGGAATGGTTGCTTACCAGGGAATTTGTTAAGCAAGTCTACTTGTATTGAATTATCACAACCAAGGAATTTAACCTTGGTATCTTAGCAATAAAGAAATAATCCTCTTTAAAATAAGAATTTATCCAACTTTCTGCTTGCTCCATTGCCATTAAAGGGCACCTACCACTGCTTGAGAGCAAGAATGTATGATTTGATGTCATTCTCCATCTTCTTCCGTCCTTTTGCAAACTTGAAGTTTGTTTTCTGTTTCAAAATTGCCATCTTCCATCTAAGCAATGTTAGACCTTTTCAAGTGAATTGCCTGCACGCCGCCTTCTCCTCTAGTGACAGCTCTGATTGGCTACAGAAATAAGAATATCCTTCCCACCCAACTTCTGGTCATTACTCTATGCAACCATTTCAACTGGGTGCCAGGTTCCTATGTTATCCACTGGTCAGCAGATGCCATTTTTAATTATCTTGTGGTTAATCCAACAATCCACTTTCCTTGTGCCGTGTTTTCCCAGCCTGTTTAAAAGTTTATTGCTCCTTTCAATCCATATCGCTTCCTTTTATGGGCATCCATTTGGTTTCCACTCAGATTAGATAAAGCATGGAGTAAAACCTAGGAACTGGTAAAGATGAAACAGTCTTGGAAGCTTGGAAGACGAAACCTCTGATTCCAGTGATCAACTCAGACTGAATCCTGCATGTATATTTGTCTTCATTCATGAAAGATGAAACAATCTCTAAAAGGAAAAGGCAAACAGACACTGACCATTGCTTTTCCTACTTGGATGGGAAGGACAAAAAAAAATTGTGTAGTACACCTAACATGGACTGAACTGATTCCATTGCCAACCCAATGTCTAATAAATGTGGCCAAGCACCCAAAGTCAAGTCATGTGACCAATGGGGGGGGAACCATTTGAACTTCCTGTCCAGGTTGTAAGTACCCTCTAGATAAGACCATTAGAACATCAAATGATGCCTAAATTGAGGTCTACCTATAATGCAAAAAAATGCCCTCTGAATTTAACTATATGAATTGTTTCTCCAGTTACTTCATAATTCTTTTCCTGATTGTTTGCCCACTTACAAGACACCTAAATACCTAAGCATAATACTAAAATAATCACCTGTATCCTTGTTCTATTTTGGAACATTTTCTCCTCCAGCTTATCATTATGCAAAACTGCTCTTTCCCCCTCCTTTGATCCTTTTGTTTATATTAAGGCCTATACCTCAAGGAGTTTATTTATTATGTGCCACTGGTAACACCTTGATACTGACACAGGACTGGTTGAGCTGGATTGATTGGCATTATTATCATTTAAATAGGTCAAATTGTTGCATTTCTGTGTTGTCCTTCATTCCAAAGCATATTTGCTGAATGGAAGCTCACACACTGAAGTTTTTGGAATGGCTGTTCTGAATACAACCATAATCCTCAAGGCTCTGCTGTAGAATCTTTGGCAGTTTCTAGCTCATGTGTGAAACATGAGATACAGTGGACACTAATCCCATTTTCTTTGTGATAAAACCATGATAGAGAAAAACTGAAGGACTGGCCCACAACTAACAACAGAACAGGAGTGTCATCACAACAGTATCATCTGTATCACTTGGCCACATGTGTGTTTTTTGAACCTGCTCTTCCTCCCACACCATTCAAATTCCAGGAGGCCTTCCTTAAGGCAGTGATGTCTCAAGAGAAGCCCAATCCCTGGCTTCTGGAGAAAGGGCAAGGACAAGGGGTGGGGCTTGGAAAATAAAATTCTAAAACACAAGTTAATGGGGATAAGGGTAAGAGAAGAAAGCTACTCATTTGACTAACAGACCTTCTTTTGGTGATGCTCACTTCCTTCTCCAGTTGACTTCCATTTCACTTTGAGGTGAAAGATTCATGAAGCAAAATGATTGAAACTCGGCCACGTTACATTATCAACCGTCCAGCTTATTCTAGCAACTACTTTGATGAAGAGTTTGACAGGAAAAGTAGAAGTTATCCCCTTGGAGAGAAAATAAAGAGTCTTTTCAGGTAGGTGGGATATTATAGATTGTAAAACACACATGCTGTCCAGATTTTTGGATACGTTAGCCCTTGATGGTAAATGTACAGATATTGTCAAATTGAACATCTAATTTTGGTTTGTACAATCCAAAAGCAAAGAGACCAACTTTCATCCTAGGAGTCTTTTCCAGTAAATTTAATCCCCCCTTTTTTCTGAGTCAATTCATTCAGAACTAGCAGTCAAAGGAATAATTCAGACCTGGCATCAGGAGTACCAATTACCAAATCTTAGAGACATTGGAAAAATGTGGGAAATAGTTCCAGGTTTCTTCTTTTTTGATAAAAAGTGTTTTGGTAAAGCACAGGTAGAGTATGTTTCCATTGCCAAGGCCAAGTAAGATTAGAATAGGCAAACTATGCAAAGAGGAAAATACAAAATTACTTTCCAACTTTCATCAACAGAACGTCATAAAGGATGTAGATAAGGGAACTGGCTGTACTAATTCAGTGCCAACATACCTTCCATTTGCCTTTATTTGTTATTGAGCAAATATGATGCTTTTCATTAAGAAAGGAAAGAACAAAAATATCGTTTAGTAGCTCCTACAAAATTTTTTATATTTATGTATATATGTATCTGTGCATACACAGACATGTACAGGCACACCCAACACATTACAGGAATACTTTTAAAAAGTAAGCAATAGTGAAGAACAAAAAGACATTTGTGCAAACTATGGAGCCTTTTAAAAAAACTTTCTTTTTACAAAAAAAATTTTTGCCCTTTATTGTTTCAAAGCAAGTTTTATTTATTTTTTTATTTATCAAAAATGCTTTGTGGTTCAGGGCATGGACATTTTTACATTTAGCTTTTTTCAAAAAAATGTTGGTCAAAACATTTGAGAATAAGAGAATTTCCAAGCTGCATTACAGTTTCTTAGTGTGGTATAATTTCTAGTTCACCTGAAGAAAAGAGGTGTGGTACATATAACAAAATAAACGACTTCCTGTCTTTGCCCTGAAGCCTAGAGTCTGAGAGACTATAAGGAAAGGAGGAGTCCAGGGAAAAACAGAGGTCAGAGCAAAAGGTGAGTTTTGATCAGTCCATCACCGAAATTAGCCACGCAGCCTTTTGCTTTGTGACATCTGTCCCACCATTCATCTTCATCCAGCCTTTCATATAAGAAGGGAGGGGGGGGAATCCTTTAAATCAACCCTAATTCCTGGCAATAGAAACTTGACTTGATCCCTATTTTATAACCAAGCATAGACAAATAAATGTTTATATTTGTCCTTCATACTTAATAAACATTTTATGTTGGGGGTGTCATATGCATGTCTAATTATCCTCTGAGTTTTCAACTTTGTTTTGAAGAGAAGAAAGAACATACCCGATTTAATGCAGAGTATCAATAATAGCATAATTCAGGTGCAAGAAATATGAAAATAACAACCAGACTCTGTAGCAAGAACATTTTTATTACGGTATTATTTGAATAGTATGTTTCTACTGTTGTGACCTGTATGCATGTCGTTTGATGTATGCTTTTGCTAGATGTCAGTTAAATGAAGGCATAACTGAACTAGCTTTACTTAAGTAAACTGGATGCATTACTTTAAACTACACAGCAATTCTCATGTTGACTTTAGATTTGGGTGGCACCCAATGTGACTGAATGGTCTCTTAAGTGGACAGCAATGGAATTATGCCAAATAAATAATTGCTCTCTGAATGATCTCATAGATACATGATCAGAGCTACTTTAGATTCTTAGTCGAAAAGAACCCATTTCAGTAGCAAATGTACAACACACCTGTTATGTTGGATGTATTAATGCTTAACCAAAAGCAGCAGTAGTTTAATTATTTCCACTTATTACCAATGTTACTGAAAATTAAAAGCCTGACAGCTTTCATGTTCAACCAGGAAACTTAGTTCAGGTTTTTTAGCTGTGATTAACTCCTTATGCTTTCAGAATCAACTGTTTTTTGTTCAGCTTTCTTTTTTCTTTTCTTTTTTTTTTTCTTTTCTGCTGATATTTATTCTTTGCTGGAGTGATTTTGTGTCTAATGGTTTCTGTACAAGTTTGGCATTTGTTTAGTACAGAAACTGCCTCACTTACTGCTCTTAGTTTTCTAACTATAGGATCACATTGGTGCAAACAGACTTATATTGTGTGTATTTTATCTGTGAGTTGTAATACTCTGATCAGCTTTGCTGATGTGCCTTGTTGGGTTGCTGAGTCAATAAGAAGCCTGTTCTGCATACAGATAAGATTAAAGAGAAGGATAAAACAATCACCTTGAATTCCTTATTGATTTATTAAGGTAGCTGGATTGAGATTACTATTTTGGGGGGGGGGGGTGGAGTATAGTCCTGGAAGATAGTAGACTTCTTCCACAACTACTGCCTTATTCTAATTTAAACCATAATCATTATAGTAATGCAGCACTTACACTGAATTAAGAGTTATAACTGCTGTCATTAATGTTGTTGTTGCAATATCCCTGTTTCTTTACACCTTAAATTTAAATGCTATACAGTAGAGGATTTTGTAATTATCTTATCTGTGTGCAATCAGTGTAACAGAGCAGTAAGCTATTACTGGAATAAGCTATAATTCTATGCATGCTGACACTAACTACAGTGCATACTTATGCCAATGTGATATTTCAGTTTTTTCATATCACATTGGCATAAGTATGCGCTATAGTTTTTTTAACAACTGTAGAATCAGTGAAAAATTGACAAAAGTGAAGGGGGGTCTTAATACTTTCTGAATGCATTGTATGCATTGGAGCATGTGCTTTGCTAGGTTCAAATTTGTGCGTTTCCAGTTACAAGCTGATCTGAAATAAGGTTTCTAGAAACCTCTCTAACCAAGAGAGGTTTCTTGGGAGACCTCTACTTATAACTATTCTGACTCAGCCCAACACATCCTGGAGAAAAGGCTGTACTAACAAATTTCCTTAGTAGTAAACATTCACTTAACTAGGCTGTTAAGTGCTGTTATATCCCATTGATTTCTTCTGTTCCATTACTGAAGTAGGCCACTTAGGACTGTTTTGTTCTCTTAGCTAATTTGCTGAACATCTTGTACTATGTTTCCTTGCATTGAAAATATAGGAGCTAATTAGAATAATTGGTGTTTAATTTCCCAGTAACATCCTAGATATAACTGTTTTGCTAAATTTTTATTTAGTTTGACATTTTGGTATGCAAAAACTTGAAAACAATTCAAAACTTAGGCCAGATATTATGTTCTCTGGAATTTGATGAAGCCTGGATTCAGGGCATTACGTACAATGCGAGGATAATTATGAATAACAGGAGAGATACTTTTTTATTCATTGTGCTTTCTATGATTTGTTCCAGTGCTGTGTGGGTGGTGAAAACAAACCTGAAATGGTAGCTCTTTGCTCTAGTTGCATGTTCAGATAATGAATAATCATCTGCCTTCCCAAGTTACAGAATAAACCTCATAGTAAATATTTCCTATTAATGTTTTTTCTCCTCAGATGTTCACCATCCAGACTCAAGCTCATCCTTTACAGTCTATTTCCCATACTTGTATGGCTTCCAAAATACAAAATCAGAGATTACATTGTGCCTGATGTCCTTGGTGGAGTAAGTGCTGGAACCATTCAAGTACCTCAAGGTGAAAGAAACTTGCCTTTCCCATATTATTCAAACATTACTGGGTAGTTTAATTGTTAGACACATTTGCAAAAAAAAAAAATCCCTATATGTTTCTTGCTCCTATATTCCATATAAATCCTATTTGCAGTCATGCTTAGGTTCAGTTTGCCAATGCGTTCAATGAACTAACAAAATTTCCAGTTTTCGTTTTTTTGGGGGAAAAAAGTCTACCCAAGCTTTTAAAAAATATTTGGGTATAACTTTCCAATTTCCTATTTGGGAAGTATGAAATAGCAGAAAATGTTCTGGTTCTCACAAAAATATGGTTCGAATATTATATTTGACCATAAAAGAGATTGTTTGCTTTTGCAAACCCAAATGTTCTTTGTAAAATATTGTTTTTAGATTACTATAGCTCACTAAGCAGGAAAATTGTGAATTATTCAAACATGGGTTAAACAAACAATTATTTAATGCAATACATTGACATCCGAATAAAACCACTTTCTATTACCTTCAGAAAAGAATAAATCATTAACATTAGCATGGGCATATTATAGGAATATAAAACCTTTCCATTTCAGGGTTTAACCCCTTTACACAGATTCATATAGGTAAATGGATGCACCTATATGAATTGTTTTGTAATACCAAATATATTAACTTCTTTTTTTTCACCCTTAAACTGCTTTTTGTAGAACTCCTCCCCAACATCTAATCACTGTTCTGTTACTTTGTGTTACCAATAATTAAGGTTGGACAACATAAAGGCTTACAATCAGTCACAAGCAGTCCATACAACAATTTTCATTGAAACTGTTAACTTAATTTCAAAAGTCCTCTCCACTTCTCCCAGCAACCTGCTTGGAAAGAATACAAAAGGAAAAAGGAGGGAAATTGAAAAAGGACAGGAAAAGCAAGGGGTACCACTCCAAAGATTAGCTTCACCCATCTTTGGTTTAGCAAAAACCAAGCAGACAAACACCAGGCAGACAAATTATCCCAAAAGACTAATACTGTCACATAGGTTCCTATGTTATAATTCATTTCTGAACATATCTATAGCACCTTCCATAAAACATTCATCAGATATAAGAATGTCATCCTTTTGCATGATGTGATCTTGAGTGTAATTGTAGGAAGGAAAATTTGATATGTTCTTCATGTTTATTTTTCAGGCATGGCTTTTGCCCTACTGGCCAACCTACCTCCAGTGAATGGGCTCTATTCTTCTTTCTTTCCTTTGATTACCTATTTTTTGCTAGGAGGTATTCATCAGATGGTTCCAGGTAAGATTTCATTTTCTACTTTAATATTTATTGAATGCACATATTACATGTTTGTAATCCTAGTGCATGAAATCATATTCTCTGGATATTTTTTTCTCAATTTGCTATCACAAATGCTTTCATGAAATAATTGTGAATTATTGGTTTCTTGATTATGATTAAAGCCAGAGCTGAATCAAAGAACTTCCTTTAGAGTGTAATCAATTACCAATTAACTACTATTACTAATTTATATGCAATCCAGATATATTGTACTTCAAAGGACATTTGACTGTTGTACTTTTGTACTTCAAAGGACATTTGACTGTTAATTACAGGATTTAAAACTAATATACACTGATGGCACCAAGTTGAAGAAGATTGTTCTGTACAAACTTGGAAGGTACTCAGCTCAAAAATGTAAGATAAGTTTCATATGTGTTTCCAAACAGGTACATTTGCAGTCATCAGTATTATCGTAGGAAATGTCTGCCATGAGCTTGCTCCAGACTCTGAATTTCAATACTTTAACCACACAGCCAATGAGATTATGGTTAACAACACAGCCATGGAAGCAGCCAGATTGGAAATATCTGCAACCTTGGCTTGTCTGACAGCTATAATACAAGTAAGAGTTTTTTGTTTTGTTTTTTTGCATACAAAACTATAGGAAATGTCCATATGATCTACAATTCCAGTGACTGGATGTCTGATAGAACTAGAGTGGGATGCATATGGATCTCATGTTTATGCTAAATTAAGATTTCCAATAGCCCTCAAAAACATGACTAACAATAAATAATACAAGGAGTTGTAATTTATTGACAAATGGAAGACTATATGTTCCCCATCATTAGTTTTATTGTCCTTATCTGTATTACATACTTCAATATACTCTATGCAATGGTGCTACTGCTTTCCAAGTTCTTTGTATGAGAATCAAGAAAGCATTGACATCTGAATTCTTCCCTATCTTGACTGAAATATAATTTTAATATTTGTTGCATAGTGGGAAATCTATCAATCTGTATGTCATAAACAGGCAGACAGGCAGATGATAACCACAATGAGCAGGAAGAGGAAGAAGGAGGAGAAGGAGATTAGAATAGGTCAAAGGTTTTTATCATTAGAACAGTAAACATGGAACACAAATTAATTAATGGGAATGTTCTTTCCATGTTTCATAGATAGCATTTAAATACTGATGTGACCCAGGAATCCTGTCTTCCACATCTTCAAAAAATCATTAAACAAATGGTCATAATTCAAGGACTATCTCTTAGCATATCTTTCCACACATCAGTGGTTGTGCCAATTTTTTATTATCAACAATCTCTTTCTCTGAGAAATTCCATTTATTATTGTATCTGACATGCCTGATCGTCTGTCTTTCCATAGATATGCCTGGGATTTGTGCAGTTTGGCTTTGTAGCCATCTACCTTTCAGAATCTTTCATTAGGGGTTTCATGACAGCAGCTGGTCTACAGATTCTCATCTCGGTTCTCAAGTATATCTTTGGTCTGAAGATTGAAGCCTACACAGGACCCCTTGCCATTGTCTATGTAAGTGAGGCTGATAGTATGATTATTGCTAAATCTTACACAAACTTACATTGATTGTGAGTGCACAATTAGTAGGATCAAGACAGATAGCTTGAATTTGTCAGGGGCTACATATAATTTAGGAAAGAAAGAAAGAAAGAAAGAAGGAAGGAAGGAAGGAAGGAAGGAAGGAAAGAAAGAAAGAAAGAAAGAAAGAAAGAAAGAAAGAAAGAAAGAAAGAAAGAAAGAAAGAAAGAAAGAAAGAAAGACAGTACAACCAAAGCAGGATAGTGATTTAATGAGAAAAAGAAAGATATTCTCCTTACATTCTATTTACCTTTGATTCTCCACAACTATCTTCTCTCACTTTCACCAGTTTAAAAATATTTAAGTGTAATTTTAACTTAATTACCAAAATGGGGAGTTTCACCTATTTCCATATAAAGGTAAAGGTAAAGGTTTCCTCTGTCCAGTTGTATCCAACTCTACTGACGGTGCTCATGCCCATTTCTTAGCCAAGGAAGCCAGTGTTGTCCAAAGACACTTCCATGGTCTTGTGGTCTGGATGACTATACGCCAAGGTACACCGAATGCAGTGAATAGAGTGATGCAGTCTGTATCACAACACAAGCTCCTCCCCTTTTCTACATGTACCGCAATGTTGCACTCATACACCCAAAGGGTAGAGCTTGCTAGATGATATTGTGACACTGCTGCCACCATTCTGATGAAAGTAGCAAGAGACTGCTACAACTCCCTGTACAAAGAGAGGAATTAACAAAAGTATAAAATGAAATCATTAATGAATGAAACAATTTCTTCTTACTTTAAAACACAAGTAATTAAACTACACAACAATCAAATGTTTATGAAAAAAAAACATTCTTGCTTTTAACCAATAGGAAGGTGAAGTGGGCTGTAATTAAATTGACACGGTACATATTCATTTCCAAGGTAACAATAGTTTTTAAAATTTCTCATTGTGATTGAAAGCTGTATAAGAATTTGGACACAGTGGTTTATAATAATTAATACCAATGTAAATTTATTGTACATCTTCCTAGAAAGTATAATTACTTATTTATATGTATTCCTTACTAAAAGGAATTAATTGTTTGCTTGTTATTAGCTACCATATATTGTATGCTATTGCAAAATAATGGAACAGGAAAGTCCACTTTCTCTGAGCCATTGGTAACTAAAAATAGGTGAAAAAGTATTGACTGAAAAATTGACATAGCAACAAAAAGTCTTGAAGAAACCTTTAAAAATGTATTATTGGAATCTGGTGTCTATTATTTAGAACACAATAACAATAGAGTACTTCTATTTTAAAATTTGATGGAAATATTGAATATGGTACCACAGTGTATTTATATTAACTCCCAATTATTTTACTTTTTGTTCATGAGCAAAAATTGTTTTCTGGACTTTTTATTTCTCTGTTCTTATATTTTTTATTATTATTATTTTAAATATTTGTTGATAACATTGTTAATATTTGTTGATTAACATTGTTAGTGTTGTTGAAGTTTTAAATAAAAGGAAGAATAAAGTCCGAAGCCAAGGGCTTCCATTCCTATTAGGATTCCATTGTCTGCCAAATCTTACACCAAAACTTGAATTTTATTATATAATTTTCCTCAAATCACTGCAACAGAAGAAGTAAATAAAATTTTGCCTGGAACATGTTTTCTTTCTGGGCAATTCTTGAATCTTAAGACCACAAATGCCAATGTTTTTGCAATATTAAGGAATGAGCTTACAAATAGCAGACAGTTACAATTAATTCTAGTCCAATTTAATTATAAAGGATTAGGAGAAAGCCTTCATACAGTTTTGGAGTTTCTCAGTTACCTGTTGTGGGCCTCTTGAATTTTCTTCTAAAGTCTCAGCAGGATGTTCAGGTTAGATTAAATACATCCTGTCTGGTCAGGCCCTGTTTACTGACCTTTTAATTAATTCAAAGTTGGCTACTGTCAGAACTGCACTTTTTTGTGTTGCTTTGAGTGTTGGCTATTACTTCAAAATGCAGATTTCTAGGTTAAATAATGGTCCTCAATCTTTACATGTTGACTAACAAACACCATAGCATATTATCCAGTCTAGATGGGATGTTGAAAAACCTCATGTTCTCTTTTTCTTGTCTAAACCTCCAGACCTTTATTGATATTTGCAAAAACCTTTCAAAAACCAATGTGGCTTCTTTGGTCTTTGCTTTGATCAGCTCTGTGCTTCTCATCATCGTGAAGGAGCTAAATATGAAATATATGAAGAAGATTCGAGTCCCAATTCCCATGGAGATCATTATAGTAAGTAGCAGTTACAGATGTTTTCATTCACATATGATTTTCCTTGAGATTGGTACTTTTCAGTAGAGATAAATTGGAAAAAATAGCTTTTAAGATTGAGACAGCATGCCTTTTTGTTGTTCATTTTAGGAAATGCTGATATGATTATAAGTTAAAGTCAGGCCCGTCTTAACAGCATTATGGACCCAGTGTACTGGGGCCCTTATGACAACTACTCACAGGAATAAAAATGTAAATGGTCAATAAAATTAAACATATATTTGCATGTTAGCAGGGGTGGGATTCTACTAGTTCAGACCAGTCCTATAGAACCAGTTGTTATGATTCTGTGCAGGTCAGAGAACTGGCAAATCGTGCCCTGGCTGGCCCTGCCGGTCCCCCCCCCCTCCCCTCCCTGCCTAGTCAGTCCTTATCATGCATGTGTGACATTGCACGCATGACTGATATTGCTGACTGCATTCTTCCCTGCCCCTTCACTCCTTAAGGTCCTAAGATCAGCTGTCCAGGGATTCCCGTTGCTGTCTTACTGCTTCACCCAGGAGGCTTTCCTGAGGCTGAGGAAGGCAAAAAATGGAGGAGGCATGCCACCCCCTCCCGCCCCCTGCCCCTCGGTCCATTTTTTGCCTTTCTGGGCCCCGGGGAAGTCTTCTGGGAGCAAAAACGCCCACCTCAGGAGATTTCCCTGAGGCCCAGAAGGCCCCCAAAATGGGGGGGGGGGTTTGCTGCAAAAAAAGAAGCCACGCCTACCCAGTCACATGGCCATGCCCACCTAACCATGCCCACAGAACCGGTTGTTTAAAAATTTGAATCCCATCCCTGCATGTTAGTATTAATAAAAATGCAGTAAAATGTAATAAATATGTTGCTGTATTTATATGTTACAAGGTACATTGAATAGTTAATATACACAGATTAGTATGGGACCCCTATGCTCGTGAGGCCAATGGGCAAGTGCCCATAAGGCCCATGCACTAAGACAGTCCTGGTGAAAGTAAGAAGACAATTTAGCAATAATATTTCGTACAATAATTTCGGAACTATTGTATATAAATCACTGGGGCAATGAGATTACTACTGAGATGCCAATAGACTCTTGATCACTTATATTTTATGGAAGCTCTGAGATATTAAAGGCAGCCATCCCAAAGATATTGCAACCTAAATATGTTGAACTCCATATTCCCCCGCCTGCATGGTCTTTGTTATAATTGTCTCAGTCTCAAAACTATTGTCAGATATGGGACTTTGGTCATCCAAGATAAAGCATTGGCTTGCATAGGTTGACCTTGATTGACTTACATTTCAATGTATCCGGGTTCAACATCCTTGAACTATTCTGTAGAAAATGTACATGCAGGTAATGCAGCTTTATTCTAAGGCATTGAAATATGATGAGAAAAAAAGTATAGTAAGATTTCCTACATGTGTCTGGTACGTGCTGACATCCAGGGAGTATTGGTGTAATTAGAGCTGTGGGAAATGCACAGAGTTTGGCAGACAATGCCTTTGGTTTCAGTTTGCAATCCATCCAGAATTGCATTCCTGTGAAATGAGCATTGCTCTTAACCAAATTTTCCCTGTTCTGTATGAAAAGCAGTAATGGATACAGGATAACAGGAAAAGAGTTCATGGTAGTTTCAAAAACTATAGTGAGCAAAACAGTTTCTGAGAAAATGGGTATTTTGTGGAAACTATTCTTATGGTAGTAAACTCAGAACAAGAACCCAGTAAGAACTTTTACTCATAGATACAGATCAAGTTTAAATCTGGAGATCCAAACAGCCAACTATGTTATCCATGCAAACACTATACATGTTCAAATCTTAGATCGTCCTTAGATTCTAGAACTGTGATGGCGAATCTATGGCATGCATGCCAGAGGTGGCACGCAGAGCCTTCTCTCTGGGCACGTGAGCCATCACCCCATCTCAGCTCCGCCACGCATGCACAGGCGCGCCTCCCCCTGGGCAGCTGGTCTTCAGGTCTCTGCTGGGCATGCGCAGGGGAGGGCGGGGTGCACACGCAGGAGCCACACATACATGCACAAGGGTGTGGGGGGTCATGCACACATGCAGGGGGCGTGGGGCACATGCGCAGGGCACACCTACATTGCATTTTGGAGGTGTGCTTGTGCTTGCACTTTGGGCACTTGGTGCCAAAAAGGTTAGCCATCACTGTTCTAGAACTATGTTCTGATTTTGGATATTGGGGATTTCCCTCCACAGGCCACCTTGAAATTAGTGCATTTATAAATTGAAGTATTATGGTCTAATTACTTTGTTAAAATGCAATATCCACTTCTATCATATTAGGGAGGCACTATGTGTAACTCCAGTTTGATTTTTATGATCACTTGCACTTTCTGGGGACAATTAAACTTAACAATAAAAATAAAAAAGATGGCTCATAACATTCAGAACCTTTATTGTTCATTTACTACTGTTCTGAAATAAACTAATTGGTGAAGCAGTGCTATGAAGATAGGCCGGGTTTTTTTTTTTTTTAAAAAAAAAAAAAACAAAAATTAGTGGATGTTTTTCGCCTACATTTAAACCCGTGGAAATTCGGAGGAAGGTGGGGGGTAGGGCTAGAAAAATACTTAAAACAAAAAAAAAAAAAAAAAAACAAAAAAAAAAAAAAAAAAAAAACAAAAACAAAAACCCCCAAACAAACCCCCCCCCAAAATCCTCCCCCCACCCCCCCCCCCCATATTTAACAAATTTTAAAATAAATTCTAATAAAAAATAAAAAAAAATACTATTTATACACAAAACATATAATGAAGATCAACTAAAGTACAGATAGACAAAAAATAAAGGACACCTGGTGTTTATCCAGAAAAGCAGCCAAAATAAACCATTCAGCAGCTTATCTCACCACAATATTTTCTTCAGTCCTTCAGTGATGTCTGAGTCACCATATCCTCACTAGAAATAAGAATTTAAAATGTTGATGATAAGTTAGATGAATGAATCAAAATCATAGAATAATTTAGCAGGGGCAAAGGAAACTACCTTTACTCAGTTAGGAAATATTTGCAAGTAATAGTACTTGTGAAAAAGTTCTTGGAATAATATTATGTAGGAGCCCAAAGTGTGATATGATTGCAAAAAAGACAAATGCAGTTTTTAAACTGCATCAACAAAGGTATAGTTTGCAGATTAGTTTTCCTTTATTCTCCTACTTAGGTGAATTGACTGAAATGTTAACAACTTAATGGCATAATAAAGTATTAATATACTGTATATGCAGAAGTCATTTTTGCTTACTACATGAGAGATTTATGCTTTTGTACAATATATTTTTTTCATTTTTCATATAGTACTTGTTTTAAAATGAAACTAATGAGCAAAGATTGATATTAGGGCAGTCTTGACAAGGTAATAAATACTCTTTTCAATAAAGAGGAGGAAATAAATTTAATTCTTCCTCTTTCATATAAAGTCATCAACTGTTATGAACCTTGAAAGAAAGAGTCCTGGAGGTTCTCAATCACATCACAACATTTCATGAACTTTGAGTAACAGCTTATAATATAAATTGAATCTCTTTCAAACAGATATGCAAACACAAACATTATATTCTGAAAGTATGCAGTTCCAGTGCTAATTAACACCACAAATTAAAAAGTTATGACTAAAAAGATGTGACTAAGCTAAAAAAAATTCTTTTATGCTTTGACTTCAGGTCATTGTGGCTACAGCCATTTCTGGAAGCTTTAATATGCCTGAGAAATATGACATGCCAATTGTTGGACTTATTAATATGGGGTAAGTAAATATTATTCTCCTCCAAAAAGGAATATGCTAATGAAGCTATCTCATTAGTGCCATCAACAAGACAAATGGAAGGACTTAACTTCTCCTCCTCCTCTTCTCCAACTTCCGGTATTGTAACCAGCAGTGTTGAAAGGAAGGAAATGATGAATCTTTTTGAAAACAAGTTAAATTTAAATTAGAATTTCCAATAGCTGCATTCATCATACCATTTATAAATACCATAGAATTTTGTAGAAAGTAGGGCAGACGAAAAGTGCTAGTATCTGCAAGGCTCGAATGACAATGAGTCAATCCACTAATAATTTACAGTAATAGCATAATTACAATATGTATAATAATTATTGCTATGTAAAGGTGACAACTCATTATAATGCTCTAATTATAAATTTACACTGTCTGCATTTCTATGCTGAAGGACATATTGTATTTCCTTTATTGGGAATCCAATAAACTAGTATTTCCCAGTTTATTGCTTTTGGGGTAATTTCAAGAAGATTGTGATAAACATAGATCTTTAGATGTTCTTTGCATGGCTTTTATTCTACATTTCATGCATGGCTTTTATTCTACATTTTTCATGACATATACCACCTCTGTTGGAACCATTAATACTTTATGGAACTTCTACTTACAGGATCAAAACCTATAGTATATATCAGTGCATTGAAAAAGTCATAAGGGTTGAGTATAGCTCAACAGCTACTAAGGCTGTTGAACACTGAGGGAGAGTATGATGGCTCAGCAGTTAAAGATGCAGAGCTTGTCAGCCAGAAAGTTGACGACCCGGTTTGAGAGCTGAATGCCACGCAACAGAAAGTGCTCTCATTACTTGCCCCAGCTCCTGCCCAGCTAGCAGTTCAAAAGCATGCAAATGTGAGTAGATAAATAGCTACCATTTCAGTGGTAAGGTAGTGCACCTTTGGCATATAGCCATGCTGGCCACATGACCATGGAAAATGTCTCTGGACAATGCTGGCTCCCTCTGCCAAGAAACAGAGATGAACACTTCCACCTACAATCAGACACAACTGCACAGGAAAACCTTTGCCTGAACAATGATCCTTAGAAATACAGATATCCAGTTATTGTTTGCAAAATATTAACTTAACAGGGCCCCTCTAGCCATACAGCTTTTGGGGAACTCAAAAAAAAATAATTAAAAAAATAATGCAATAATGGTTCCGGTTTGAAGTCTCTTTGGTGACAGACAGAAATGTGCGATTGTGCGCAGTTTCGGTCTGGGCTCGCCGCTGGAGCGCCCCGAGCCGGCTGGTTTTGGGGCTAAGCCACCCCGTAGAGGTGGTGAAGAGGCGGGAGACTGCCAGCAGGGTTGAGGAGAGCCACATCTCTCCTCCTCAGCTGGCCATTACTCCCTTTCCCGAAGGCGGTTGCAGCGGTGGTCAGAAACGGTCACCACAAAGAAGAACTTGACCGGAAAAGAATGTGCAGGAGGAAGATAAGAAGTGAAAGTTTTGGCTGACCGGGTTAAATTGTAAAAGCAACAACTAAGGTGCACTCCAGGTGCAATCGAGATGGATTTCTGTAATTTTGTATGGAATTTTGTTTCCATGCTAAGAACAAAATGTCTTAGTCTGATTTATCAGTTTCAAACTGAAGTGTAGGCTTTTATGTCAACCTTGTTTTTCTTCTTTTGATTCTAGGTTTCCATCTGCCACACTTCCACTAGTGGGCAAATGGAAAGATATGATTGGCCCAGCTTTTTCACTTGCCATTGTGGGCTACGTGATCAACCTAGCCATGGGCAGAACCCTTGGTAACAAGCATGGCTATGATGTGGACCCAAATCAGGTAATCTTGATAACTGGATAATATATAGAAAGTTTGCATGGTTTACCTGCCCATAATTCCAGGGCTGCCATTTCCAAGGCTGGAAATTTAAATATAGTTAGTCCTGGACTTTCTAGCGTAACTGAACCTAAGAATCAGTCATATGTTGTGATGGTTATAAAGCAGGTCATGACATGAATGACCTGATTTTATGACCTTTTTTTTTTTTTGCAGCAGTCATAAAGTGAATGGCACAGTCATAACCAAACCCTTTGTTCATTGTGGTCACTTGTTGCTGGAAACTAGAAGGAAAAGCTAGTTCCTGAAAAAAAAAATTTTAAATTATGGTAATGTGACAGCAGGACATTGCAAATGGCTGTAAATGCAGGCCACTTCCTGAGCACAAAGTGTGGTCATATGGCCTTCTGGAAGGTGTGGCCATCTGAACTTTGGGACTGGGTTATAAGTCACTTTTGAGGGATGGAGGTGTCCATTGTAACTTTGAACAGTTGCTAAGCAACCAGTCAAAAGTCAAGGACTACTGTCTGTTTTCTTCCTCAGAGAGACACAACTAGATCTATGGAAGGACATGTAGGCGGGACTTATTGGACAGTGTCATCCTCCTTTTGGGATTATGTAATCCCCTATAAACAATACAGTACGGTTATGTCAGTAAATAAAAAAATCTTTATATAATTTGAAAACTGCAAAATACAGTGATAATAAATGATTTGAAGTTATTAAGGAAAATGGTCGCTGTGACTCAGCCTTTTCCAAGGAACTCTCTTATTGATAGTAAATTGGTAAACCAACTTGGATAATTTTCTCAATACTGTATTCCTTCCAAAAGGGAATGGCATGTATTACTCTGAGAAAGCAGATTGCTTACTTCACAGAAAACACAACCTCATAAAGATGGCTATTGGGTGGAGCAGTTTAACTGTCTCTGCTTCTCAGCATGGTTGATTGGGAACTTACGTGTAGAAGAACAGGATGTAAGTTACATTGAATAAATAATAACAACAGGACGAGGAGGAAGCAAGGAAAGAAAATCATTTCTCCACTTCCCCGTGTCATAGTTTTAGGTGACCCCTCTATATAGAAGTTGTACAGTCAGGCAGCCAGTAAGAACCTGATAATTGCTATCCTTCAATTGCTTCATAACTGCTGACTTGCCTCAGAGCAGAATCTGGAGCAAACTGTTCAAAGAATTTAATATGTAAATATTTTTAATCTAATTAATCAAACTTCTTTGAATAGTAACTTAGAATGATGCCATCCGAGAATGCCATCAAGGCATATCATGTACAATAACTTGCACAATGCTGGCCTTTTAAACAATCAAAACAGCCAGCTGTGCCATTTCTGCATGACATGCTCTCTCTTAGCCTAGTAGCTGAAAGGATGATTCACTTGGGTGGCAGATTTAAATTGACAGATACCTGCTAGTACTGACTTGGCCTGAAAGTTTCCAAACATGTGACTGATGTGACCCAGAGAATCCTGGGATAATTTTGGAATGAGTGGAAAGAATCCTCAGGTAGTGTTGGTGTTGGATGATTCTCCTGCAATTGAATAGCCGATTCTGAAGACTTAATCGGCGCAGTCTTTGTATAAATAATGTCACCCACATATGAGGGACCAGATTAGGATAATGACTGACCTATTTCTATTTCCAGTTAAGTGTTACCAAAACAAACTTACTATAAGGACAAGGGCTTGATGTTTTCTACAACCTTAACTGACTAATCCATTGTCTCTATAGGAAATGTTGGCCCTGGGCTGTAGTAACTTTTTTGGATCCTTTTTTAAAATCCATGTGATCTGCTGTGCGCTTTCAGTCACCTTAGCTGTGGATGGAGCTGGTGGAAAATCTCAGGTAATTTATCATTTTCTTGCTATTTCATCTTCATAATGGGAAGATTTGTTTGTGAAAAGTATTCTAGACATTTTCACACTCTGTATAGATGATTCTGGGAATGCACAATTAAAGTTTTCAGCATCATCTCTAAACCCATATTTCTAGAGTCACGTTTAAATTAATACAGAATATTTGTAAGATATAACTGGGAATTTCTGGCCCTTCACATTGCAATTGACCATGGTGGTTGGGGCTGCTGAGTGTTGTATTGGAGCAACAACTAGAGATCAATGTTTCTCTGCATAATTTGTACTGCCATTCTTAAAGAAGTGGCCAGAAGGATAAGGAACTCCCAGAAAATTAGATTCTCCTAGTGATATATGGCAGAGCTATGCAATTCTTTAGATTTAATTCCAGAAAGGTGATATGTGAACCCAGAAAAAGATGTGGCTGCTTCAAGGAGTTGAAGGCACATACTACCTTTGCCACCCCATGTCCTCCAAAGCACCTTTTGGGGAATCAAATCTAAAGTATTGGAGAGCTCTAATAATTAGCATTTAAAATGCCATATGGTCACCACTGCTTTAATTAATCATACCAGGTAGATCGGTATTACTGTTCCTATAACTGTAGAAAAGAGATGAAGTGGTGCAGCTAAGACCACCTTATTAATTTAGAATCCCATCTCTTCATTATTCTGCTCCATTACACTACACCCGTTTGTGAGCTAGGACCTGCTATTTCTTTAGAATCTCCATTTTAAATCCAGCAAATTCAGCATATTATGAGTCATTTTTCATCAGCAATAATTCCAGGAATTTATTCAACTTCCTTATCATATACATAACATTTCTTTCTTTTGGGGGAATAATGTAGTTAAAAATAATTGTGCTGCAAGAGAAGCTTTTTTTCCAGTCTAATTCACAGAGTTCTTTAGTATTTTTGGACATATTTTGTTGTTGTTTCTGTAAGGTAATGGAGAATGTTAGCATTCCTTTCTAATGCATATTTCTCTTACCCACGGAAGTCACAATGGTTGTCTATCCCTTCTAATCTGAAAAAGATCTTGGAAGTTGTATCTTGTCTTGTCTTCTCTTGGGGTTTAATTGAGGTGTGAGATATTAGGGAAATTGCAATCCATTGAGAAGTGGTTTGTACATTGAAAGGCAAGACACACAGACACATAACTTGGCCACATCCTAATTAAAGAACTCCACTTCCCATTCATGTGAAATGAATTCCATTCCACCCATCATAATTGTGGTGATGCAGTGGTTAGAATGCAGTATTGTAGACTAGCTCTGCCCACAGGCAAGAGTTCAATCCTGAACAGTTCAAGGTTGACTCAATCTTCCATCCTTTCAAGGTCATGAAATGACCCAGATTGTTGGGGGCAATATATTGACATTATAAACCGCTCAAAGAATGCTGTAAAGTACTATGGAGTAGTACATAAGTCTAAGTGCTATTGTTATTGCTAATATCACTACATGTTTTTGTTTTTGGGGAACTGCTTTTACATTCAATGAAATGGCATTTTTCTTTAATGCAGAAGAAATATTCAGTGCAGCAGCAATAGCTATTATTACAATGATTTCATAGGACAAGTTAAAATGTGGATTAAATTAGGATAGGAAACTATCTTTATTTCATAACACTTCCTTTCATCAGTTATTTTGATTTTTATTCCTAAACTGGAATGTTCTATGACATATTTCCAAATAGTTTTTTGCAATAAGCTATTTTTCTCTTCTCAGGTGGCAAGTTTTTGTGTAGCATTGGTGGTAATGTTGACCATGTTGTCTTTGGGAAGCTATCTTAACCCTCTTCCAAAGGTAATCACTAGATCTGTTTTTAGAGGGTGTTTATCAGAATTATTGCCTCATTTTTTAAATATTTTCATCACAGATTTAAACAGGGGAACTGCATTTCTTGTGAACACATTATTTGATTGCCAAATTATAAATTTTATAGGAAAAGCCAGGAAAATTGAATTGATATACAAACAACTTAACTGGGGTGAGATTCAAAATTTTTAACAACCGGTTCTGTGGGTGTTGGTAGACATGGCTTGGTGGTCATGTTATTGGCTGGGCGTGGCCAACTTAATATCACTCACATTGAGGCATGCATCTCCTTGCCTGGCCTTTCATGACTGTAAGGATGCTGCAACAGTCGTAAGTGTGAAAAATGGTCATAAGTCACTTTTTTCAGTGCCATTGTAACTTTGAATGGTCACTCCACACAAACAAAGTACCAGCAAAGGAGGGAAAAATAACTCCAGAGAAGTTCCAGAGACAGGAAGTCTAGTCCTGCCAAGAATGTAATAAGGGTTAATGGAGAGGCACTTTCTGTAAGCAACATCAGAATGTTTCCTTCCTGCCTTCCTTACAGGATTAGGCCAGTAATTTCTTCTATCAACCGGATCTCCGAACTGCTTAGAATATTAACAACCAGTCCTAGCAAATAGGTGCGAACTGGTAGAATCCCACCCCTGAACTTAACTAAACAACTAAATAACTGAACAGGAGATGCAAAAAATACCTTGACTAAACTTCTAGAAACAAACTATGAGTAAAACAAACTATGTGATGCAGTAATAATTTGTCCATAAATCATCTGTCTCCTTAAAAGCTCCAATTTTGCCTTTCAATAGAATTACAACCCTGTCCCCAAGAAAAACCAGATCCATGATTAGGGGGTTCTGTTAGATCAAGGGTCTTCAAACTTGGCAAGTTTAAGACTTGTGGGCTTCAACTCCCAGAATCCTGAGCTAACATGATTGGAGGAGGAATTCTGGGAGGTGAAGTCCACAAGTCTTAAAGCTGTCAAGTTTGAAGAGATTTAGATTTATGGCTTAGATTTATGGCTCCTGCTCAAATAGATTTAGATTATCTTAGATTTATGGCTCCTGCTCAAATAGAAGATAGGAAATGCTACCAGAAGAATATGCTACCATGTTTTAGTTGAGGCACCAGAAGTGGCTGTTCTTAGAGTTACATGCTCTGGCTAATGTGACTCACTGCCTTAATATCTTATGGTTGGACAACTGTAGGGAAGGCTACTTGGGCTGCCTTTGAAGTCATTTCAAAGAATGGTAGAAAAGATGGTGGCCCATGTGGTGACAATTAAAAGATGATTCAACAGACACCTTTCCTTCAGTCAATGAACTGGTTACTAATAGTTTCCCATACAATTCAAGTTATTATGCATTAAGGCCCTCATGGCTTGGGTCTTTGGGATTGTCTGCTTCAAACAGAATCTTCCCATTCCTACACATTTGAACTTTAATGTGTGCTGTCTTTTCCACTTCTAGAATAGGACATTTGTATTCTCCTGCTTGGTTGTCTGGTTGCTTTGCACTGATAAGCTACTCAATCCCATGTTTGTGCGGCACAGAAATATTGTAAAACATTTATAAATAAATAAGTAAATATGATTTTCAAGCATTGTAAACTGGAATTAAGATCAAGGGGGGTCAACAGCTTGTAACTTTCCTTGCAGTTAAGGGCAAATTATATGGCAAAACATCATAAGTTGTTTGACTCTTAAACAAGTTGCCTTTTAGATTTTAGGTAGAATTTAATTGTCCTTCAAGTAGGACTGAGCAAGAAGATTTCAGGAGCCACTCTAGTTTAAAGTAGGAAACTTTTAAAAAAATCAGTGATGAAAGCCATGAACTAGATTTAGTAGAAATACTACAAAATATTCCCTCCTCACTCATGTACTATTTGCACCATAATTCCGTCCTCCTTTCTATAGTAGTTTTTTTAATATGTTTTGGAAGCTAAATATATCTATCAATTAGAAAAAAGTTCACTTATTATTTAACACACACAACCCCAAATGTTTTGGGTTACTGTTTTTTCATCATCCCAAATCAATAAGACTAGTGGTCAGGGACTGAAAATATCAGAAACTTTTGTGAGTAGGTTTGCATATAATCATAGGAAAGCAATTAGTAATTTATTTCAAGAAAGTATTTGCTTAATGGAATGAGGAACAGAAAATAACAAACTAACATGAATTAGAGAAGAAGCTTTTAAAAAAACTAGATGCCTCTCATATTAGGACAGCAATTTTACATACACTTCTTGGGATTAAGCCTTGTATTTATTGAGACTTAATTTCAAGAATATTTGTGTATGATTGTGCAGCTACTTTTCTTTATTCTGTGATCTGTGTCCAGAAGTACTGTTCTATATGATAACATGGACTGTGATAATTATAACACAGTACTTTGATCAAGTACTGTGGAAGGAGACACATTTAGAGCTGCCAGGTCTGGACTTAAAACATTTGGCTATCCACTAGACCAGTAGTCATCAACCAGTGGCCAGGGACCACTGGTGGTCTGTGATAAAATTTGGTGGTTCGCAGAGAAATGTCACCCTCAAAGCAATTAATACAGGCTGCACAGGAACACAAGTTATGTGTCACTTGTATTGCAAACAACACGAGGTAGTGAGGGGAGGGGGGAAAGGGCAGAGTGGGAAACTTGCCCCACTCGCCCCATGTGCTTGGGCTGCCCACCGGGCTGCTTCTTTCCGCTTCTTTCTTCTTCTGCTTTTGGCTGCACGCAAGAAAAGCAGCAAAAGTCTTTTTTGCTCTCCCCCAAACTCCACCAGAAATGAGTCTTTGGGGCCCTGCAAGGCATCCTAGTCCAAGAGGCTGCGGCAGCAAAGATTCATTTCTGGCAGAGTTTGGGGAAGAGAAAGAAAGACTTCTGTTGCTTCTGCTGATTTCTTTGCATGAAGCCAAAAGTCTCCCCCCCGAGAATGGAGCTGGAGACAGTATCATGCGATCCCAAATAAAGAATGATCAATCAGTAGCAAAACGGGGTGGGGAATTTTCCTGCAGACTTTTTTGGGGATTTTCCCAGGGTCTCTGGTCAGCGGGATTTAAAATTAAAATTTGGTGGTCCCTGAGGTCCAAAAGGTTGGCAATCCCTATACTAGACAACAAAAATATTTTCTGCCATCTGGTGGTCACCAGATTGTTGCAGCCCATACCTGAAAGGCCTAATTACATTACTTCTTGTGGGTTGCTTCTATAAATGTATCCTGTTTACAAATAAACAGGCAATATACTGGGGTGCCTACATATTCACGCAGATTTTTCATTTTATCATGTAATCTCCATCACAGGCTGTTCTGGGAGCTTTGATTGCTGTAAATTTGAAGAATTCTCTCAAGCAACTGACTGACCCATATTACCTCTGGAAAAAAAGCAAGTTGGATTGTGTGAGTATCAGAATATTTAGAGAAAGCAGAATATACCTTTTAGTGTAAGTTAACTCACTATTTTATAAAACATTAGCAAAAAACTTGAAAAATATTTTTTATACTGAAAGGTGTTTATTTTTTGCATTTCTGTACATCAGAATTTCCTCTTGGAATCTTACCATTAAAATTTTCAGAAGCTTTGTTAAAACAATCTAGTCCGGAGGAGTATTTCAATCATGTCTTTCATTTTAAAAGACACCGTGTATCACAAAATGCATATTGTAGAACTTGTACATATTTAGCCAGATACCAGATTTTTGTTACTGTTCAAAGGGTTTTTTCTTTTGTGACTTTATAACTAGTTATGCATGGATGTTAATAAGCGTATCTGAGTTGATATTACAATAAGTAAGTTGGACTAAGCTGTAGTATATGTAATACCCAGACCTGAATTACTATTGTATATGTTGAATTTAAACATCACCACAGCTAAAAATGTGGGAAGATTTTTAGTTGAGAACATGGATAGCAGATGCTAGTCAGAGTAGAAAATATGAGACTAGAAACAAATTACCTGAATTTCCACCAGGTGGCTGATTTACTAGAACAGTGGTTCTCAAACATTTTCAGCCCCTACATTTTTATAAATGATTGAGGACAGAGCCCTCAATCATTTGGCTTCGGGGGGCTTTATCTATTAATATTTACTATATTAGAAATTAAAACTGAAACATTTTAAAATATTTATTTATTTGATGTCACATACTAGGCACCCTGCAACTTTGAGAGTTGCTATACTAGAACATAGATGACCTTCCACTGACCAAAGGAAAAGGTTTAAAAAGAAAACGATAAAAGTACTAGGCACTGATTGAAATAAATTCCATTGACAAAAGTATAAAACGTTCCAAATCTTTTATCATTGAAAAAGCAAATCTCTTAAATGTTTGCTGTTGGATATTTTGTTTGAGCAAATTGTATAACAGTAGATTACATCTGACAAAATTTGGCCATATTTGGTAAAAGTTTATTAGAAATTGCTTCATCAGTAAAAAAAGAGGAGATTTGCATTTCATTAATTTATGCTTTGTCAGTTAGCATTGCCGAGAATGGCTCACATCAGTTTGCAAACACAGAGGCACTGACTCTGTAACTCTTGGAATTCTTCTCCCACTAAATTCTCTTTTATGTAAAAGCAAAGGTAGGCAAGCAAAGAAGCCAAAGTTCCTGCAACCTCCCCTGGCCCATTTTTGCAGTTCAGAAAATGCCACCAAATCTTGTCTTTGATCAGTATACATTTCTGTGGTATTAGCAAACAAATGTGTAAAATAAATGTGACTAATGTCTGCATGGCCTGTTTTATACCTTAACCACCCAATTCTTCCCCAAAGTTACAAAAGTTTCCCCCTACTTGAATAATACTCCCATAGTCTTTGTGGTCAGAGCAAATTTAGAAATAGGAAAGAGGGCTCCAATGGAAAAAGTTACTTATCTCTGATTTAAAGCACTGATACTTAACTTTTCTGCTGCAAAGATTCCAAGAGAAGCTTATATATCAATAAAAACTAATAGTAACAGTAACTAAAGAGCTACTGTTTCAGTAAAAATTAAGAGTTTTGCCATTGTTATTATTTAAAGAATTAGGAAGAAAAGAGGGGGGGAAGGGAAATTCAGACACAAATTTCTTCCGTTACTCAGTTTTACTAGCCATTCCTCTTGGGAATAGAAACTCTTACAATGCTTGTGCTTGGTTAGCATAATGGAAAATTGGAACAGATTACATCAGTGCTTTCTGATGCTGCCTGAGCATTTTTCAGGAAAGGGAAAAATTATTCCACAATGATGTACAGAGAGATGCTAGTGTTCATTGCTACAGAGCAAATATGTGAAAAGAATAGGTGTTGCATATGGGCTTAGAATTTGACTTGGTGTTTATGAACACTTTGCCGAAATTGTCCTGCACTTGAAATATTTTCATACAGGGCAAGGTTGCAATCTTGATCTTTACAAAAAACAGAATAGTGACTTCAGCATTTGTAGGAGTTTCCGGGTGCATATTAGTGATCCCTCTAGAGCAGGGGTCCCCAACCACCGGTCCGCGGACCGGTACCGGTCCGCGGAACAAGTCCTACCGGGCCGCTGGTTGCTGGGCGCCGCCATCTTTTTTTGATGAAAAAGTGCTTCCGGTGAGCTTTCTACCCGGAAAAGCTCACCGGAAGCACTTTTTTCATCAAAAAAGATGGCGGTGCCAGCGCTTCTGGTGAGCTTTTCCGAGTAGAAAGCCATTTCTACCCGGAAAAGCTCACCGGAAGCGCTGGCGCCATCTTTTTTGATGAAAAAATGCTTCCGGTGAGATCACCGGAAGCACTTTTTCATCAAAAAAGATGGCGGCGCCCAGCTGATGCCGGTACCGGGCCGCGGCGCCCAGCTGATGCCGGTACCGGGCCGCGGCATAAAAAAGGTTGGGGATCACTGCTCTAGAGTACCTGATCTTGAGTTATCTAGAGGCAATAATGTAACTCCAAGTTCTAGTCTCCATAAGCCATAGCTATGCATCTGTATTCCAAATACATGCTCTGCTTTATCCACTCCGCAAGCTTGGGCTCAGTGCAAGGAAGTAACTTGCTGCTTTTCTATCTTTCCACAGATGGTTTGGGTGGTGAGCTTCCTATCAGCATTCTTCCTAGGCTTGCCTTTCGGACTCGCTGTGGGAGTGGGTTTTTCCATCCTAGTGGTAGTTTTCCACACCCAGTTGTGAGTATTAACACATCAGTAGAGACATTTTCCATAATTTATGTCAAGATGTCAATGAAAATCAGAATGGCATGATGTGGAACATGAAAGAACTACCCACTGTTAACAAACTGCTAATCTATCTTTCCTGTGAACATATTCCAAGGATGGAATAGGAAAGTACTTCTGCCATGTATACACAGGGGAATTTCCTTTTATTGCTTATCAAGGGCTCAATGTAAGAAGTAAAGGGTTTATTGGCCTAAGCTAATCTTTCCACATTATGACTTCACTTGTCAAAGCCAGTCTTGGGTACTATACTGGCTTCTCTATGAACCCCAGGGAAATCATGATTGGTCTATGGAGCATCTGCATGTGCTTATGCACTGTATTATTTACATTATTTGCTATTCTGGTAAATAAACATTGAGGAAGCATTTGAAGTGTTTTAGGTGCTGGACAGATTATGAAAAGATGGAATAATCCCTATCCATTCTCTAATGGACATGATACAAAAGGAGAAAAAAGAGTAGGAAAAGATGACAAAAGCAAATATTGGATGAATCTGTACTTGTCTGTTGGTTTTTCTTCCTAGGGAAATAATTCTTAGAAAGCAAAGAATGCTGGTTTCTAACAGCACAGAAATTATTTATATATATATATAAATACACACACACACACACACACACACACACACACACACACACATTTTACCACCTAGTAGATAAACAAACCAATAAGAGAAACTTTTCTACAGTAGGAATTTACAACAGTGAACAGTGTACATGCGATGCTAGCAGTGCTGATCCTGGCTTCCCTGTCTGTATTAGGCATGATGATTGGGGAATTCTGGGAGTTGAAGTCTGCACATCTTCAAAATTGCCAAGTTTGAAAAACATAGATTTAGGAAGATAATTATCATTAGTCTGCCCTCACCTGGTGATATTTGGTATTTACTTGTGATTAAGTAAGCTGTATCTTTGTGATTACAACTGCATCAGGGATGGGATCCGACTGGTGTAACTACCGATTCGGTGATTTACATTTTGCATGCGCATTTGTGCTTTGCGCGCATGCGCACCTGACGCACACTGTGTGCGCATGTAAATCGTTGTCAGCTTGCAGCCTGGACAGCTGAGCAGCACTGCGCACAGGTGCGCAGCGTTTGAAAAGGCACTTTTTTCCTGATTTTTCCACCTCAGCTGAGCCCCGACTAGCGGATGGACCAGAACAGCAGCAGACATAGAACCGTTTCTATGTCTGCTGCTCTTCAGAGCTACCGGTTCTACAGAGCCGGACAAAACCAGTAGAATCCCACCCCTGCCCTGCATGCAGGAATATTGTAATAAAGGTCCAGTTCCACATGTAATAAATAATCCACTTCCATGGAATTTCATCCCTTTCTATTTCTACAATTAACTAGTTCATTTTCAATTCTTAATTTCAGTGCATTTTAGTATTCTGAAATATATCTATAAAACTTTATCATGGGTTCACCTAGAGGAAAACAAAGTGGATTTTTTTTTAATGCATGCTTCAGACAACAGATTGATTCACACATATTTTCCACTTCTTCCAGAGGAATTCACAGGTTATTGGGAGAAATAATCAAGGAGGTGGCCACAATAGTGTGACTGAAGTTCAACCTGCTTTTCATTTGCATTGCAAGTGCATATAAAATAAATGGAAGGAGCTTCAGTCATATTGTGGCTCCAATCCTCACCCTTTTTTTTTATCAAACTCTCTAAAAACCATTGGGGTTTTCTTTTCTCTGAAAATCCAGTTCTGCTATTCCCAATCCAGTAGTCTTTGGATGTGCCGGTTCGTAACATCCAAAATTCTGGGCCACTCAGTTCATTACCCACAGGGAGAAGGATTGAACTGCAGATACAATCACACTTGCATATTGTAAAACCACTGTCCTTCAATTAGAGAATTTCCAAGAAATGCAGCAGATGCATTTTGAAGAGATGTCTTCCATTGCCAAATTCCCTGTGATTACTCTGGAAGTCACCTCTCATCATTTTGTCGGAGCTACCTCCTGCTGCTCCACAAGACCTGGAAATGAGGTCTTTTGTTCCATGCACCTCTGCATCAGATGAAAGTTCTTGCCTGTTTATCTCTCCAGTTCTTTGCATTGTGACTGGTTTGCCATCCTTTTATTTATTTATTTATTTATTTATTTATTTATTTGTTTGTTTGTTTGTTTGTTTGTTTGTTTGTTTTGCCAAGCGATTATATACTATACTTAGATCAGACCGAAGGCAGTGTAGTTCTGGGTTTTCTAGGTCTAGAATTTCAAGTCTGGTGGCATAAGGTATTCTGCAACAGGTAGAGGAGTGGAGAACTCTTCATGTGAAATATTTCTGGACTTTCTCAACTGTATTAATATCAGATTTGTAATGCGGGTTCCAGGCTAATGAGCTGTATTCAAGTATTGGTCTAGCAAATGTTCTGTATGCTCTAGTTAGTAGTGTGATATTACCAGAGAAAAAGCTACGTAGGATTAGGTTAACAACTCTTAATGCCTTTTTGGCTGTGGAGTTACAGTGGGCTCTTGTACTTAGATCATTAGAGATAAGTACTCCAAGGTCCTTGACAGAGTTTGGATCATCAACAAGGTCTTGACTATTCAGTTTATTTTCTGATTATTTTTTTTGCCAATATGTAAGACAGAGCATTTATTTGTTGAGATTTGAAGTTGCCATTTGTTTGACCATTCTGATACATAGTCAAGGTCTTTTTGAAGGGTAGCAGTATTGTCTGTGGTGTTGAATAGCTTTACATCATCAGTGAAGAGAACGCAGTTGCTCTTAATATGATCATAGAGCTCATTTATGTAGAGTATGAAAAGAGTTGGTCCTAGAACACTGCCTTGGGGGACACCACTATTGACAGGTACAGAATTTGATAGGACACTCCCAATTTTGATCATTTGTTGTCTGTTTGACAGGAATGCTTCTATCCAGTTATGCAGTTGTCCAGAGATACCATAAGATTTTAGTTTTAGGAGTAGTTTGTCGTGTACCACTGAATCAAAGGCTTTACAGAAGTCTATGTAGATTGCGTCTATTGCTTTGCCCTGATCGAGTTGTGTAGTCCATATGTTTTTGCAGTGTAAGAGTTGCAGATTACAGGATAGTTTTTTTCTGAAACCAAATTGTTTATTAGAGAGTAGGTTGTTTGTCTCTAAGTGGAGGATAATGGTTTGGTTAATAATTGATTCCATGACTTTACAGGTGATGCAGCATAAAAAGATTGGTGAAATTTTCAACTAGGCTGGGGTCTCCCTTTTTGAAGATGGGGGTGACCGTGGCTTGTGACCATAGTTTTGGCAAGGAGCTGGTCCTGAAAGATTTTTCAAAGATTATGCTTAGAGGTTCGGCTATGGCAGTGGATAGTTGTTTTAAGAAGTAGGCACATATTCCGTCTTGTCCAATAGATAGAGATGGTTTTAGATTGCATAGTGCTTTTTCAACATTGTCTTCTGTAAAATTGATATGTATTAGATCATTGTAGTTGACTGTGGTTCGACTAGGAAATACTGGGCATGATCCATTGCTGTTTACAAATACTGAGCCAAAGAATGTGTTAAAGAGGTTGGCTTTAATGGTGTCATTGTTGCAGTCTTTTCCATTAGATCCTTTCAGGGGTGGGATGGACCTTGAATCTTTTAGTTTGTTGTTTACAAAATTGTAGAAAGCGCGGATGGAACTGGTGCATAGAAGGTTTTCCTCTTGTTTAATGTGATAATTGGTGCATTCAGTCTTTATCTGGTGGCATAAATTTTTGTATTGGCTTTTGAAGTTGGCAACGTGACCAGATTTATTTTTCTACCAAAGTAATTTCTTTTTGGATTGAAGCTTCCTTATTGTTATGGGTAATTTGTTTTTTCTGATTTTGGGAGTTGTTATTGGTACATCTAGTTTGATGACTCTTTTGACTTCAAGTAAAAATATGTTGCAATGGTCTTCAACAGTATTGCATCCAGTGAATATAAATTGCCAATCAAGAGATGAGAGATCATTGTCTATAAGATCATAGTTGTCTTTTTTGAAGTTATAATTGGGGATCCTGTTGTTATGATGATTTTTGTGTGGATGTATGTTGAGACAAAAGTTAATCATGTTGTGGTCACTGTTGGAAAAGGGTTCTTTAATTTGTATTCCATAAATTGAATTCAAACTATTGCAGAAAATGAGATCGAGGCAGTTGTTAAGTCTAGTATTGTTGGTTACTAGTTTTTCCAGTCCCAGATTTGTTACAGCACTGTAGAAGGTTGCATGTATGGGTTCAGTTTTACATTTGTTTAGGGTCCAGTTAATATGAGGTAGATTGAAGTCACCAAGAAAGATAAAAGCATGTGGGCAGGATGTTGCCCATGTTAGTAGTGAATTTAACTTGTTTGCATGTTCGATATCATAATCAGGGGCTCTGTAACATAATAAGAATCGAAATGTGATATTTAAGGACAGTTCACAGATGATGGTCTCAGGAAGAGCAAGCTCCTGGGTAACTTGGATGTTTTTTAGATGTAGTGACTTTTTATAAAAAATAGCAACACCATCTCCTCTACGGATTTCACGATCTGATCGGTAAACATGATAGTCTCTTACTGTGGTAATGGAGTCAGGGAGAGATGCGTTCAGCCATGTTTCACAGACAAATATGACGTCGAATTTAGCCGTATTTAGTAAGAGGAGAAATTCAGGTATTTTATTTATAAGGCTTCTTGCATTGTGTAGTTTGCATTTAAGGCCAGTTGTAGTTGGAATTGAGGTAGTTAGGGGTGTGCATGCCTAGTTTTGAGTGATGGTGGGTTGGATGAGGTAGGGTTGGATGTGGAGTTGTGCGTTGTGTGACTTACTTTTGATACAATCAGCACGGTAGTCAATGTATAGATCCTTCTCTCCATTGTCTAGATGTTTTTTGAGTTCTGTGTGGAGTTCACAGGAGCGGATTCTTTGCCGTATGGATAAGTCTGGTCTTGAGCGAAGTTTGTTATGGTTGGGATTGGTTTTTGCAATGGTGTTTATTGTATGGATGAATATACGTTTGCTGGCCTCATTTTTGCAAACAATTCTACAAAATCTTGGGGCCACTGAGGCGTCATTGTATTTGAACTCAGGGCCATCTCTGGTTATTTCAATGATATCTTCAGGAGAGGTGTTTGTTGTATTTAAGTTGCTTATGATATTGTGAACTTTGGTGATATCATCTGATTCATTGGTGTCTTCAAGACCAAATAAAATGGCATTTGGATGTTTCTGATCATGTTCCATGATGTCTCTGATGAGTAAGGGGATACCCAAGCCTAGTTGAAAATTACAGGCCAATCTCCTTATGCTGCGTCACCTGTAAAGTCATGGAATCAATTATTAACCAATCCATCATCCTCCACTTAGAGACAAACAACCTACTCTCCAATAAACAATTTGGTTTCAGAAAAAAACTATCCTGTAATCTGCAACTCTTACACTGCAAAAACATATGGACGACACAACTCGACCAGGGCAAAGCAATAGACGCAATCTACATAGACTTCTGTAAAGCCTTTGATTCAGTGGTACACGACAAACTACTCCTAAAAATAAAATCCTATGGTATCTCTGGACAACTGAATAACTGGATAGAAGCATTCCTGTCAAACAGACAAAAATGGTCAAAATCGGGAGCGTCCTATCAAATCCAGTACCTGTCAATAGTGGTGTCCCCAGGGCAGTGTTCTAGGACCAACTCTCTTCATACTCTACATAAGCGACCTCTGTGATCATATTAAGAGCAATTGCGTTCTCTTCGCTGATGATGTAAAGCTGTTCAATACCACAGACAATACTGCTACCCTACAAAAGATCTTGACTATGTATCTGAATGGTCAAACAAATGGCAACTTCAAATCTCAACAAATAAATGCTCTGTCTTACATATTGGCAAAAAAATCAGAAAATAAAATACAAGCTGAATAGTCAAGATCTTGTTGATGACCCAAGCTCTGTAAAGGACCTTGGAATACTCACCTCTAATGATCTAAGTGCTAGAGCCCACTGCAACTACATAGCCAAAAAGGCATTAAGAGTTGTTAACCTAATCCTACGTAGTTTTTCTCTGGTAATATCACACTACTAACCAGAGCATACAAAACATTTGCTAGACCAATACTCGAATACAGTTCATCAGCCTGGAACCCTCATTTAGTATCTGATATTAGCACAATTGAGAAAGTCCAGAAATATTTCACAAGAAGAGTTCTCCACTCTTCTACTCGTTGTAGAATACCTTATGCCACCAGACTTGAAATTCTAAAACTAGAAAACCTTGAATTACGCCGTCTTCGGTCTGACTTAAGCATGGTATATAAAATCATACATTGCAATGTCCTACCTGTCAATGAATACTTCAGCTTCAACCATAACAACACAAGAGCACACAATAGATACAAACTCAAAGTAAACCGCACCAAACTTGATTGCAGGAAATACGACTTCAGCAATAGAGTGGTCAATGTCTGGAATACTCTACCCGACTCTGTAGTCTCTTCCCCAAACCCCAAAAACTTTAACCTTAGACTGTCTACTATTGACCTCACCCCTTTCCTAAGAGGTCTGTAGGGGCGTGCATAAAGCGCACCATCGTGCCTACCGTCCCTGTCCTATTGTTTCTCTTATCATTTGTGGAATTATTTGATGGGATAGTGATTGTTTGTGGCTGTGGTTTGGTGGTTATTTTTGATTGTAGTTGAGGTAGTAGTTGTGGTAGTGGTTTTTGAGTTGGGACTTGAGTTTTAGCTGATAGGTATTCGCTTATTTGTGCTGTATTTTTTTTTCAAGAGAGATTAGGCTTGCTTGTATAGTTGTTTCAAGACGTGTTAGTAAGCGTTCTTCTATTGAGTGAATGAATGATTCTATGCTTCCAACTCTGTCAGGCAAGGTATAGGTTTGTTTAGCTTAGGTAAACATGATGGACATAGACAATGATGTTTTTAGGAGATCGGCTAGGCTTTTGTTTAAGTTTAAGCAGGCAAGATGGACTTGATTGCTCCATCTCATTCCTCCACTCCTACAGAGTGCAAATATTGTCTTCCACTCTGAAGGACTTAGCTTTCCCATCACTTCTGTCATCTTCCTGATACCTGGTAACAATCCCTGACAAAGAGAAAGGAAGAATAATTGAATATGATTAGTAGTACACTGCTTCTATACATACCGTTCATCTCTTTCACTAAGGAAACTTCTCCCAGCATCAAAATTAATCATTCAGACCAGGAAAAAATGAATTCAAAATAATTCCAGTTAATTTGTGTGGATTTTCCCTAGTATTTTATGTATGAGAGCTAATTCCTTGGAAATATTTATTTATGTGCTTGCTTACTTACTTTTATGCCACCCATTCCTGAAGGCTCTTTTATTGGATCTAGACACAGTCCTTTTTAAGCTTTCTTTTCTCCTGTACTCTACAGGAGATAACACTGGGTCCAAACTCCTACAACAAGACCAATGATAGTTTGATAATTAGCAGGTTTAAAAAAGTCATCATCCTCTTTTGCATTTACTGTTGTATATTTCTTGTAAACTGCATCTGTTAGCTACCTGTAATTTAACATTCATGTTCCATTATTTTTTTCCCCAGTCGCAATGGTTCTGTCCTCGGCCCTGTAGCTTCTACTGATATCTACAAGAACCCCAAAGTCTACAGCAAGGTAATGGAAACAACAAAAGAACCTCATACCATATTGAAGTGATTTGACTTTGTTGGATGATTATGGTTTCTACATAATGCTAAACTATAAAACATTTTTGTTTGTTTGGATATGATGTGCAACCTATTCCAATGAAGTCATAGTTTAGAAACTGAGAGGCAAAATGCTCAAACAATATCACGGCTTCATGACCTGGAAATCAATATTATTGCTACTGGCTCTTATTTCAAAAATATTGAAAAAGTCATTCTTTTATCCTTAGATTTATTCTGTTCCTCATGTGAATACTATAGTTTGGGATTACTAAAAAAAATCAAGGAGCTCTCCGTATAACCACACTATTTGGAGGACCCGTACTTCTAACATTTATTATCTGATATTAGGCTTCATGAAACCATATCACATTTGGAAGCAAATGGTGTAAATCAGGGGTGGGATTCAAATTTTTTAACAACTGGTTCTGTGGCTTGGCTAGGTGGGCTAGGTGGGCATGGCCATGTGACTGGGTGAACATGGCTTCTCTTTCTTTCTTTCTTTCTTTCTTTCTTTCTTTCTTTCTTTCTTTCTTTCTTTCTTTCTTTCTTTCTTTCTTTCTTTCTTTCTTTCTTTCTTTCTTTCTTTCTCTTTCTTTCTTTCTTTCTTTTTCTTTTTTGCAGCAACCCCACCCCACCTACCGTGTTTCTCATATAATAAGGCCGGGTCTTATTTTTTTTTTGAGCCCTGAAAAAATGGCTAGGTTGTCTTTTCGGGGGTGACTTAATTCCCCCCTTGCATCTTCGGGCGGGCGGGTGGCGACAGCTTGGATGTTGACCTTGGCGTTGGTGGGGCACTTCGTATCGGGGTCAACGCAGGCAGCACCATATCTGGGTGTGCAACAAAAGCACTTCCTAAGGGCAAGCCCCCCCACCATTCTCCCCCCCCATTTCGCATGTTTTAATATAGGCCTTAATTTGGGGGGAGGGGCTTAATTTCATTTCATGCCTATAAAACATGCTGGGACTTCCTATTGGGGGAGGCCCTATTGTTGGAGAAACAGGGTAGTTTTTTTGCCTCCTGGGCCTCAGGGAACCCTCCGGGGGCGGCGTTTTTGCTCCCAGGCTTCCCTGGGCCCAAGAAGGCAAAAAACGGAGCACACACCCCCCTACAATGCCCCTTTTTGTCTCCTGGGCCTCAGGGAAGCCTCCTGGGCAACACAGTAAAACAGTGAGGGGGATCTCGGCACAGCTGATCATCAGAACAGCTGATTGTCAGGAGGGGGAAACAAATACCTTAAGGAGTGACTGGGCGGGGGAGAATGCAGTCAGCACGATGTCAGGCATGCGCGATAGGGACTGACTGGGAGGGGAGAGGAGGGGAGGGCAGGAGGAGAGGGGAGGGGCCAGCCAGGGGCACGATTTGCCAGTTCTCTGAACTGTGCAGAATCATAACAACCAGTTCTATAGAATCGAGCCGAGCCAGTAGAATCCCACTCCTGGTTTAAATGCAATCAGATAATTTAATACCAAAAGTCCACCCCAACTTCTTTTTCTTTCACCCAAAGCACTGTTGCCTACCACCACCAAAAATTTTAGTGCCATTTTGCGATGGGAAAATATCAGGTTTTGGAAATAGTTTTATAATGGAATTGGTTTTCCTCCTTATTTTATTTGTCCCTTTTGCAAAGGGAAGAAAGCAAGCAGAACTAGAAAACCCTTCTGCTCTTTTGTTCACCCCTTACTTTCATGGCCATTGAATAGAAAAGGGGAAGAAAATTACCATATTTAAAATTAAAATTAAATCAAATTTTATAATACAATTGATATTATTTTTCATGCCTTAAACCAGGGTCCCCAACCGCCGGTCCGCGGACGTGCAGAGCCACGCGGAACAAGCCTTACCGGGCCGCTGGTTGCTGGGCGCCGCCATCTTTTTGGTAAAAAAGCAATTTTAAATCAAAAGAGATGGCGGCGCCAGCGGTGAGCTTTTCGGGTAGAAAGCCATTTCTACCGAAAAAGCTCACCAAGCTGGCGCCGCCATTTTTGGCGAAAAATCACTTCGATGGCGTCACCGGAAGTGATTTTTCGTCAAGATGGCGGCGCCCAGCAACGCCGGAACCGGGCTGCGGCGCCCAGCTGCGCCGGAACCGGGCGCGGCGTCGAAAAGGTTGGGGATCCCTGCCTTAAACAACTTTTCATCACATTAAAAAATAAAGTGCAGCAACTACTTTGAAGAAACCTAAGTTTCATTCCATGTCACAATTTACTAGAATCTGAAAAGGACTTTGTAGTACTCCAGAAATTGCAGCATTATTTTTTTTTATTTTTTTTATTTTAATTGTAATTTGATTTGTCAATTGCTTACAAGATAATAGGTATAAGAATAAACATAGTTATGAATACATGAAATAGGTACACATAAGAAAAATAAAAGAAACAATAGGACAGGGATGGTAGGCACGTTGGTGCGCTTAAGCACACTCCCTACAGACCTCTTAGGAAAGGGGTGAGGTCAATAGTAGAAAGTCAAAGGTTAAAGTTTTTGGGGTTTGGGGAAGAAACCACAGAGTCAGGTAGAGTGTTCCAGACATTGACCACTCTGTTGCTGAAGTCATATTTCCTGCCATCAAGTTTGGTGCGGTTAACCTTGAATTTGTATCTATTGTGTGCTCTTGTATTGTTATGGTTGAAGCTGAAGTATTCATTGATAGGTAGGACATTGCAATGTATGATTTTATATACTATACTTAGATCGGATCCAAGATGGTGTAGTTCTAGGTTTTCTAGGTCTAGAATTTCAAGTCTAGTGGCATAAGGTATTCTAAAACGAGTAGAGGAGTGGAGAACTCTTCATGTGAAATATTTCTGGACTTTCCCAACTGTGTTAATATCATATATGTAATGTAGGTTCCAGACTGATGAGCTGTATTCGAGTATTGGTCTAGCAAATGTTTTGTATGCTCTAGTTGGTAGTGTGATATTACCAGAGAAAAAGCTACGTAGGATTAGGTTAACAACTCTTAATGCTTTTTTGGCTATGCAGTTACAGTGGGCTCTAGCACTTAGATCATTTGAGATGAGAATTCTAAGGTCCTTGACAGAGTTTGGATCATCAACAAGGTCTTGACTATTCAGCTTGTATTTTATTTTATTTATTTGATCTACAGAGGTTATATATCTGTACTATATACAGCATTAAACATATAGCCCTTATTTTGCTGCACTAATTCACCTGTGAAAAGCAACAACTATTTTCATTGTTGATATTATTATTATTATTATTTTAAAAAGACAAAGTATAATTTAACTTCTCCCTATTTTTTTCTTCCTTCTCATTTTGCTGGTCCCAGGAAATATTCTCTTACTGAAATTTGTCACTCTTGTTTTGTAGGTTCAAGAAATAGAAGGGATTAAAATTGTCACCTACTGCTCCCCATTATATTTTGCTAATTCAGAAATATTCAGGGAGAAAGTTATCGCAAAGGTAAGAAACTTCAACTTCAAATGAAACATATCCAAATTAGAAACAAAAGACTGAATCATTTCTGCATATGCACACACATGCACATGCATGTACACATGCACACTTGTACACAGATAGTTCTTTAAATTTCTTTTGGCCTTGTCGAATGAGAGGGCTCCTTGCAGAGTTATTTTCCAGGGAGACAAGATTGATACTTCTTCTGATATCTTTTTCATAGGAAGTGAATATATTGTTATTTCTCCTTAGTTTTTTCATTACTACAATGTGCTTGTTTATACATTGCTTCAAGTTTTGATTTTAATATTTTATTAGTGCTTGATTTTAGGGGAAGGGGTGCTTTTATTCATAGTCCACCCTAAAAATATTTTTACTGAATGATGACATTAAACTCCTCAAATATGTCTGTTTGCTGAAGTTTATTGCAATGGAAAAGCAGCCCATGGAGAAACATTTATACTGCAAAATTATGTCTTAACTTTCCTCAGTGTTTCCCAGAGAGATGTTGGTATGGTTTGTTATCTAATAATAAATGCAATTTTATTTCATATGATATTTTATAGTCTCAATATATGGTTTTAAAAACTAATCAGGGATGTGTTAATATAAATTCTATTATTGGATACTAACAAAAAAAACCAATTAATTAAGTAGAGGTCCTCTGCTTTATTTTTTATGTCTTAGCATAAAAAATAGTACTTCTTTAACATTCAAATATCCCAAAAGTCCAAGTACGAAGATGATGCAGCTAAATACATTTTTTCCCCCTAAACAGACTGGTGTGGATCCCATCAAAGTCTACTTGGCCAGAAAAAAGTTTGTGAAAAATCAAGAAAAGGTGACAGCAGCAGTACAGAAAACAAGCAAATTCAAATCTATTTTCAGAAAAGACAAGGTAACCAAGCAATTATCTAGGTTATAAGTGAGGTTTCCTACAGCTAGGCAAAAAAATGGTATTTTCTTTCATCCTAGAAAGAAGAAAAAAGAATATATTTATCACACATAAAATATTATGAACACCTGGCCCAGATTTGTAAAATAACTACTTTTCTTTGTTACAGACTGTGTCTCTGCAAGAACTCCATAAGGATTTTGAAAGCACTTCTCCAACAGATACCAACAACAACCAGACAGCTGCCAATGGCAACAGCATCTCCTATATTGTCTTCAATCCAGCTGTAAACTCTTTAAGTCCAAATAATACCTCATGTGAACAGAGAAACACAGGTGATCATAGGAACAGCAACTGCAGCGTTATTCCAGCCTCCGGTATTGATCCTATGAACATAGCACCTCCTTTTGTTAACTTTCACACCATTATTCTTGACATGAGTGGAGTTTGCTTTGTGGATCTGATGGGTACGAAAGCTTTGGGAAAGGTATGTTGTTCTTTCGGAACCTGTTTTGTTCAATGACAGGTTTCTGTTTAAATAGGGTTAAACTTAATCAGGACTAAAGTTTGATACAAGTAGCATTGTACTTCTGGATGGAAATCGGAAATGTTGACAACTCAGTATAGTCAGAATGAGAGGTTTATTTTTAATTATTTTATTTATTGATTGATTTGATTTGTCAATCGCTTACAAGATGATAGGTATAAGTATAAACATGAGTAAGAATACAGGAAATAGGTACGATAAATGGGGACAATAGGACAGGGATGGTAGGCACGACTGTGCACTTATGCACGCCCCTTACAGACCTCTTAGGAATGGGGTGAGGTCAATAGTGGATAGTTTGAGGTTAAAGTAGTGGGGGTTCGAGGATGTAACAAAAGAGTCAGGTAGTGCATTCCAGGCATTGACCACTCTGTTGCTGAAGTTGTGCTTTCTGCAATCAAGTTTGGGGTGGTTTACAGTGAGTTTGTATCTGTTGTGTGCTCTTGTATTGTTGTGGTTGAAGGTTGTTTCTGGAGAACACATGGGAGAAGCCAAGAGATTATTTATGAAACCAAAGAAACTATCAACACTCTATTGATCAAACAAAAAATAAATGCTGCACCGTCAGTAGATAAAATATGAGTTTTTACACTGTTATTTTAACTTTCTGACTAAGTATATAGCAAGCCACATAATAAGGAGATGCAGATTGTGGCTTCAATTCTATATGCCAAGTACAATGTTATTTTCATTTTCAAAGATATACCTTATAAATAAAAGTGAGCCTTATGATTTCCATTCCCATTCTAATTATTTGGTTTTAGACTATATACTGCATCATTACTAACTGGGCACTTTGGAAAATTCAGTGCTGTGTTGTCTTTGGCTTTTTTAGAAAAAAAATGAACTTAATATATTATGTCTAATACCTGCACATTAAATGAATGTTTGTACATGCTAAAGCCACAACGATGCAAAATCAATCCATTACCACTCTCTCATTTTGTTTTCTTGTGCAGCTATGTAACAACTATCAAAGGATTGGTATTAAGGTCTTTCTTGCAAATATATCTGGTAAGAATTTTATTTTTATTACTTATTTATTTAAAATGCGATACTGTTTGAGATTAAAAATGCCCAGGGTGGTTTTCAGATTAATAAAGAATCCATGCTTTCAGAGTTTAGTATAGAAAGGTAAATAAAACCATTGAAAGAGGTGGGGAATAAGGGAAATATGCATATTTAATATTTTAAGAACTTTAATGACACAGCTGTTAGAATAAGCTGCTTGGTAAAGGGACAAACCCATATACCTAACTTCATTTGACTTCCATTTAACAAGAGGTATATTTTCTGGTGGCAAATATCAAAAGTTGAATGTTCACTTACTATATCATGTCACGTGTAGGTTTACACATGCAATGTATAGCCCAGGGACTGGAAAATCACAGTTCAAGCGATAGTTTAATTTTGCTATCTTCTGGGTTTTTTTTAGAATTTAAAAACAAATACAAAACTGATAAAATTACATTGACTCAAAGACTTCCTTTTTAAGACAAAAACACTTTAAATAGACCTTTACTGATCTAGGACAAGGAAAAAGTTTACAGTAATACTTGCTCCTGAAAAGAGCAGAAATGAAATCAATCTACTTGAGATAGCCTTCTAGTAATATGCATGCAGAAACATGTGAGTTGTATAGGTTATTTTTAAAATGTAAGATAGCTTCAAAGTTTAAACTCAACCATGGGTGAATGATCAGACCAAAAGGCAGTTTACATACAAGGCTTCCAAAAGTAACATATATGGAGATGAACAATTTTAAATTTTCCAAAGCGCTCAACTGGTTGACTGTCATGCCAGAGATAAAATTTATCTTCTTTCAAAGAAGGAACGTTGTCTAGCCAGTCCTAAGTGGTACAGGTTTTTCCTGTTCCCTGAAAAATTTTCTGCTATGTAAAATCAACTCTGAGTATATTGCTGAATAAACTCATTATCCAGGTAGGGGCAGTGTAGTTCTTTCAGTCTTCCTGTTCAATCTATTTGGCTTCAGATTGACACAACAATAGAGTTTACTTAATTTACTTTAAAGGTTTTGGAAATCCCTCTCCCACAACAATTATAGTCAAAAAGAAATGATCTGCAATCAGTAATTTTAAGTTTGTCTTTTTCATTAGCTCAAGTGTATGATGATATTCGTATTGGTGGAGTCTTTGAAGAAGGAGGTCTTGAGCCTTGTCACCTCTTTGTGACTATCCATGATGCTGTTTTGTTTGCAACAATGAACAGCAGCAGAACTACTTGTCATTCTATTCTAGAACAGGTATAAATAATTCACTTATTTGTTTTCTTAAGTTTTTGCAGGTATCTATAAGTATGGTATTCAGCTTTGTTTGGGTATTTTCCCAAGTCATTATAGACCTTTGGTTTTAGAGTTGTAGCTTTTAAAGTTGTAGCGACGTTTCGGCAGAATCTCATCTGCCATCATCAGGCTTATGTATTGTACCCGAACAAATACCCGAACAAAGCTGAATACCATACAATTCACTTATTTATTTATATTTGCTACTTTATTTTATACCCTGATCTTAATTTTTTAAAAAATATTTATGGATACATATCACTTCAAAAAACTGTAACGATGTAATATATGCTCTTTCACCTTTTCTCATGACCACCAAAACTGTAGCTGGTAATTTGGTTGCCATGGCCAAGCTGACTTTAGCAGTCAAAATTCTAGAAGGAGAAAAAAAAAGGTGTAGACATTTGGGAAACAGAAAACAGAATTTTTGGACTAGAATAATCATTTATGAAACTCAGTCTATATAATATATATGAAAAAAATACTAAATGGTATATACAAATATTTGCAGTTAAATCCAGTTGTATACATTCACTTTTTTAAACAGAGAATGATTTCCACTCTCTGTTTCTTCTTTAATAGATTATTAGAGAAATAGAGAAATAATAATGTTACCCCAAACTTTGAAAAACATAGGACTTGTATTCTAGGATTTGTCTTTCATGGGATGTCTAATCATTTGGTTTGAGTACATTCATAGAAGATGATTGCCAGCTATGAATTCCATTTATATTTTTCCAACTCTATTCCTTAAGTATTTAAAAGTAACTCCTGTCAACTGTTATACAATCCAGAAAATTTTACTGATATTTGAAGCACAAAGATAATGACAGAGTTGATTAAAATTTCATACCACCATAAAACATTATTTGAATGCTATTGTTAAGGTATGAAATGCTGGTTCACACCAAGTATATTTATTACAACTCAGAGCTATGATTCATGTATCATAATTACAGTTTGTAATTTGCTAAATGTATATCTTACAAGGCTGAAACATTATCAGTGGCTCCTGAAAAAAACCCATAAAAATTTATACTATGCTGTAACTTCGGTTAATCATCTTACATATTTGTGTATTGATTTATGGACTTATTGAAATGTATGTTACATGAAATCAAAAAACAGGGCAACCCCCCCCCCCCCCCGGGGGCCGGGGCCAAAAAAAGGGGAAAAAATTTTGTGGGGGGGGGGGGGGGGGGGGCCCCCCAAAATTTAGGAAAAAAAAAAAGGAAAAGATAAAAGAAAGGGGGGGGGGGGAAAAAACCAGGACCAAAAAAAAAACCCCAAAAAGCCCCCCGGAAGCAACAAAAACCAACGAAAACCCAACCAAAACAAAAACCCCCCCAAAAAAACGCGCCCCCCCCCACCCGCCCCCCCCCCGCCCCCCCCCCCCCCCCCCCCGCCCGCCCCCCCCGGCCGGGGGGATCCCTCTAGAATCCTATGCTGATATTTGACTAAAAAAACAGACTCTGAAGCTTTATTATCATATGTAAACAATAACAAGTCATTTCTTCCTACTCAGAGGTCAAATCAGATTGAAGTCTCTGTCTCAGATGAATCTCTGGAAGATAGCAGTGCTGAATTCCAAAATTTGGAAGAGGTCAGTTAAAAGAACAAAATGATATTAAATGAAGAATCTGACTCATTCCTCTGCCAGATGTACTGTCTATTATCTCTCATGCTCTAGTCACTTCATGTTTGAATTGCAGTTTGTTCTACCTGGCCTGCTACTGAATACATTCACAAAATATCAGTTAGCACAGTCATCCTGTTGCAGGAATTGCATTATTTATAGGTATTAATTTGCTTCCAATTGCAATTCAAGGTGGTTGGTGATTAACTCTCTGGCTTGCATGGCTTCAGAAAATCAGACCTCTGTTCTGATTCATATCTGCCCAAACCAATGGTGCTCACTATAGGAAAGAGAGGGAGTGGGACTTAAACCCTGCTATCTCTTTCTTCATCTGGACCAGCTTGCTTCCCTAAATTCAAGATGGCCCTATTAATATTTAGGACAGCAGTTAAAACACTGGTCTTCCCACAGGCCTTCCAGTAATGTTACCGTGCTGTGACTGAATTCAGTGGTGGTTATACTGAAATGTTAACTATTGTATTTCTTTGTTCGGGATTATATTGCTTTATAATGAATTGCTTCTGTATTGTACTATAGTGTAAGCTACCTAAAATTTGTAAATTGAGGCAGCACACAATTATGAGTAAACAGATAATAAAATCTAAGCATAAGTAATAAGGAATTCATAATGGTTAAATTCAAACAGAATTAACATTCGTTTCTCTAAAATCAAAAAGAAAAATTAGTCACAGATTAAACTAAATTCCTTAACTTAATTATAACTAAAGTTTATCTGATATAAGCTATAGTCCAAACATACATCTTATGTAATTTTGTGATGTATCATTATTAACATTGGTATCAGTTTATAATGGAAATCTCCATTTTTTTCTAGGAAATGTTTGGAAGCATTTTTCATTCGGAAACACAAACAGCGCTGTGAGCAAGTCAGGAACATTCCTGTGATGGCAAATTATTTGTTCATGATGTTTCCTTATGAAGGTTCCTGTGTCTGAATGGCAAGGAAAATGGCCTTTCTAGCAAAGGGCCATGGGTGCTTCTATAACACTGAGGACAGACTCTTGGACCTGGTATTCTCTTCTATAATTCCTCTTGGATTATGAACCTCAGAGCATCTGACTCTTGAAACAGTTGGCATGGAAGGAAGAAACTCAGGGAATATATTTCATCCATCTAGAAGAAGCAAAAGGATCGCTTGAATATCTTCTGGTTCATTATTTTCCTCCTCTTTATTTATGGAGCCATAAGTATGCATGTAACAGACATGCATATCTACTAATTCTCCAGCATTGTTCTTATGAGGGAAAACAAAGGAAAATATGGAAAATGTTTGATTGCCAGATAAATTGCTCACAAATTGCAGCAGTTTCAGTTCACAAGGAGGGGCAATTGTTTCATTGCATAGACTCCACACCAAAGTTAAACACAACTACAATGATGCCTAACTTTCCTCTAATTTTGTTCATTGCAACCTACTGCTATATTCCTTATTTTTGTGGCCTAAATGCACCAACTCATTTGTCAAATCATTTGTCAAATGTGTTTATTGTAGTACTGGACATCATCCAACGTGTATTACTGTATTGCCTAGAAGCAACATGCCTTTTTCATTATAAACCACACCTATCTCTGAGCTATTTTCTCTCTTCTGAAGAATGTGTTGATGTTTAGAGGATGAAAATATTTTTTCATAGGATCTATGTATATAGAGCATTTCTACAGTTCTTTTATATATTTTTTTCAAAATTAAGCTTGACGTAGGTTTAATTAAGCAAAACCAAAGAAGATACTTTAATTTATTCCAATACAGGTAGTCCTTGATTTACAACCATAATTGAGCCCAAAATTTTTGTTAAGTGAGACATTTGTTAAGTGAGTTTTGCCCCATTTTACGACCTTTCTTTCCACAGTTATTAAGTGAATCACTGTAGTTGTCAAGTTAACAACACAGTTGTTAAGTGAATATGGCTCCCCTATTGACTTTGTTTGTGAGAAGGTCACAAAAGGCGATCACACAATCCCAATACACTGCAACAGTCATAAATATGAGTCATTGCCAAGGTCTGAACTTTGATCACATGACCATGGGGATACGGCAATGGCTGCAATTATAAATGTGAAAAACAGTCATAAGTCACTTTTTCAATGCTGTTGTAACTTTGGATAGTCACTAAATGAACTGTTGTTAAGTCGAGGATTACCTGTAACATTTTTACTATACTTGTGATTAGAAATCTCAAGATAATTCCACATTATTCTTGATATTGTAGCCTTTTGTTCTTAATAACTAAACAAATTTACCTTAGCTTCATTTTGAAAAATAAAATTTCTATAAGAAACAATTATTTTTCAGCCTGATTACCAGTCCTGTGTATTGTGTTCAAAAAAAGATACAGAAGTGTAAAGCTGTCCAACACATTTGAAAGAGGCGTTTCCCAAAGTGCAAAATATTTGCAGAATGCTTTGTACCTGGGGCATTCAGGAAGGGTTTAAAAAAAGTCAAAATGGTGGCCACAATGACACAATCAGAGCCGAAGCTTTTTACATAGTTTGCATGAATGATGCATATTTAAAAGGGGTTGGGTTTCAATTGCATAATCACTGCTGCCATCTTGATATTTTTGACTCCCCACTAATGCCCCTGCTTTGCACAGACTTAGTAAATCTTACTGCCTAAGCATACCATTAAAATAATTTAGATTAAAACTTTCTTAGTGCTCAAGTTTTGCCTTGCATATAGTTTGGATTAAGGGGTTCTTAAATGAGTTATAGGACTCATTTCAAGAGCAGCAGTTTATCATCCGATTCCTCTCAAGCTGCTTAGTCAAACATTCTCAAGGTTCTTTTTTTTAATTATGACACAATGAAGAAAATCTACCTCTCAGGCAAATTTGCCTAACTAGCTAATCTAAGCAAATATAGTTTTTAAAATTGTATTTTGTAAATGCAAAATAATTTTATATAAAAATGTGAATTATGCAAATGACTATTGAGGTTGGATAGTTTTTTGTTGTGATTTTTTCTTCCACCAGGATGATTCTGTAAAGTGTATGATATACAGGACATATGCATCATATGAACACCACAAACCAAAGGATGTTTCTTTCAAAGTCTCTTAATATACCAAAGTTTAGTTCTATGAAAAGTTTATCTTCAAAATGCTAATGTAGAAAAGTACCCAGTGGTTCTGAAGTCAATTAAGGTAGAATCTGAAATTAGAGCAAATAAAGATTGACTTCTTCAAAACGTTATATGCATTGAATTGTGAAAAATTAACTAGGTTTTGCCTCTAAAATAGTTGAAAGTATGTTTTTAAAATTACTGGTCTCAAAGTTCATGCTGAGTGTATATAAATAGTAAACTCTCATTCAGTCCAAACTGGATTCCTGGTGATTTCATGGATGAATCCCTGCATCTTTATTTGGCAAGTGGAGCAAGTGGTTTCCCAGTTTGACTGCAGCACTGGCCTTTTCTTGTGCTTGTGGTATCCTGGCAAGCACTAACCAGGTCGGTCACTAGAACTTAAGTCCAGACAAGATTGATCAGCACTTGTTCTCTGCTGCAATTGCCAGAGTCGCATGAAAGAATAACTGGAAGGGTGTTTGCAACAAAAGAGAGCAAGACACTGTTTTTAAACCAATTCCTTGACAGAAAGACAGGGACAGGGCATTCATAAGCCATAAGAAGCAGTTACAACTTATGATCACAATTCAGCCCAAAATTTCTGTTGTTAAGTGAGACATGTTAAATGAATTTTGCTCTTTACAACCTTCCTTGCCTCAATTGTTAAGTGAATCACTGCAGGTGTTAAGGCAGTACCTTGGTTAAGTGAATCTGGCTTCCCCATTGACTTTGCTTGTCAGAAGGTCGCAAAAGGGGATCACATGACCCTGGGACACTGTAACGGTCATAAATATGAATCAGATGCCAAGCATCGGAATTTTGATCACATGACCATGGGGATGCTGCAAAGGTCTTAACTGTGAAAAATGGTCATAAGTCACTTTGTTCAGTTCCCTTGTAACTTTGAACAGTCACTAAACGGTTGTAAGTCGATGAGTACCTGTAATGACTACCCTTAATCTTGTACGGGCCATTTCTAAATGCCTTCAACCGAGTGAATTGAGATTCCCCTCTGCCGCGAACTGCGAGGGTCCTCCGGTACAGCACCAAGAAGGCCAACCAAACCAAGTTTCCCGCGGCGGTGATAAATTAACAGCTCGGTCAATGATTGGCTAGAAGCCGCGCCTGCCTGTCAGTTCCCAACGCGGTTGGGCCAAGACACAGGAAAATGGCGGCCTTCGGTGCCCGGCTGCGAGGGGTTTTCTGCGGGGCTGGCTTGGGACTGTGCGGGATAGTGTTGTTTCTAGTGGTCGCGATGCTCCTCCGAACCTATGGGACCCGAACTTCCGGCTTGGCCATAAGGCTGCGGGAAAAACAGCAGCAGGAACGGCAGCGGCGAGGGGAGGCTACCTTTAGCCTCCGCGAGTTGCAAGAGCTCAAAGAGGTGCTCAAAGGTAAAAAAAACAAAAAAAAAACATGCAAAAGCAAAGATGAAATCGGGTGTAAAAGAGTCATTTCTTCAAAGTAAATATTTCTCTGTTTTTAATAGGAAGTTGGTGCTGTTGGTTCGAGAGAACAAAATTATAACCTTGTCTGCGTTAAATTTGTGTTTTCCTCTGTTACTGGCTTAAATGGTTTGGTACAATATGTAGATCTCCTGCCCGGGAATAGCTGCTTAGGACGGAATGTCTGTTGCTGCTGTTGCTACCACCTCTGCTACAACTCCTGCTTTACTGATACTCTTTCACAATCAGAATGCATAAAACAACTTTATATTCTGCCCAGAATAACCCTAGCTTCTTGGAGTCTCTAAGCTTTGAATAAAATCACTTTTAGGGTCCTTACCCTTGTATATAGTTCTTTCTAGATATGACCTACAGGAATTCAGTTTGTAGGCACAAATGTATTAGAAAAGACAGTGTTCATATAATTTGGTCTGTTATAAAATGCAGGCTTTGCACCCTGCAGGACTTGGGGAAGTATCATGGATGAATTCATTTTTCTTCTTCTTTCCTTCCTCAAGTTAGTGGGGTGGGAAACCTGCTTTTCCAGACAGTTGCCATTCAGTCACTAAATAATTCTTATTTGATCCCTTTTTTTATTGGAGTTGAACTGTCATTGTAACTTTTGTCCCAATAGGAGATATTTTAGTCACTCATGCCCTTAACACCTTCCAGATGCTTTAATGCAGGTGTGTCAACCCATGGGCTCCAGGCTGCAGAAGGGCCCTGGACAGCTAGTAATGTGGCCCAATAAGATTATAGACGTTTAACATTATTATGTAATTCTTAGCGATCAAGTATGTTATATATTTTATATGTGGCCCAAGACAATTATTCACTCATTGTGGACCAAGAAAGCCAAAAGGTTTGATACCCATGCTTTCATGTTAACCTAACCTCTAGTTAGGTTGCTGACATAGTGATGAAACATGTGTTGTAACATCACAATGTACTCCCCTCCCACATCAGGATTCAAGTGCATGGGAGTGTGTTTGCACAATGATTTTGCCACATGCCATCAGTTTGTCATTGCTAGAACTAGCTGAGATCCTTTATAATTTCCACTTGGAAAGAACAGTTGACAACAATAGTTGCCTATTTGCTAACCAGGCAGATTAGAGAATTACAATTGTTTTGCAGGAACAGCAGAGTGACACTTATTCTGCAGGAACTGTATTAATTTCTGGCAAGTTTCCAAATACAATTCAAAATGCTTGTCAACACCTATGAAACCTTTTGAGGCTTGGATCCCCAATTACCATGGGAACATCATTTACTCCACATTCAATCTTCCTGCTTGATTTCTATCTTCCCATGAGTTTTCAGGGAGGGGAGCTTTTTTCATGGCTTCCCCAAACCATGGTTGGGGGGATTATTTTCCCCAAACATAGGAAGGCCCGTAGATTTCAGCAGCTAGTAAAATCCTTTCTTTTCTTGCATCCTTTTTTTTTTTGGGGGGAGATATTAAGGAGATGGAGATAACTTGTTGTGCAAATTGATGACTACTGTATGCTTTGTACTTCAGTGTTTTAATAGGATCTGTGGGTTTTAAAAGTATTTTAAAATCATTTTGCACCTCTTGGGGAAGTTAAATATGTATTTGATATTTTATTATGAGCCTTTCAGGGGCTATGATTGGCATGGCATATAAACACTGTCAAATACAAGAATGGCAACAAACTGAACTCTCATGCCTCATGTTGGGTAGATCTTTCTGAAGAACTTGTGCACAAACAACTTTGTGCCCTTCTGGAATGTGCTCCCATCTTAATGTACAAAGCTCTTACATGACAGTTGTTCACTATTATCCCAAAAGTTCCACAAATTCCCTCTTATAATTGATACTAGAGTTTATCAATCCAGTGATAATGATTGTTTTTTGTATATAAGCATATCTTTAAGGCATTTTAATGGGTGCAGTAGTTCATCTGTTTGTGTTACTTTTCTGAAATATTGCCTGAGCATTTTGAAAAATGCTTTATCCTTTCCAAAAGGTGCTGTCAGAATACAAACAGTTTCCTTCTCACCAAATGATCAGAATATAACAGCCTTGGAAGAATTTGAGCCATATATTTACAAAGGTATTTAAAATTAAATGCTTGTTTTTATTAGTGACAATGTTAATAATTGCATAGAAAATATAATTATTGTATTGTGTTTATTTCTTGATAGAACTGAAGTACCAAACTGAAAAAATATGGTTCGTTATTTAATAAAGTTCAATTGACAAAATTGTGTTGGTGGTTATAAGTGGTTATAGATGTTACATATAGGTGTTTCATCAGTGAAGAAATATGGATTCTTTATAAATGAAAATGTATTTGAACAATAATTTAATATTGTTTTTCAATGTTATACCATTCTGTCATAAATGTATACCATTCTGTCATAAATTATACAGATCGACAAAAAGGGTAAAACATGTATTTTTCATGGCAAATACTCCCAGTTTAATATTAATGTAAGTGGAAAAATGAGTTCCCTTTCAATCAGTGGTTGTCAGAGGTACTATACTAAGTTATGACCAGCGTTAATTGCTTTGTTGGATACACAGTGCTAAGCTACATGTTATGGATTCTAACTCAATACTTGATTTGTGTATAACATAAATATACACTTTTAAGCCAAACAAAACAGTTGACTCTTAAGTGTGACACACGAAAAAGTTAGTATAGACAGGACTGACATCAGTGGATTCATGGTATGATTCTGTAAAAGGGACTTTCTAGTGTTGTTAAAATTTGTATCATAACAATTTGGCGGGGAGAGTACTTTTGCAACTACCCAAATATGTTTTGAGTTCAAAATGTTGATATAGATATGTACCTGCAGCTTTAAACATTTTTAGGAAAGGAAAGCACCATATATTACTTAGAAATTGTCCTATTTATTTCAATATACCTTGTTCCTTGCAATCTAAAACTCGTGGGTTGAACCAGAAAATGCAAAGTTTTAAAATCAATGCAACTAAAAAAATAAACAAGGAGGCTTTAAGTAAGCCACTTTCTCTCAGGCATGGAGAAACAGCATGGCATAAAATTTTCTTAGGGAACAAATTTGGTTCTCTGTTGTTTAATCAGTAATTTTGTTAGGTGGTTTTCTTTGCACCAAGTTCCCATTTCCTCCTTTTGTGATGGCAAAGTGTTGTTCATCTAACTGCAACACAAGGATGATACTTTCGGTTTACTTTAGATTATTGCAGTTTCTGAGATAAAGTATGAGTAGAACTTTGAGCATCCAAAGGTTGCTATGTCTATATTCAGAGTAAGATAATAAATGCTGATGCAGGAACAATGTAAATTGAAGGATTATTGTATTGCAGATGTTCTCACTGCTCTGGTCACAGGCGGAACATTTGCTGAACTAAGTTGTACTTGTTTTTTGTCCACCAGTGGATAAAAGGGAAAAGAATAATTTCAGAATGTTATTTCTTATTTATATTATTTGCTTTAAAACAGTTTATTCACATACAGAAATACAAAAATGATTTCTTTCTTCCTTACTTCAGTTAACCATTTTCCAAATATATCATCCACTATTCTTTTATACGTGTCATTCATTAAAAATCTGGCTTCTTTACCCAACAAACCGTAATTTCAAAATTAAATCTAGTGGCTAACTTTAATTCTCTTTCTTGAAGCTTTTCCTTTAGTGTTTTCTACCTCATTCATTCAACATGAAGTCATCGGAGATTACAGCCATCTATTCACCATCCAGGGAGCTAACCCTCAGTTACAGCCATATATGCTGCTTGCACATATAGATGTAGTCCCAGCATACCCTGATGGATGGGATGTCAGTGATCCCTTTTCTGCTGAGGAACATGATGGATTTATATATGGAAGAGGAACACTAGATAATAAAAACTCAGCTATGGTATATCAATTTATCTCCTTTTGCTGGGATGCAGAAATACTATGAGTTGCAGGAGTCTATGAAATTTTATGTACCATACCATATTTATGATAAATCGTGGCTTTCATTACACAGTGTGGGAAGAGGGAGTCAGTTTTCTTTCTGTATGCTGCAGTTTTCAAAAGCATCTTACTGGTTTTAGAATTGCATTTGGCTGAGCTTCATACAGACTTCTTAGATACACCTTCTGCTTCAATATCAGTTACAATTGCTCCAGAGGTGGTATTCAGCAGATTCTGACCAGTTCTGGAGAACCGTTAGTGGAAATTTTGAGTAGTTCAGAGAACCGGCTAATACCACCTCTGCCTGGCCCCGCCCCCATCTATTCTCTGCCTCACAAGTCCCAGCTGATCAGCTGGGTCTTCTTTGGTTGCCCTGCACAGGAGAATGGAGCTGGAAAGCAGGTTACTGGGGTGGGGAGGGAATGGGATTTTCCAGTAACTTTCCCCCAGGAGTGGGGAGGGAATGGAGATTTTGCAATATCCTTCCCCTGCCATGGCCACCAAACCATACCCACAAAGCCACACCACGCCCACAGAACCAGTAGTAATTTTTTTTGAAACCCACCACTGAATTGCTCCTCCTGGAAAACTGAAATTGAAAAGCTGGAAATTACACTGGCTTTTCCTGCTTTCAGTGAACAAATGGCTCTATTTTTTTCCAGAATAAATTAAATTGATGATTGTAGGCAGGGGTGGGATTCGATTTTTTTAACAGCCGGTTCTGTGGGTATGGCAAGGTGGACATGGCCATGTGACTAGGTGGGCATGGCTTTTTTTGGCAGAACCCCCCCCCCCTCTCATTTTTTGGGCTTCTGGGCCTCAGGGAAGCCTCCTCGGTGGGGGTGTTCTTGCTCCCAGAAGGCTTCCCTGGGTCTCAGGAAGAAAAAAATGGAGCCCGGGGGAGTGCACAGCACCCCCCACCCTCTGTTTTGGAGCATTCTGGGCCTCAGTGAAGCCTCCTGGGGGGTATTTTTGCCAGTTCTCCGAACTGCTCAGAATCAACAACCAGTTTATAGAACTGGTCCGAACCGGTAGAATCCCACCCCTGATTGTAGGGTGAATACAGGTCACACATGCTATCTTGAAGTGAAAAAGTGATTGGTGAACACCAGATAAAATGGAAAAGTAGTGAAAGAGAGTCAAAGGATGTGGCTTTCGACTCTTTTATTTGTTTGTTTGGGGTTTTATGGCTGAATTAAGCCATTTGGCAACTAAAAGTAGTAAATTCTTTCTATGAAAAATAATGGCAAATTGAGCCTCCCTTGAAATAGTGTGATTTTAGTGGAGTTATAGGCATGCAAAAATGGAGCTGGGCTGCACATTTCCTATCTCTGCTCTAATCAGTCTTGCTCAGTTCTCTGGTCACAACAACTGGCTAACTAGTGATTAAAGCAACCTTTCTGAAACGAATTGACTCATGATTGACATGGATATAATGAAGTGCAGAACTTCAAAGAACAGGAACAACAATACTACTCTAACTCAGATTGGAAAGCTGGAGGGAAAAGCGATAGTAATCCTTCTGTCCCAATATCCTTTCTGAAAGCTGGTTTAAAGTTAGAAACAAGCAAGATGAGTTATCTGATTAATAGCATATTAGTCACATAGACCATTATTAGATCATTATAACAACGTATCTAGCATATCTGCTGATGCACGGAAGACTTCGATTGACGACAGATGAGATACCTCTTCTGAGAAAAATAAAATACTGCTTAATCCCAGGATTAAGAACCCATTATTATGTTCATAAGCTCCAAAACGTAACGTCTGCCACCAAATTGACATGTCTGTAATATGACAGAAGGGAAAAATGATTAAATACATGATGAGACTAAGTAGATTTAATTTAAACAAAATATAGTTTTTGTCTTGGCTCACTTCACTTTTGGAGTATTGTCCCTGGCATGCTGCCATAGGCAATTACAGCTGTTGGCTCGAAACAGATTTTACTGCCCTGCTCCGATGTTAACAAAGCATTATTTATTGCATGATTGAGTCAGTTGCCCTGGGGGATTATTAGAAATGGTGGGCAGCACACATACAACATTTTAAAAAATATAAAAGAGAGAAGAAATCCATACACAGTGTTTGGGACAGTAATTTATCTTCAATGAAAAGGAAGTAAGATTATACAGAGATAGGTAATACAGAAAATTACCTAGCTCTCATTGCTGCTCTGACTCTCACTTGCATCTAACACAGCACAAACATAGGATCATCTTCATGTATTCCCATGATGGACCTCATCCCCAGCCCATGAGTGATGCAGGCTTAACCAGTCTTTAAGCATCATTTTCCTGTTTGCTTCAATACCATACCTGGCTAGCCTCAAGGAGTGTAAAACCTGTTAGGCTTCATCATCTGTTATTGTGGAAGAAAGGCAAGATAACTAGGGACAGAGGCAATAGAAGTTCCTATTGGATAGTGCTCAGCTATAGGGACAACAAATTTCTTGCCAAATATTTACATTTATTGGCCGCCCAACTCCAGGGAACTCATTGGCTTATGCTTCCTCGAGGGGTAGATAGTACTATATAGCTCCATAATGGTCAAAAGCCTTTAGTGAATTGAGTTAAGGTCTCTGTATAGAGCTCTGCTTTCTCGTAGTCTAATTCTCAATAATCAATGTATATGATAAAACTCACTGTATAACCATATGTAAAATAGTTATTTTCTTTCTACTCCTCAGGGCATTTTGCACGCTCTAGAGTTTTTACTGAGACGAAATTACAGACCACAAAGATCTTTTTATATAGGCCTTGGGCATGATGAAGAGGTATTATTTGTTTATGTCTTTGTTTTTAACCTCAATTTCTCCTATGTTTTTATGATTTTGAAGTTTATTTAGCCATCCCCATAAACTGAATAATAGATTCCAAGTAAACTGCTTTTTAAAAATTCTGTTAACCTAAATATCTTTAATGTATACTGTCCAAATAAAGTAGAAGGTTATTGCCCATTGATCATAATTTGGCTATATAGGAGTATTTTGTTTTGCTGAATGGGAATATAAGATATTGAATGTTTTTAAATATTGCATTTGGTACTCTAAATTCAATCCCCAATTTTTTTAAAAATGCTTTTTTAAAGGCATCAGACTAGAAACTAGGAGAATGTGAATTCTAGTCCCTTCTTAGGCATGAAAGGTAGCTGAGTGACTTTGGGCCAATCATTCTTTCAGCCCAATTCATCTGACAGAGTTGTTATGAAGAAAATAAGAGAAGGAAGGAGTATTAGGTATATATGTTGCCTTAAATCATTTATAAAAATAATAAGAAACTGGATAAAATATATTTTAAAAACTCCAATTAGGATTTAGATACATATGAAAAGACAGCTTAGATATACAGTATAAAGCCATGGTGGCACAGTGGTTAGAATGCAGTATTACAGGCTAATTGTCCTCACGTTGCCTGCCAGGAGTTTGATTCCTTCAGTCCTGACCGGTTCAAGGTTGACTCAACCTTCCATCCTTCCAAGGTTGGTAAAATGAGGAGCCAGATGGTTGGGAGCAATATGCTGATTCTGTAAATCGCTTAGACTGCTGTGAAGTGGTATATAAGTATAAGTGCTATTTCTTTTCTCTTTTTTGTATAAAAAGTTTTTTATTTTTTACAACAAACATAACAAATAAAACCTTTCAATTACACAGTGTGTTGGTTGGTACATATGTCTTGTGCACAATGTTTATGGTCTTTTCCTCTTAGGTTTACATTCATATTGCATTAATTCCCATATCATATTGTATTATTATTACACCATCATTAGACTATTAACTTCAAATCCATATTATCCTTTAGAGCAAACCTCAATTCTTAATAATTTTTATTCATATTATAACTGATTTAAAAATAATCAGTTTCAATACATCATTACTACTATATTATACTTCAATTTCCTACTTTTCTGTCTAGCCATTGATAAAATAAATCCCATATCTTGTAGTATTCTTTTTCTTCTTGCTCTCCAATTACAAATGTTAATCTACTCATTTCTGCTCATTCCATTATTTTCTTAACCACATCCTCCTCTCAGAATTTTCTCATTTTTCCAATTTTGAACAAATACAATTCTAGCTGCAGTTAAAACATTAATAATCAAATATGTCAATTCTCTGTTGTATCCTTATCTCTGGTTTTAGAACTATATGCTTTTTGTCATTTTTTCCAACCATGTGTGTATTTTAGTCCAATATCTTTTAGCTTCCGCACATGTCCACTACATATGGTAATATGATCCAGGTATCTGATGACATTTCCAGCACTTTGCCGATTTATCCTTGAACATCTTTGCTAGTCTTGCCGGGGATAGGTACCACCTGTAAAACACCTTATACAAGTTCTCTTTATATGCTGTTGACATAGTTAATTTATAATTTCTAGTCCATAATTTCTGCCATTTTTCTAGATCTATTCCATATCCAAAGTTTTTCCCCCATGCAATCATCATTTCTTTTAACTTGTTTTTCTTCTAATTTCACTCCCAATAAATAACCATATAATTTTTAATCATCCTCTCATCAGTACCTGTTAAGATTTTATCTAATTCAGTAAATTCTTTATAAAATCCTTCTATCTTACTATCTTTATCATATCTAGAATGTATTTGCACATATGAATACCAGTTCATATTTATCCCTTGTTCATCTAGTTCTTGCTTTGTTTTGAGTTCACCCTTTTCATTTAAAATTTCACTATATCTAACAACATGTTCCATTTTAAAAATAATTGGATACGCAAATGACTCTATTTTTGATAACCAGATTGGTATTTTCAAATAGTGTTGTTTCCTTATTTTCTCCCAAGTTGATAACAAGGCATCTTGAATGTAATGTCTCCTAAAATACCCGTGCGCTTTACTTTCCTTATACCATAAAAATGCATGCCACTCCAATTGTAAGTCATGGCCTTCCAATGTTAACAGTCTAGTACTTCTCAGAACAATTGATTCTTTCAACCACATCATTGTTACAGCCTGGTAATATAGTTCCAATTGGGTAATCCAAAACCTCCCCTTGTTCTAGCATCCTGTAACAACTTAAATTTAATTCTTGTCTTCTTTCCCTGCCAAATATATTTCAACATTATAGTCTAAGTGCTATTTCTGTAGTAGCTTTTTCAATGAGATTATGTATAATCTCTTTAGATTCAAACTTCAGTGGTTTGGGCTATAATTAGTAAATCACTTACAGCCTTTGCTGAATAATAATTGCCTTCTTTCTAAAGGCTAGCCAATGGCTTAACTTAGAAAATGTTACTCTAATTCCCTTTCAGGTGGGTGGTAAAAAAGGAGCAATGAAAATTGTGGCTGAGCTGGAATCTAGAGGGGTACAACTTACTTTTGTGCTTGATGAAGGAAGTTTTATTTTTGATGGAATCATCCCTAAAATAGAGAAACCAGTAGCTGTGTAAGTAAAGAAATACAGTTGTTTGCTACAGTAAATGCAGTTCTTTACTTATTTCATAGCATCAGGTTTAAACAATTGAATGTTGGAAGCCATGCCTTGCAATTCAGAAATAACTGAAACTGTAATTTATCAATTTGTCTGTACTTTGCCTACCTTTGTTCTGGAATGATGAAAGTATGGACATTGTACTCTATCTCATATTTCTCCAGGTTGTGCATACAGTAACTAATTAACTTCAGGTACATGAATGCCTGATCACAGTATACCCCAGCAATAGAGTAAAAAACATAGACCTACATCTCTAGATGTTTATATTTATTTACTTATTTATTTATTTGATTTGATTTGTCAATCACTTACAAGATAATAGGTATAAGTATAAACATGAGTAGAATACAGAAAATAGGTACGAATAAATGGGGACAATAGGACAGGGACGGTAGGCATGATTGTGCACTTATGCACAAGCCCCTTTTGGCTTTTGTTGCTCTTATAAAACTAGAGTAATTAGGGCAACATGTATTTTGTAATATCAGATGGGTGAGGATTTTAGTAGAAATTCCTGCTGCTCTGCACAGCAGGCAAGAAATCTGACTGCAGAGTAAATTGGATGATGTATATGTGTTATTTAAGCAAAGCAAAAAAAGGTCTACATAAAATTGTGCAAAAAGCAGCAAAAGTCAGACCTCACTTCTTTGTTTATTCAGTTTGAATATGACGAACAATACAACTGGATTGCATTTGGAATTTCATTAATGTTTTTTTCCCCCCAACTCAGAATAGGTATCACAGAAAAGGGTGCACTTGACGTAAATCTCACTGTAACATCTCAAGTTGGCCATTCTTCTGCACCCCCTAAGAGGACCAGCATTGGTATTCTTTCTGAAGCCTTATACAAGTGAGTGTCTGTCTTGGGGACACATTATCATTGCGATTCAATGCATATCGAATGGGGAAAAAACCTATTTTGGGTTGAATGCAGAAGTTTCCAATAAAACACACAAAGCATAGTAATCTAAGGTGCTACGTTAAATATCTGCAATAATGAAAGGGTCAGAATAAGTCATAAATAGTTGTAACAGAATTTTACAACCTGGCAGTTTTTCGATAGGATGATTTACAACCTATCCCTAACCCATAATGCTGGATGTTACAGTCCAACACATCTTCAAGGGGAAAGTCATGGTTGTAGAGTTCTGAAATAAGTGGTATCTATTTATTCAGTTCTATTGTGTTATTTTCTAGAACCAGTCACAATAAGTTGCAAAGTGGGAGATATATCTAAGTTTTATGGGGTGCTTTGTTGCTGTGCCATTGAGAGGCTACTAGGAAAGAAAGCATAATTTTGTTTTGTCTCCTTACTTTTACTTCACATTTTTCCTGCCTATCATTCTCCTGCCTCCAATCATTTCAACATAGGGAATGAACAAGAATAAGAAATTCTATTTCTGAAGAATCTTTCAGCCTTCATGGGCAACTTTGACCTATTATACGCTGCTGCAATTGAGCAAGTAATTGTACTTAAGAACAATTAACTAAATTAATTGCATATTCTTTTTCCACTCCATTTTCCTCTCTCTTTCAATATTGTTTCTTCAATTAATTCTATTGTTATTGAAGATCAAAAGCTATGTGCAATATGCTACAAATAATTAACACAGTGCATGACTTATAGATTCTTATATACTTTTATTTTATTTATTCAACATATTTATATAGCTGCCCATCTCAGAGTAAGTGACTGGGCAATATACAACAAACAAATAAGATCCATAAAAATAATAATTGTAAAATATTTTAGAAATCATTACTAAAAAGGAAAATAGTACAAATAGTATAGAAAGTTAAAATATACCAATCACACAGAGTAAAATCATTTCTATCTTAATCCATTTTACACTGGGAATAGAGAATGAGATTTCATCCATCCATATCTTCTGCTTGTCTCACCACCAGGATTCCCTTCTTTTGTAGAGGGCTACATTCAAATTATAAAAGATCTCTTTGCCACACAATATGATTGAAAGAAGATACTCTCAGAAAAATGAACTACATGTTCCACATTCTAAGGGATACTTTTTTCTTAAAACCTGTTTTGAAAGCAGATAATTTGATTTCCTGTTTTAAGAAAGAAGCCAACATATCTAACAAACTTACATCTTAGTGCAATGTGTCAACAGGCACAAAATAATTCAACTGAATGTACTTTATTTTGCTTTTTGCATTTGATTCCTATAGGTTGGAAACACAGCCTATGCCCAATTTGTTTGGTCATGGACCTGAAATCATGTTGTTTGAACAGCTGGTACCAGTGGTGAGTTATTGAGCATATATGTTTTCTTCATTTCTACAGCTTTCAGGAAACACACGGATCATTTTAAGGCATTTTCCCCCTTGGGAGAATTCCCATGAGTTGCTATACTGAGCACTAGGCAAATTTACTTGATTTTCAGAGAAAACTACTCTGGGTAGCATCATCATACAATACATGCAAAACAGTTTCCAAAACAACCCAATCATCAGAAGAAAGACAGCCATTAAAAGATAAAATAAGGTGCAGGACTTGCCACCAACTTACCCCAAAGCCTGGGGAAACAGCCAAGTTTTCAGAGCTCTATTGATCATAGCAAGAGCGCAGCCAGATGTATCTTGGGGTGGGGAGGGGATAATCTTCCTCGATCTCATCAGGTGGCACTGATTAATGGATTAGACATGCAGCATATCAGTACTATCTGAACATATTGGATGGGCAGAAATTGTGTCTGCTCAGATAGTCAGATCTGTGCCATAAAGGACTTTACAACTTACAACCTTTTGTTTAATAGTGGTTCAAAGTTACAATGGCTTTAGAAAAAGTGATTTACAACCCTTTCTTGAAATAAAACTATTATACCACCCCTGCAGTCACATGATCACAATTTGGGCGCTTGGTAACTGGCTCGCGTTCACAATGGTCGCAGCATCTTGCAATTATGTGGCTATGATTTGTGACCTTCCCAGCTGGCTTCCAATAAGTAAAGCCAATTGGGGAAGCCAGATTCGCTTAACAACTGCATGATTCACTTAATGACTTAATGACCACTTAATGACCACAATAACTTGCTTAACAACCACTAACAACCCTAACCCTAACCCTAATAGTTAAAATCAGATCTAGTTAGTTTCACTTAATGACCACATCACTTAATGACTGAAATTCCAGTCCTAATTGTGATTGTAAGTCAAGGACTACCTGTATAGGTAATAATCAGAATCTTGAATTGCATCTAATAGCCTAATTTGTTACCTATTACTTCTTTTGTTCTATAGATTCGTTTCCTATTTTTCTTTTTATTCCATGTAAAAGAAAATTGTATCTTGGCTTTGTTCTCAACTAAAACAAGTACTCAACTCAGATTATAATTAATAAAATATTATAAAAAATAATTCCATAAGCCCACTGCTGCCTCTAGCAAGAATGGACTGGATTGTGGTTTGTATATAGTAATTATATTTACTTGTACAATCATCGTTCTTTTGAATGGTAAATAAATAGTATGTAGAAGAAAGTGTTATGCGAGGATACATTTGCTGATGTGTATATACTCTCTTTCCATTCCCAATCCCTTGCTATTCAGTTCGACTTCCCCCTCAATATCATCATGGCAAATCTGTGGCTCTTTGGACCTCTTGTTGGCTGGTAAGAAAAGATGCTTTATCACTTTCCTCTCTTGAAACCTGCATGCATAAATTAATTAGGAAATGGTGGTAGTAGTTTCTCCTCTCCATAATCTTTCTTTCTTCTCCTTTCTTAAAACTATTCTTCTATTTTGAGAAGCCTTTAAACAACAGCAAAAAGTCTGAAAACTTTCTTCAACTGCATTGATCTTTTATCAAATTCTGAAAAGGCAATTATGTAAGTGTTAATAGAATGCTATGACATCTGTGTGAGGAAAAGTATCTGCTATTGAGTGTCTTCACAAACTGCAAGATAAAATTATGCCCTGAGCAGTTATCAATCTAAAATTTATTATGTAAAAGAGAGCAGAGGAAGTAAGCTGAGTCTGGGTAAATAAATGAAAAATATACTGGAAGCTACAGGCAATATACTTAACTGGATTATATAAAATTCAAGTGCTTCTTCTTTCTTCTCCTTTTTGTATCAGTTACTGTACTTCAATCAATATAAAATATTGCTGCTATTTTGCAGAGTACAGAAAGTTATATTGGTTTAATGTAGATACCACATAAACTTTTGTCTTTTAAATCTTTATGCAGGTTTCTTGAGCAAACTCCTAGCACTAATGCTTTAGTTCGGACCACCACTGCAATCACCATGTTTCATGCAGGAATAAAGGTATACGTGGAAGACACTAGATTGGGAAAAGTTGAAAGAAAACTGAATGGGACAATTAGTGGCCCCTGCCCCACTTTGTAACCTACCCAACATTTGCACTGTAAGCTGCCCAGAGTTGCTCTCAAAGCAAGATGGGCAGCACATCAATTTAATAAATAAACATTTGATAGAAAAATAAATCCAGATAAGATTTCCCGCCATTTTTGCTAGAAAATAAAACAAAACAGGTATATATGCCAATGGAAATGCTTAACATGCTTAAACAGAACAAAAATGCAATCAGCAAAAGAATTCCTTCATTTCCACCCAATTGTCTCATATTGCATTATTTTCCTTCCTGCAGAAATAATCTATTATGTTACTAAAACTCTCGTCATAACCTTTAACTGGGCAAAACAATGCATTGTAGGGCAACTACTTTTGAACCAAAGTATCTCAATTGGCTAATTTACAGGATGTGACCAAAATCCAAGACCCACAATTCCCAAGGGAATGAAATTCGGGGACATTGTGACTACTTTGTTGCTACTGGCTGCTGTTGGGCAGCTAGTGCAGTCATGTAATCTTCATTTTCAATGTTTCCCAATGTAATCTAACAATCTCTCACTCACTCCCCCATCCAGCTGCCACCATTTAGAGAGGGAGGGAGGGAGGAGTAAGGAAGGAGGGAGAACAGGAAGGAAGGAAATCCAGTATACCTTTTCTGGTCCATATTCACCTGATACGTGCTGCCCCCTATGCTCATACTCCTATCCGCATAACACCTCCTGGTATCCCCAAACACTCTTTATTAACTCACTCTATCCCACTGCATATTTTCCCCAACCCAAACAGCATCTCTTGGGCACTCCCATGCACCCTACCTAACCCCCACACACAACACCCTTCCCTGACCCATGTGGCATCTCTTGCACATACCCATGCACTGTTCTCAATCATCCTGCCCCTGCACATCAGAGAATGCTTGTGCCACATCAGTTCTCTCAGTGTTTTTATGTTTGCACCTCGGTGTGTGGGTGGGTTGGTGTGTATACACAAGTCATACATACATGCATAGTTTTGGATTTAAAGGGAAAATCCACATGAAACAGGTGGGGTGCATCTCTAAGCTAAACACATCTTTCCTTTTAATATATATAATTTTATTTTAAAACATTTAAAAAGAAAAAATCTAATAGAAACGAATATAAAGTAAGAAAAAGAAGAGAAAAAAATCAAAGAAACTAAAAATGCAAGACTGTAAAACAAAGTAAAGAAAAATATAAAAAAATATAAAGAAGTGGCTTCTAATTTTCTTTACACTAAGTACAAGTGTAAGTTTACCTTTTGCCAAATATCTTTATTTTTTATTATATGCTGTTTCTAATAATCAAAAATCATAAAAATCCTTTTTTTTTTGTTTCACACAAAAAGTTTATAAAGGGTTTTCAGTCAGCAACAAATGTAGATTGTCCTTTCTCTTATCATGGAAGTCAATTTAGCCATCTCCATTCATCATCTTTACATATTGTTTCTTATTGTGGGTAATATTTCACTTTTCACTTTTACAATAATCTTGTTGCGTTTAACATGTAGAAAAACATCTCTGACTTTTTTCCAACTACTTGTCTATCAGTTCCAAATGAAAAACTTCCAATTTCAGTTATATATTAATCTTTAAAATCCTCTGAATCAGTGTGTATATTTGAATCCAGAATTTTCTAGCTATTTTTACACATCCACCAAACATGATAAAATGTCCCTTATTATTAACTTTTCCAGCATAAATTTGAAGTCCCTTAATACATTTTTGTTAATGTATTCATATTTCATTTATTAATCTTAAAGCCTGCTAATGCACCAAATTCTTTTAATTTGCCCATTGATATTTCAATTCCCTTTACAGGGTCTTCTAAAAGCAATAGCAAGTGACTCATAAAGCCCCCAATTCATAACTTCCTTTTAAAATCTCCTCCACAATCGTCTCATCTTGTCTTATATCTCTATTCAATATTTCCAAAATCACAATAAACAAAAAAGGGGACAGTGGGTATCCCTGTCTTTTTCCTTTTCACCTCTCACAAGGGGAACACATCTTTCCCAGACAACCTTACTGCTATCTAATCCCAGAAAACACAATGAAGCATCCACATCCCTACATGCTCCAAAACATCTTTTGTCTTTCTAAACTGAAGCACTGCACAGTCCCAATAAACGTACGCATATACATAAGATGCACAAAGAGTTTTACAAATAGTTCGTCATATTTATCCTTGATAATTTTAGATATACAATAAACGTCAGTCTATGCTTGAGAAAAGTAAGCTTGTTGAATAATGGAAGTGGTTTGTTAATCTGATGTCTGTGGCTGTGTGTGTTTGTGCACACATGTAGAAAATAGAATACCAGAGATGTAGTGTTTTATCACTTAGTAATGTGGCTATTGTTAAACAGCGACATCAGCTGGTAGAGCTGAGACAAGTTATCCAAATTACAAATCCACAACTCTAAATGCTACTCTGTCCCAGTCAAGTGTGAAATGGAGATGTGTCTGTCTGTGACTTTAAGTAAAAAACAACTTAATCCACAATACAGTTGCTTTACTTGCAAAAAGTTCATTTATAATAAAACAATCCAAAAGAGAAAAAAGTTAGGGTGGGAGGGTTGACTGTTGGGGAGAAAAATATGATCCAGCAAATCGGCACCCTGGATATATTTCAAATTGAATCTCCACCCACTCTTTTATCCATGTTTAGGGCTGAACTCTGATTTAAGATAATGGGTCTGCTGTTGTCACATAGACATATGTGCCCAGTGTAAATTTGTATTGATATAAGACATGAATTGGCAGCATTTTCCTTTCCCTGAAGATGGACCCACAAGTGTGTCTGTCTACTATTCTTCAGAAGCAAGCTATTCTCTGTCATCTCACATAGTATGTGGCTACATCTTTTCCAAGTGCATATTTGTCTGCCAAGTTTTCCTTTTGCAAAACAAGAGGCAGAGCTTTGTTCAGCCTTAATAGGGTGGCATAGGAATAATGGCATTTAGAAAAGAAGAACAAAAGCAAGCAAATGCTTCTTTAAGGCACATTTGCAAGTCTCCTTTGAACTTAAAGAGATGCTACCGACAAACCAGGAACTATGTTATGGCTTCAGGTGAAACTGCTTTGAGTTGCTGCCACAGATCTAAAATGTATTGATGCTTGAGGATAATTCTACCCTCGTTTAGATCTTCTTTTTTTCTTCTTTCCTTCTTTTTAGTCAAATGTTATTCCACCAAAAGCTGATGCCACAGTGAATTTCCGCATCCACTCTTCACAATCCGTTGAGGAGGTAGTATGATGAAGTGCGGTGGAGTTTTATATGCCTTTGCTGTTTTAGTCTTAGAATTTGTCATAATTCAGACCTAGGCTTGTAAGAGTTTAACATTTTAGTTTTACTTGAGGAAACATTAAACAGGTTACCTAATTTAGATATAGTGCTGCACCCTCCATCTTTAAGTAGCTCTGATATAACCTGATCCTGATCCTGTTAATACCTATTTCTTGTAGTCAGGATGCTAGCTGGTTCCATGGCACAGCTACTGGCATTCTCCTGGCTGCTGTAGCAGGGGAAGTTAGGGCATAATTGGGAGTGATCAACTATCGTATTCTCCTCTCCACCTTAACGCTGTGTAGGGTTCCAGTAGCTGCAGGCACTCCCTCACCACCTACATCTCCGCTAACACAAAGTTCTAATGGATGGGTCCTGAGTGATAATGTTACTGGGAAACCTGCTCCCTGCTTTAGAAAGTAGAATTCTCTCTCCAGAGGTATTGGGCATTTCCAGAGGTCCTTCTTCCCTTCCCACTATGATGTTAGAGAAGGAACAAACAGTTTTTAATAGTTGAATATTGCAACACATGCTGTGAAGATAAAGGGCCCTAAATTCAGTCCCTAAAATATCTGGCTAAGATTTTCTGGAAGCTTGGAAAGACACACCAGTCAGGGAAAGCAACACTGAACCAGATGACACAATGGTCTCAGTTGGAATCAGGCTGCACCCGTTTAGCTGCCTGGCTGCCTAAATCAGCCAGCAGAACATCAACATGCCTGTCTGTTATGTATGATAGGTTGTCTGTACAAAGGATAATAAAGACAAAACAGTTAAATCCCTGGAGTTGCATCCCCTTTTTCCTATGTCTTTGTGGTAGAGGAAGGCATGAAAGGAACATTTTCTCCTACAGTGTTTGTGATAAAAAATACATGAAATAATGCTTAAGCCAAATGTTAAGATCGTAACAGTGTCTTTACCATCCTGCCTGATTGTTGTGTTCTGTTATATATTTCTGTATTTAATATGAGTGATTTAAATATTGGAATTATATCTGTATTAAAGAGACTGTTAAAATATATTGATACAAGGACCCAAATTCAAATTGTAAGAACTTTCAGTTCCTTTGTATAACAGGAAATAAGATCTGAACAATAAGATTCCCGAAAGATTCCTGTCCTGCCTACATATTTTTATTGGGAGAACTGAAACTGGTATGAAGGAATGAGGAAAAGCCTAGAACTTGTGCTAGTATCATGATGAAAACCATCTTGGCTGCTTTAACTTGTTTGTTCTTTGGGTGTATTCTTAGATCCTGGAAATATTAGACAAAACAATTAATGATAAGAGAGTGAAGATAGAAGTGATGGATACCTTTGATCCACCCCCCATTAGCCCCTGGGATGATCAGACCTTCGCTGTACGGGTTTTCCGCCAGACCATCCTGGATGTTTTCCCAGATGTTGCCAGTGTAGTTCCAGGTAGTGGCAGATGCATGATCATTAGTGTTTTTTTCTTCTGTTTCCATTCAATCCCAACATTGTTTCCATTTTTTTCTATGTTCTCTTTTGTTCCTCTGCTTTATTCCAATACATGTGGATGCACATTAGTATATGGACACTTCAAATACTATTAAAATTACATACATACATGGAAACAATTACATTTTTTTCTTTGATGTCTGGGAGCTGTTTTTTTATTAATATTATTACTATCAGGAACTGGTGAACTGTATACTCTCCATTCATACATAAGTTTTTTTTCAGGATTATGTTGACCTGTGCTTTTATTTCCTTCAGTGAGACCATCTCTGCTATTCAATTATGTCTTATAGCGCTGGATTGTTCCAGTACAAACTATGAGTCTTTCAGCCATTATTTACTGCATTAAAAACTTTCATTCTTAAACAGATTCTTCTTGAAAAATTTAATTATTTTCTATACTCTTTAAAAATTCAGGAGAGAATTATCAAAGCTCATGATAAAACTTTGGCATATAAGATTCAGTGCAAATCAGAGGAACCTGATTAAAATTGATACAATGTTAGTTATTTCAAAACTGCTAAACAGCAAAATACAAACTGATAAGCAAGCAAACAAAAACATACTAATTGCTAACTTTTTTGTACTGATTATTTTTTTTACAGGCATTTGTGTTGGAAACACTGATAGCAGGCACTACAGCAGCCTCACAAAGGCAATTTATCGATTTAGCTCAGTAGTCTTTAATGCTGATGATTTGCCAAGGTACAGTACAATGATCATTCTTAATGAAACACTGGATGAGAAACATGAGTGTTTTTTTTTAAGAAAAGCAAATGAGACATAGCTATTGAAACCTGAGAAAGAAAACAGTAATTCATGGCCCTGAATTATGTGCATAGCATTAGTTAAAAAATAATAGAGGGAGAGTTAGAGCTGGTATCTGTCCGGATTAAAAAAGCAAAATGAAAGTGCAGGATCTTTTCTAGAACTAAATGGATATTGATATCTATCTATCAAACTTATAGGGCTGCCCATCTCATAAAAAGTCACTCTGGGCAGGGTGCAATCTCGTTAATTGAAGCAGTAGATATATAAAAATAATTATTAAAATATAAAACAGTCTTGTACCTAGTGCTTCTAATAAATCAAAAGCACCAGTTACAAACGAATGTGAATATTAATTACAATGATGGAGCCATCTTAGAATTTCACGAATCCCCTGGGAGCCCTGGGTCTGATAACATAGCCCTAAGTCCTAAGGGACTTCTGGAACATTAACAGGGATAGAGCTAGCCCTTATTTTGGAGGAAGGGGGTAATATTCTTTAAAATGGGTCCCATGGCCAAGAAGGCCCTGTGTCTTGGATCCTGCCTAGCAGACAATGACGCACAGCATGCCTTCTCGACCAATCTAATGGGATAGGCAGATACAATTGGGAAGAGGCAATCCTTCTGATAACTCAGGCTTATTCAATGAAGGACTTTTAAAGTTAGAACTATTACCTTAAATTGGACCTGGAAGCAAACTGGCAAACAATGCAACACATGGAGCTGAGATTAATACCTGCACTGCTGCATATTCCTATATTGTCAGCTAGATGAATTAGAGAAATTAATTTACAAAGTACTTTCCTATTTATCTGTGTCTGGGTTCATATATTGCACTCATTTATAATGCTAGCTTATTTCTGCGTAATGTAACTCCAGCCATTTTAGTTAACTATGGTTTATGAACCAGTTCACGTGTTTTTTTCAATGTCATGATTATAAACACACCACACCTTAAGTTAATGGCTTTGCTGTTTTGGACACTTTTTAAAAGAAACTGAGGATATCAGGATTTATATAAATAAACTACATAAGTTCTTTAGGCACCTGACAGATAGATTAACTGGTTAATTGAGGACACTTGCATTTCTGCCTGGGGTTTACCTCAGTTCAGAATCATCTTCAGGTATATCCAGTATTGGCTTTGCCTGGGGCTAAATGAGTATGTTGTTGATTCAGTCATAATGTATTTGCTTAAAATGTTACCACTTTGAAACTACTGTAGACAGAACATTCTCCCATTAGCAAGAACTCACTCCCAGTTCCTGGCTCCATTGTCTTTTTTTTCCCTTCACTTATATTGTTCTGCAAATTTTAAGAAAATTGTAGGACAATTTCAAACTGCTTTAGGGGACTGGGGAGAAAAAGCAGTGGCAATATGGAGGTGCCCTGAAATTTCTGTTGTATTAAAGGTGTGGTCTGTTTAAAACTCTTTGGGGAAGAAGAATTCCTGATTTTAATTTCTTAGCTGGGGTCTAAAACAAACTCTGAAAAAAAACTATAGGCTCTTGACTATACAAACATATGTCATTGAGTGTTTTAAATATAAGTAGAAATGCTGAATGAACATTCTCACAATAAAGACTATCATAATTAGGATCCAAACTTATTCATATGTAGGCAGGATTTTTGCATAGGATTAGGCTATTTAGCCATGATTTTAAAGTACCGTATATACTCGAGTATAAGCCGAGTTTTTCAACCCATTTTTTGTGCTGAAAAAACCCCCCTCGGCTTATACTGGAGTCAGATTCCCCTCTGGAAAAAAAAAATGGTGTGGAGCTGCGGAGCTGGGCAGGCGCTTCCCTGCTTCCGTGTTTCCTTTGCAACTTTTAAGCATGGGGGTAATCGGAAGCAGAAAAGTTCTTGCATGAGGATATTTTTTTTCTTTTTTTAACTGTTTTTAGGGGGGGGGAAAGACCCACCGTCATGTGAGAATGCTCAGACACGAAATCTATCCGCCCGAAAATAAGTGTGTGTGTGGGGGGGGGATTTTAACAGAGGGAAGATGTAGGGAGAAGGCAAAAGCGACGGAAGATCCTTCAGGGGGAGACTCATCCTTGGTCCAGATGAGCCCCCTTCCCCGCCCCTAAGGAAGCAGAGGCAGCCAGCAAGGGCAGGCAAGCCCCACTTCATGGACTCCGTCCGTCCTCGCTCCCACCCAAAGCCACGAAATCCCCCAATCGCGCAGCCCAGAATCGCCCTCCCCTCAGGGGGCAGCAATGATGCCCGGTTTTTCCCGAGACAAGAATCTCCGCCGTGCAATGAAAGCGCCCTGGCGCTAGGCTCGCGGGCTCAGAAAACAACGCGAGCCGAGGTGGCTTCGGCTCCGCTCGGCTTCTCCAACATCTGGCGCCGCCCTGTTCTATGAGCCGGGCCCGGCAAGTCCGAGCAGCCAGCACATAGAACAGGGCGGCGCCGGAGATCATTAGCCACCTCTTTCGCAGCACAAGAAGAACAGGGTGGTGCCGGACCATTGGAGAAGCGGAGCAAAGCCGGAGATTAGTAGCTGCCTTTCGGCGAAGAAAGCTTCCCCCAACCAGCTGGCTGGTCATCTCCCCTCGGCCATACAGAACAAGCAGGCAGAGAAGGAGGAGAGCAGCTGGCCAGTTGGGGAGGCTTCTTGTGCTGTGAAAGAGGCGGCTAATGATCCCGCTCCGCTCGGCTTCTCCAACATCCGGCGCCGCACTGTTCTATGTGCCGGGCCCAGCAAGTCCGAGCAGCCAGCGCATGGAGCAGGGCGGCGCCGGAGATCGTTGGCTGCCTCTTTCGCAGCACGGGAGGCCTCCCCCGGCTGGCCAGCTGCTCTCCTCCTTCTCTGCCTGTTTGTTCTGTGTGGCCGAGGAGGAGGAGACCGGCCGGCTGGTTGGGGGAGGCTTTCTGCGCCGAGGGAGGCGGCTGCTGGTCTCCGGCTTTGCTCCGCTTCTCCGATGGTCCGGCGCCGCCCTGTTCTTTACTTGGGCAGCCGGGCGCCCGCAGCGGCGCCCATGGCGGCAACAGGCAGTTCCGCCCAGGCTCCGCTCAGGTGTCCGGCTGAGGCTGTCGGGAGTTGCTGCCGCCAGTGCGGCTCCGGTCCCGCGTTGCCTTGGGAAGGGTGGGGCAAAACCAGGAGCCGCTGAGCCTGAGCCTCCGGTGCCGCTGCTGCCGTTGCAAAGCGCTGCCGCGGCTCTTCCTTTTTGCCTTTCCCTTCCCGAGGCGACGCGGGACTGGGGCCGCGCGGGCGGTAGCGACTCCTGACTCAGGGGGCCTCCGAGGGGAGGGGAAGAGAGTGACTCCTGCCTCCCGCTGTCATCATCATCTTCTTCTTTTGGGTTAGTGAATCAATTAAACCTTTCATGAAGAGTGAGATCGTTTCCCAAATTAATAATTTTTATTTTTGAAATTTACCAGTAGCTGCTGCATTTCCCACCCTCGGCTTATACTCGAGTCAATAACTTTTCCCAGTTTTTTTGTGGTAAAATTAGGTGCCTCGGCTTATATTCGGGTCGACTTATACTCGAGTATATACGGTAACTATTGGGCTACCAAGCTGTTAACAAGGAGTGGGCAACTTTGCTGGGAGTTACATTTAAAAACAGTTTCCTGGTAGTTTAAAGCAGTGATCCCCAACCTTTTTTACGCCGCGGCCCAGTATCCCCAACCTTTTTTATGGCGCGGCCCGGTACCGGCATTAGCTGGGCGCCGCCATCTTTTTTTGATGAAAAAGTGCTTCCGGTGACCTCACCGGAAGCACTTTTTCATCAAAAAGATGGCGGCATGCGCTCGGTGAGCTTTTCCGGTAGAAATGGCTTTCTACCGAAAGCTCACGATGCTTTGAGCCGTGAGCTTACCGGAAAAGCTCACCGGAAGCACTTTTTCATCAAAAAAAGATGGCGGCGCCCAGCAAGCCAGCGGCCCGGTAGGACTTGTTCCATGGACCGGTACTGGTCCGCGGACCGGTGGTTGGGGACCCCTGGTTTAAAGAATTTGGCTAATGATATACTGAGCTTAGAGTAGATAAGTCCAGCAAAAGGGAGGAAATTGGCCAGGCTTAAGGAACTCATTTCACCTCTCAAATTCTTCCCAATTGTAAAATATTGATCCTGTCCCATTCTATGGGTGCTTTGGAAACTACCAATAGGAAACTCAGAAGCTGTATGGCCAGAGGTTGTGCACTGTTATCATAAACATTGGGTTGTATAGCATGCTAAAACAAAATCAAGGAATTCCATTAAGGATTACTGTAAAGTGTAAACTAGTCCCTGCATTAATTTAGTTTTGTCTCCAAGTATGATTAAATCTGAATCTAAACTTTGGGGTACTGTTGCACTGCACATATATATTTGTAACATAAAACTTTTATTTAAGTTTTACTTAATTTGGTATTAAACAGCTGCTTTCTTTTCCCCTTTTAATCAGATTCCATGGGTTGAATGAAAGGATCTCTGTGGAAGATTATGCAAAGCAAGTGGAATTTTTCTTTCAACTAATTCAAAATTGTGATTTGGACCAACCCACAGAGCCACATACAAACCTACATGAGCTATAGAAACAAGAAAATATAAAGGCTAGTGGGAGTTGTTAGAAATCTGAATTATTCTAAGCAGCAGTGTTCCATTTTATTCTCAGTGCCCAAACTTCTTTACTGTGTTAGAGATTTAAAGTAATAACACAACCTAGTTGCACTGCAAGTTGTTGTGAAACACACTATTAAACAACTATTCAACAAATTATTCTGAACTACATAAAATTATGTTTCAGACTCAAAGGCATTAGAAACCTGAAAACAATGCTGTCTGCATGAATTATGTCACTTATGCAATAATATTACAATAATGTCCAAAGCAATTAGGTGTGACATCTTGACAAATCTGATATAATTCACCTCCCTTCTCCACTTCCAGCCAAAATCCATGGATGATTTTATTGGAAAATAGTATATTTACATAGTGAAGAACTTTTCTGTTATCTTAACTATAAAAGGGCAGTTTTACATAAGAAATAACTTTTCCAAAAATCAAGGAACAGCCTTTTTGTACCTGCAGATCTGAGGAACACAGCCAAATGTTCAGTATAGCATAGAATTATCACTTGAAATGTGAACTATTTCATTCACTTGAAATGTGAATTATCACTTGAAATGTGAACTGTTTTGAATTTGTAAAAGTTACCTCTGCCAGTTGTTTTTCTTATGCTTAATGGTTCTTTCATATTTTGTTTTCTTTTAACTTCTCTTTTGAGACCATATTGTTTTAACGGTTTAGCACTTATAAAGAAAGTTATGAATGCCTCCAAAGTTTGCAGAACTACAGCATTTCTACTACACAAGCAAAAAAAAATGGAGGTAGATGTTCAGAAATGTGAAATATACAGTATGTACATACATACATACAAGCCAAATCACAGGTGATTTATCTCAGGAATAAAAGAGTGATTCATCTCGGACATATGAAACAAATGGCAAACTTTGCTACAGGTAGTCCTTAACTTACAACCACTATTAAGACTATAATTTCTGCCTGTGTGTGGGAACTTGGGAACTGGTGTAAGTCACTTTTTTCAGTACTGTTTTAAATTTGAACAGTCACTGAATGAAAAGTTGTAAGTCAAGGGTTATCTCTACTGTTACATTTTTAGAGGGACCTAATTCACTGGATTTGGCTTCCTTTATTCACTGAATTAATCTATACGAAGCAAAGAGAATCCTTTTAATGTCAAAGCTGTAGTTCTTGGAAACAAATCTTGTGTAGACCATGTATTGGGGTGAGGCCAGTTTTCATAGCTGGTAAGAAAAGTGTCCATGTGCTGAGCCCAGGTGTCCTTCTAGGATTTCTTTTCTTTCACTGTCTGACATTCTTTTCCATGGAAAATATCTTTAGTGTCTTCTTTTTGCTAAATGTAAATAGTGAGATAGATGGGAGTATGAGGGCAATTTTGGGGAAAATATCAACCTAGAGTACCCAGGCAATATCTGTACACCCTTTGAAATAGCAATTAGATTCTTGGTGGGTGGGATGGGGAATAGCAATTAGATTCATCAAATATAAATTGTGTGTGTGTGTGTGTGTGTGTGTGAACGCGAGAGAGGGTATGTTTTTCTAACTAATCCAGTGTAAGGCTCAAAAATTCTGGGAGCTGAAGTCCACAAGTCTTAAATGGGCCACAGGTCCCCACTTCTGCTCTAATGGTTGATAGCTCTGACTATAATGAAGGCACTTTATGTTTATTTTTCTGGCATCTATTCTCACTTGATTTTTTTTAAAGCAGACCATTTTTTTATCTTGTTAAATTTTTATATTCATCAGTTGAGATATTACTGTATGCTTAATGGACAGATAATTATATCCAAGCATATTGCAAGTTTCATACAGTTTGATTCTTGGTGCTGCTTGTCTATGACAGCTACAACTTATTTGACTCTAATTAAGTGCAAGGTGTAATTCTGTGGCATATAATACACTGCTCAAAAAAATAAAGGGAACACAAGAATAAGACATTCTAGATCTGAATGAATGAAATATTCTTATTAAATACTTTGTTCATTACATAGTTGAATGTGCTGACAACAAAATCACACTAAAATTATCAATGGAAATCAAATTTAGCAACCCATGGAGGTCTGAATTTGGAGTTATGCTCAAAATTAAAGTGGAAAAAAACACTACAGGCTGATCCAACTTTGATGTAATGTCCTTAAAACAAGTCAAAATGAGGCTCAGTAGTGTGTGTGGCCTCCACGTGCCTGTATGACCTCCCTACAACGCCTGGGCATGCTCCTGATGAGGTGGCGGATGGTCTCCTGAGGGATCTCTTCCCACACCTGGACTAAAGTATCCCCCAACTCCTGGACAGTCTGTGGTGCAACGTGGCGTTGGTGGATGGAGTGAGACATGATGACCCAGATGTGCTCAATTGGATTCAGGTCTGGAGAACGGGCGGGCCAGTCCATAGCATCAATGCCTTGGTCTTGAGGGAACTGCTGACACACTCCAGCCACATGAGGTCTAGCATTGTCTTGAATTAAGAGGAACCCAGGGCCAACCGCACCAGCATATGGTCTCACAAGGGGTCTGAGGATCTCATCTCAGTACCTAATGGAGGGCTGTGTGGCCCCCTAAAGAAATGCTACCCCACACCATTACTGACTCACTGCCAAACCGGTCATACTGGAGGATGTTGCAGGCAGCAGAACATTCTCCACAGCGTCTCCAGACCCTGTCACGTCTGTCACATGTGCTCAGTGTGAACCTGCTTTCATCTGTGAAGAGCACAGGACGCCAGTGGCGAATTTGCCACTCTTGGTGTTCTCTGGCAAATGCCAAACGTCCTGCACGGTGTTGGGCTGTAAACACAACCCCCACCTGTGGACGTCGGGCCCTCATACCACCCTCATGGAGTCTGTTTCTGACCGTTTGAGCAGCCACATGCACATTTGTGGCCCGCTGGAGGTCATTTTGCAGGGCTCTGGCAGTGCTCCTCCTGTCCCTCCTTGCACAAAGGCGGAGGTAACGGTCCTGATGCTGGTTGTTGCCCTCCTACGGCCTTCTCCATGTCTCCTGATGTACTGGCCTGTCTCCTGGTAGCGCCTCCATGCTCTGGACACTACACTGACAGACACAGCAAACCTTCTTGCCACAGCTCGCATTGATGTGCCATCCTGGATGAGTTGCACTACCTGAGCCACTTGTGTGGGTTGTAGATTCCGTCTCATGCTACCACTAGAGTGAAAGCACCCCCAGCATTCAAAAGTGACCAAACCATCAGCCAGAAAGCATGGGAACTGAGAAGTGGTCTATGGTCACCACCTGCAGAGCCACTCCTTTATTGGGGATGTCTTGCTAACTGCCTATGCTTTCCACCTGTTGTCTATTCCATTTGCACAACAGTATGTGAAATTGATTGTCAATCAGTGTTGCTACCTAAGTGGACAGTTTGATTTCATAGAAGTGTGATTGACTTGGAGTTACGTTGTGTTGTTTAAGTGTTCCCTTTATTTTTTTGAGCAGTGTATTTTTTCAGTCTGATGACTGCACTTGACTTTTGATTTCAAGCCAGGGACTACATTCCAGAAAATGTAACTAGGCAGTTTTAGGGTTTCTTTTAATGATTTTTTCAAAGTATTTTTCTGCACTAAAACTGGTTGCCAAAGATTGATTCTGTAATTGAATACTATTTCCTCAAAATAATAATTACATAGAAATAACCCTCCACTACTTTCATGTTCTCTGTATCCTAAAATTCTATGATGATTTGTGTTTCACCCCCAGATGTTGATGGTTCAACTCATACAGGCTTGTAATCTCTACATGTCATTAATTATGATGTAAAACACTTCCTTTCGCCCCATTAAGCACTTCTTGGAACATTTGTGAAATAGTAAGCACAGTAATGCTTAAATTTTTGAAGGATCTTTTGTCTCCAAATTATCAGAAAAAGGCAAAATATTGGACAATGGATCCATTGTCTAAAGCAGCCTCTGGCTTTATTAACTTCCATGAAACCAATATTTTCTTGGCAGATGAGGCTATGCCCTTGGATGATGAGAAGTGTGTTTAGAAATAAAACAGGATTTAGACACCCATTATGAGCAACATTTGTAAGAAAATGATTTCAGTGATTGGAAGTAGATCAAACATTTACCCAACATTCTTGGAAACACTGAAATGTTATCTTTTCCAAGATAGTGATTACAAAATCACTTTGTAGAGGAAAGAGACAGTACAACACTATTTTGTTTTGAATGGGTCAACCCAGAGACAAGAGTGTCATTTTACTCCATGCCTCCAGTATAATAACAGTAGACGAAATAGTTTGATAAGTTATAGCTCCCAAATATTATAAAACTAAAAAGACAGCTGGAATAGAAACAAGGCTGACTTTATTCCAACCGCTTCAGTCACACTGTTAATCCATTAGAAAAGCTTCCATTGCAAGAATATACAGTATATCCTTGCGTAGAAAAAGAGATATTCGGCTGCAGATTTTAGGTTTCTACATTAACGAAATGCAAATACATAAGTAAAAATCATACATCCTGACAAATCACAATTAGCTTGGTTTGTACTACACCAGTGTTTCTCAACTGTGGCAACTTAAAAGATGTATGAATTTCAATTCCCAGAATTCCCCAGCCAGCATATTGCCTGGGGAATTCTTGGAGTTGAAGTTCACACATCTTAAAATTGTCAGGGTTAAAGAAACTATACTACACACTAAACAAAAAGTAAAAAAGCTGTATTATGTCATACCTTAATAGATTTCTGAAACTACCTATAGCAATTTAGTAAATGCCATTTTAAACCTTATAAAATGTGGTATTTCCTGCCCCCAAGATTTTCTAATTGAAAATGTCTACTGGATGGGCGATTTAAGAGGCTCCCGATTAACGAGCGGCTATGTCCCTGTGACAGAGCTGAGGTTGAAACTGTGGAGCATGTCCTTTTATATTGCCGTATGTATAACGTAGGCAGATCTAAGTTACTGCCTCTCCTTGAAACAGACTCTTCTAGACCCAGTGTTAGTAATTTGTTCTTATATTGTCTAGGGCAGTGGTCCCCAACCTTTTTTTACCAGGGACCAGTTTCAAGCACAAACACTTTCTCAAGGACCAGGGGGAGAATCCGAGTTTGGTGGTTTGCTTGTGCTCCATTCACAGTGCTCCATTCTGCCTGCCTGCCTGCCTTCTTCGTTTCGGAGCAGCTTCGGCTGATAAAAGAGGCGAATAGTTATTATTCTCAGGTCTAGGGGATGGCTCCTCATACATCACTTCTCAGGTTTCCAAAAAATTTTAAGAGCTGTAACCATCAGAGGAGAACGCTGTAATTCCCCTTAGTCAAGTTTTTTGTGACCAATTGTTCATGATTAATTTTCCCACGTTCTTTTGTTGTACTTGTGTTTTGGTCTGTGACTGCAAATAAAGTATTAAAAATTAAAAGTAATTGAAAATGTAATGCTTTTTATAATGTATAGTCAATTGCAAAACTGAAAGTAAAACTGAATCCTACACAAATAGTATTGACAGACTATTCCACTGTTGATTACCTATATTTATACAATTTAGAAAAGTTTTAAGGGATAATTGGCAAATCAAATAAATAAAATAAATAAATAAATAAATAAAAGTGCAAAAGCACTTCTGCTGCCCTTTGCCATGGGCTTAGTTGACTATTGTATATTTCATCACTCAAGTGTGGATTAGTTATTTGTCAACTGAAGTAAGATAACAAAGGCAGTGAACTAGAACATTTTTGGTAATCTCACCTTTCCCATCAACCTTCACTTGAAGCCAAGGAAGTTACATAATATTACAAGTGTGGAACTATGCACTATAAACTGTGTTCCCTTCCTCTTTAGTGATTACACAAAAACTTATGGGAAGAGGAGCAAAGGAAAAATAAAGAAAACAGGAGGGTTAGTGACCCAAGCAGTGGATTTATAGTCTATGTTTGGCTTTCACCTTGCAAAAGGCCAACCGATCTACAGCCAAAGAGGAAACTGAGAGGTTGACCACCTGCTGGAATCCAGCAGAGTTGAGAAAATAGTTACATATCACTGATTAATTCCATGAAAATAGTTAAATTTAGTACAACAAATCCCCACTTGTTATAATCTCAGGCAGTAAAATAGATACATGTGAGAGAGATGGTCTATAACTAGTAAGACATGATTTATTTAGTTGTTATATTACTGAATAAACACTATTAGCTAAGTTTTTACAATATGCTAAATCACCATGCTTTACAAACCACAATGGCTGGGTTTGTGCATCACATTAACCTAAAACTTCAAAAACTTGCATTATGCTTGGTACAATATGTAAATGCTTCCAATGTAAATCATCTCTTCCCTTCTTTCATCTTTACCACTTATGAAAGCTCTGGTTTTTTTTTACTTTGCATTAATTAGTCATGTAAAAGGGCTACTGTTTGAGCTTAGAAATTAGAAATTATGTTTATTTTCTCCCTATTTATTGTACTATATGTCCATTAGTATATTAATAACAAGAATGTTGACTAATCTGTTGGCCATATGCCAGGTACATATCAACTCAGTTGAGGAAGTGTATGACTAAAGCATACAAAGAGTATGCTCTTTGTATGCATCTAAGACAAGGTCAAATTCCACACCTGCGTATTCTGAAGCAAGCTGTCATGCCAATTTCTATTTTAAGGACTGGATTTAATTCTGATCTGTGACTACAGAGCCTGTATATCTGTTGGGGCATGCCAAGAAACAGGATTTTTAATACAAGGTAACTGCTGCTATTTAAATGTAAGGGTGCTATGAAGCTCTGCAAAACTAATCCCCCGATCCTTGACTCAACATTACTTACCCAAAGTTCCTCCTGTTTACTCCTCCCTATTAGAGGTCCTTTCTATAGCCTGATTGCTATTGTTCAGATTTTAAAGGCACAATATCTCTGATTATCAAATCCTCATGACAAACAATGGGAGTACTAAATGTTGCACTAACACTTTGCTTATAAATTTCCCAGAGGTATATGTCAAGCTACTATTAAATGGGTAGAAGTTTTACATAGGGAGATCCAGAGTTGAAATTGGGAGGAATGACCTGACTGAAAGGCATTAAACAGAGAACCAGCCTGCAATCTGAAGACATGAGTGCTCTTATCACTGAATATTTTCATAAGAAGATTTGGATAGAATCATTGGGCTGGAAGGGACCTTCAAGGTCTTCTAGTCTAACTCCTTGCACATGACAGCCATTTGTCCAGGATAGTATGAGGATATCCAAACTGGGCAGGGTTAGACTGGAAGACTTCTAAGATCCCTTCCAACCCTACAATTCTGTGATAGTTCTGGGATAAGTACATATTTTATGTGCAGAAGGTTCTGAGATCTCTGCCCAATTGCACTGGAACTGGTAAGAAAGGTCTCAGCCTGAGTTTTGAAGAGTCTCTGCCGTTTGATTGTATTGCAAATATTACGCTAGATTTGTGTTCCTCAATCTCAGCAACTTTAAGTTATGTAGACTTCAAGACTGGCTAGCAAATTCTGAAAGTTGAAGTCCACATATCTTAAAGTTGGTGAGATTGAAAAACCTTGAGCTATTTGGATATTCTCAATCATCCACATCATGATTGTCCCAAAGATGCTTTTTCCAAAAGGCAACTGGACTTTCTTAGGCTTTTCTTTAAAAATGTTTTCTTTCTCATCCAAGAAGCTTCTTCAGTTCTACTAAGCTAAAATTCTGTTGCTGAGCAAACCCTCCTGTTCAGGGGTGGGATACAACAGGGTTAACTACCGGTTCGGGATTTACGAGGTTCAGTGATTTATGATGTGCTTCCCTGCACACTGCGAGCACACATCTGTAAATCGTCATCAGCACGCTGCGTACAGAGAAGCAGCCTTTGAAACAGCCCTCTTTTCCTGCTTTTTTAACTGCAGCTGTGCCTCGTTCGGCAGCTGAAGTTGAAAAATCAGGAAATAAAGATCAGGTAAGAGCCCAGGTGGGTGGGTGGGTGGGCAAAAACATCAGCAGACATAGAACCAGTTCTATGTCTGCTGCTCTTCAGAGCTACCGGTTCTACAGAGGTGGACAGAACCGGTAGAAACCCACCCCTGTTCCTGAATCAGGAGGGTTGGTTCACCTCTCATTGCAATAAACATGGGGCTGCCTTTAAAAGACCACCTGGAAGCTGCAACAGATCCAGAATGTAGTGGTGCACCCATTTCTTTACATGCTGTACTGACTCCCAGTAGACTTCCAGGTGCAATTAAGGATGCTGATTTCTATCTATAAAGCCCTTTAAAGGCATAGTATTGTGTTCCAAACTTGCCTAGCTGCAAGATTGCCCATTTCCAATTGTTTATGTACATTCCTCTCACAAGATCTGACAGAGCAAATATGCTCCAGGTCCCTTTTATAAAACAGTGTTATCTGATAGAATGCCTTCTCAGTTGGTGACTAACTCTTTGGGACAGCATGATGCCGCCGCCACCACCAAGGTTTGGATGGCCCTGACCCTGTTGGCCTTATGTAAGTTCTTGAAAGCCTAGCTTTCCCCCTGGACACTGGACTTCATGAGCCTGCCTTAATACTTGGAAAACAAATGATTGTAGGACTCAGTTTCTCCTGCATATGTATGCATGTTACCTGTGTGCATACTTTTCTATGTTGTATCAGCTGTCCAGCTCTCATAATCTGAAAGGTGTGCAATATATAAAATAAGTTGACTAAAGAAATAATTAAACTTTATCTGCAGGTTGGGTTGATTCTGAATCAGATTGGATTCCTCAAATTTGCAAACATTTTTGTAAGTTCTCCTTCACATTCTGTCATCTTTTTTACTTTTGTCTGAGTTGCATCTGGATCTGATGCTTGATCTTTAGTTAGAACCTTAAATCATATACGCACATGTACAACTTTTAAAAACAAAGATGAATACATGCAATTATCTTACTTTGAATTATGCTTACTAAATAAGAAAATACAGAATGATTCATTCATTTCATTCTGGATCTGGAGGAGTAGCCAAGCCACCAAGAATGATGGTGTGTTGAACTTTTCCCTTTTTTCCAGCTATTACATTAAGCTTTTTTTTTTTCCCTTAAGGAAGAAAAGATTAGCAGACCCCTCTTAGAGGAACACTGAATAAAGCAAAAGGAATCCAAATATATTTTGAAGAGTCAAAAGTGGATGAACCTCACTTCCACCATATGGGGAGGAAGATAAAAATGAAAAGATTAAAACGGCTTCTAGATTTTCTATTGATTCTGATTCAGTCAGATATTTAATTAAACATCTTAAAGAAGATTTGCAATGGGAGAAATCTATAGCTTTGATAGCAATAGACCTTCCAGGTATGCCTCAACAATTTATTAAACAATTCCAAAAAATTGTTTTTAGCAGTAAAATTCATTTTACTGCTGACATTGCCCTTTAATAATCTATTTTTGCTACTTATTCTTGGTAAGTGTTGAGCCCTGTGAAAGTTTTTGCTCACAGGCTAGGCCTGTCCCTTCTCTCAGTTCTGCTGCCATTTCTTAGCCCTGTGGCCTTTGTTGCTCTTCCATGCCTCAGCTACCACAACTAAACCCCATTACAAGGCCACCTACACATCCCTCCCATGTACTTAGGAGTGGTCAGAGATGTTAAATGTGATAAATGAGGACTGAACAATTGCCATTCTTCTCACTGCAGACAGAGCGCTAATATGGAAGCCTCCTGAGGAATAGAGGTTCGCTAGAATGGCACCTCTCAGAAATACTGCTGTCGGGACATGTTTACAATCACCCTGCACGGCCTATCGGCCGAGCTGCCATTTAAAGGAACTCATGCTTCATTTCCGGGCTTAGCAGTTTCCCGGGACAGCAGGCTCTACAGATAGCATGAGCTCAGTGTGATGGGAAAGGGAGTGCCGTGCATCATTCTCCCCATTCCCTTCTTTGTGATGGATTTAGGAACAGCAGCCACCGGCACAAAAGGAAATGGTGTCAAACAGGAAGGAAAATGACCACATTAAGGGGAGGGGGAAATGATGGATTTAATGATAGCTCAGCTGGTCAAGCCTGGGACAAAGCAATGCCATGGCCAATGAAGCAGGCAAATTGAGATATGGGCAATTCTTACTGAAACATTCCATTATTGTTTTCACATTTTCTTTCAATGTGTTTCATTATCATTAGGTGGAGTAATAGTAACATTATACCAGTTACAGTAGGCTAGGATAGAGGAGTTTACTCAGAATTATAAGCCTCTGTATAAAATCCCTTCCATTCTCTGTTTTCTTTCTATATGTCTCAAATTTCCCCACACTTTCTGCCATTTCTGATCATAGAATAGCATGCAGAAGAGATGTGTCTCAGAGTCTAAAGAGTCTGTATGCTAAGTCTCTGACACTGATAAGCTTCCTAATAGGGAAAACTCAGCATATTCACAAGGAAATACTCATGGCTGGCTGGGGAATTCTGGGAGTTGAAATGTGTTTGAATATTAGTAGTTCGGGTTGGTAGTTAGGCTATTGGTTTGAGCTCCAAGCCCGGAGCTCAAACCAACAGCCCAATTCTGAGAATCTCAAAATTGCCAAGTTCTGCTCTGCTTTATGTGGTTAAACACCTCTGCTTTATGTGGTTATACAAATATTATAAATGCTTTATTCCGGTCTCCTCCTATAAACTTGCATAAAAAATCCAATAATCTTTCTCTATAGACAACTTCCGTCTCAAACCTACTATCTCATATCTACAGCTCTACAGCTCTACAAATTAATAAATATTGATCACTGGAGCTAGAGTTCCATTCACTTTCTGCTTTATTAACAGTAAATGGGTGCTGTCATGCCCCTGGTGGAGACTGACTCTGAGGGAGAGGAGGAACAGTTGATAGGGAGTGGAAGTGTGGCTCCGGAGGTTGTGGAGGAGGCTGGGGAAGGGCAGAGGCCAGCTGAGCAGTCAGAGGAGGACCCAGGCCCATCCCCTATCCATCCTAGGGCACGCAGGGAGGAGAGGATAAGGGAGAGACGTGGTCAACTCGGGAGGAGAGGGCCTTGATCCTCTTCATGGGCTGCAGCTGTGACAACTGAATAAGAGTATGGACCTGTGTACTGGCGAACGCTGGAAACAAAGCATGTAAATATCTCTAGTTTATAGTTCCTCTCTGAGTTTGGCATCCTTCCCAGTGTGTGTTATCTGTGGACATCCTCCACCCCTTATCTTGCCTGGTCTGTGTTGCTTTTTTCCTTCTTCGTGTAACTGTGTGGGAGTTTTTTTTGTCTTCTGTCAAAGATATTCAGAGCTTAGAGGCAAAGTGAAGGAATAAAGGGGCTTCACCTATTTTCTGTGACTGTTCATTTTGTATCCCACCCTGGGTCATCACAGGTGCCATGTGAAGGTTCAGCTTCAGACATTATTACTGTTTTGGAAATCGTATTCAACATTAAAATTTGGATTTTCTTAAAATAAAAATGTATATTCAAAAATATATAGGTAGGTGCTATATTCCTGATATTTTTCTTCTGAATAAAGTTAATAGGCATTCCCTGCATCCTACAGCAGTGCACTAGAAGTGCCACTCTTTAATAATTAATCCTATGCTTATTTCCTCATATATAAATCTGATTCATTAGGTTGATATTTATCTTAGTTAACGCTACAGCAATTCTAAATTAACTAAGTGGGACTGATTTCCCACCAGATTCATGTTAGAATTGTACCCATAATATTAAAAAGAGAAGCAGTTCCGTTCAATGAAATCAAAAGAAAATGAACATGATTTTTGTATTTTATTAAATCAATATATTCTCAATGAATATAATTGGAGGAGGAAGCCTGAATTTTTATTTGATAGGTGGGTGTTTTGTCAGTTGAACAACAGCAGCTGCATAGGAATCTAGCCCCATTACACAGGATATGAGGACACTTTAATCTCAGCTGTGGCTTTAACCCCCACTGAGGGAACAACTGAATTCACAATGGTGGGTTATCTTACATACCATAAGACAAGCATATGAAAATGTCATGATGGGACAATTCTATGTTTGCATGTTCTCAGATCAGATTGTGCTTATCTCATATACTGAACTACCAGATAAGGAGTCCAAGGACTCCTTATTATATATTATTATATAAGGAGTCCAGCAATACAAAGCTTAGAGCTTTCAACTGTTTCAAAAGTTTGGGCTCAAGCTTAGCAAATATATTGCACTCATAACCAAAATACACGGCTGGATAGAAGAAAGGCTGAAATAATGGAACTATACTAAACAGCCAGGAGAGACCCCATGCTCTTCTAAGCCACCATGTGGTTTGTTTGGGACTTAGCATGTTGTATGAACATTGTCATCTATAAACCATGGGTTTATAGTATACGATTCCCCTCCCCCTTATATTATTATTCATCCAATAATGTACAGTTAAGCAAGATACAGTATATGTAATCCAGACAAAAAATACAGGTAAGACAGATATATTTGCACATTGAATGAATGAATGAATATAACTTTATTATGGTCTTATAATGTGTCAGTATTTTTTATGTATATTGTAAATAGTGATGTCTATTTACAATATACATAAAAAATACTGACCCATTATAATACATTAATAGTGGATAAAAACATCCATTAAGAAAATACATGTTCTCAAACAGTTAGGGGCACTCCCTGGTTTATACGAGTGGAGAGCCAATAAGTATGTGCGTAAATATCATTTTCCAAAGTTTGTTCTATCTCCAAAAATTGTCACAAATTGACAGCTATAATTCTGCAACCAATTTTTTTTCTAGTAGACATTGCAGCAACACAGAATTTTGCCACTGCACATGTAATAGCTGGGTTTGAATCCTCGAGGAGAAAGTCTATATAAAAATTGTCTGCCCTCCCTGGCAATCTCTCTAGTAAGGGGAGAATATACAATAACCTATAAACTCTACATAACTCAGAGTGCAATAAAACATGTGAGATATCTTCAACTACTCCTTTACCACATATACATACCCATTCTGCTATTGGTGTTTTCTTATACCTGCCCTGAAGGAGTGCTGATTGGGGAATGTTAAATCTGGCTCTGAAGAATGCTATTCTTTGTTTTGGGAAGATCAGATCATTCAGATATCTTGCTGATTCCACACTCCCTGTTTGATTCTGTCCCTGATTTGGCAAGCCAACCTATTTAATTCTTCTGGGAACTCCACGTCCTTCATTCTATTGATTACTACTTGCTTTGCTTGGTCAAAGCCTAGGGACATTAGGAATACTGGTGAGAGTCCATAGGAGCCCAGCTTGTGGTCTATTGCCTGCTTCTAGGGGGAGGGGTCAGTCAGTGCTAGAGGGGTCAGTCCCTCTGGGAAGAAATGCATTTTTAGCCATTTTTAGCTATTTGCACATTTGAAGTTTAGGAAAGTTCATTCAAAGCTACACTTTAGATGGTCAATGGTTAATCACTGCTAGGACTATATAATCTTTCACTGAATCTGGCTGCTTGACCAAAGAAAAGCAGATCCAAGTTATATTTGACAGTTCCAAGTTATATTTGACAGCTAATAATAGTGCATTCCTTCTAGGTTAACTGTGGCATAGATCTATTTGCTGCAGTGCTTTATGAATATGAGGGATTTTGGTTAAGTGTCAATTTGGTGTAGTGGTTAAGATGCTGCTGGTCTAGAAGAAACAAGAAAACTGCCTTAGGCATGAAAGCCAGCTGGGTGACTTTGGGTTAGTCATACTCTCTCAGCCCAACCCACCTCACAAGGGTTATTGCTGTGGAGAAAATAGAGGAGGAAAAATTATGTATGTTTCCCAATCTAAATTACTTATAAAGTAATTAAGATGGATAAAAATAAAGTAAATAAATGAATTTGTTCCCATCACCAATCAGGAAGATGTAGCCTATTTGTGCAAAAAAGAGACACCAAGCAGGTGGGCTAACATTAGGTTAAACTTAGAGAGAGTCCCTGCTATCCCAATGACTGTTTTCTTGCCGCATAGTGTTTGGATTTTAATGTCTCACACAAATCTTATGAGAATCAGCAAACAGAGTTGGGAATGATATCAAGAAAGACATATATTCCTCAATAAATATTGACTGTGTATAATAAATATTAATGCATACTATACAATGAGTAATATCAGGAAGGAATGTACAGATCACCAGAGCAATGGCTAAATGCCACTATAAAGTAAAGGGGTCCCCACTTATTTTACTCCACTAGTCATTGCCAACCATAGGGGGCAGTGCTCATATCTTTTTCAAGGCCATGAAGCCAGCGCTATCCGAAGAAATTTCCATGGTTATTTGGCCAGCGTGACACCACAGAGTTCTGTTAGTCTTCCCACCAAAGTGGTACCTATTTATCTATTTATGTTGTATGCTCTTGAACTGCTAGGTTGGCAGGAGCTGGGGCAAGGCCAGGAGCTCACTCCATTGCATGGCGATCGGATCTTGAACCTGGGCTGCCGGCTTTCCAGCCAACAAGCTCAGCATCTTAACCACTGAGCACTGTGTTGCCCTACTATAAAGTAAGGATATGTAAAAATTGTTGACCTGGTAGTGGAACATTCTAGAGCAGTGATGGCTAAGCTTTTCGGCACTGAGTGCCCAAAGCACACACATCCCCAAAATGCAATATGCGCACATCCCACACACATGCACTCTGCTCCCACGCATGCGTGCACATCCCCCCTACGTGTGCCCCTAGGCCAAAGTAAATGGGAAATCCAGATTCACTTAACAATCATGCTACTAACTTAACAACCGCAGTGATTCATTTAACAACTATGGCAAGAAAGGTCATACCTTGTTTAGCAATAGACATGTTGAGTTCAATTGTGGTTGCAAGTCAAGGACTACCTGTATCGTAACTCTGCATATGAAGAACAGTCTTAATTAAACTTTAGTACCACATCTTCATATCTTTATTGGACAGGTTCCCAATGATGCCTTGGTGTTTTTACAATTCTGGTTAGATATCATATTTACCTATTGTATTTTTGCTTTGAAAAGAATATGATTGATGGATTGATTGAATTTATATTACCGCCCATTCGCCCATGGCGACTCAAGGCAGCTTACAGAATATAAAACCACAATAAAATATGCTATTAAGAGGAGGGGAAGAAGGGGGAAAGGTGGGGGGGAAGCTAGTTCCTCTAAGTTTATCAGGTGTGATCTAAAAATATTTGCAATGCCTAAATACCCTAATAAGGTAATAGCAATTTTTAGCTCCAAGAGTTTGGTGTTTCTTTCTTCTAGCATATGCAGCATGAATTAAGCTGGTTATTAAAAAAAATAGGTGTGGAGGTTTTGAAAGTTTTTCTGTAAATCATTTCATTGATCCTTTCAAGTTATATTTTTAAGCATTCTTCTTGGAAGTCCTTTGCCTTGAAATAAATGGAAATCTGTACCTTTAGCAGTTAACTCCTTTATTTTTTAAGAGTTCCAGGATTGGTTGTACATGTGCTACAACATGAGACTAGCATTTGCACACTGGGCCATTCTACTTCAAGATAAAAATGAATCATTTTATGGTAATTGCAAATGTAAACAGAAAGATCAGTGTTACTAGCCACATCATTATGTTTTTTGGCAGCCTTATTGGAGTGCTTTGCCATTGCCTTTTTCCCTAAAGATTTTTTTCCAAAGTAATTTACAACACTGGAATTACCTGGTGGTCCAAGTCTTAACATGGTGCCACCCTGCCTGCTTCTGGGCCCTAATAAGGTCTGTCAAATGTGGCTACCTGTTGAAAAATACAAACTCACTGAGAGATGTAAACACTCCCTTTGTGGGGAACAGAAAACTAGTCTATCTGGGAGCAAAGCTCTTCTACCTGAAGAGTTAGTTTTCCGGTTTCAGCAATGCTTGCTTTAGGTTAAGTGAAAAACCCAATGCAATCCTAAATTGCATTAACAGAGGGATTCAGTCAAGATCACGTGAGGTACTAATACCACTCTATAAAGCCTTAGTAGGACCCACAGCTAAAATATTGCATCCACTTTTGGTCACCACACTAAAAAGATATTGAGACTCAAGGTAAACAGCACCAAACTTGATTGCAGGAAATATGATTTCAGCAACAGAGTGGTCAATGTCTGGAATACTCTACCTGACTCTGGTTTCTTCCCCAAACCTCAAAAACTTTAACCTTAGACTGTCTACTATTGACCTCACCCCTTTCCTAAGAGGTCTGTAGGGGGCATGCATAAGCACACCAATGTGCCTACCGTCCCTGTCCTATTGTTTCTTTTTATTTTTCTTATATGTATCCATTTCATGTATTCCTAACTATGTTTATACTTATACATATTATCTTATAATCGATTGACAAATAAATAAATAAATAAATCAAACTCTAGAAAGCGTGCAGAGAGGAGCAACAAAAATGATTAGGGGACTGGAGGCTAAAACATACAATGAACATTTGCAGGAACTGGGCTTGGCTAGTCTAGTGAAGAGAAGGACCAGGGGAGACATGATAAGCGGTCTTCCAATATTTGAGGGGCTGCCACAGAGGAGGGGGTCAACCTGTTTTCCAAAGCGCCTGTAGGCCAGACAAGGAATAATGGATGGAAACTGATCAAGGAGAGTTTCAACCTGGAAATGAGAAATTTTCTGACAGTGAGAACAATCAACCAATGGAACAGCTTGTCTTCAGAAGTTGTGGATGCTTCATTTTATTTATTTATTTATTTATTTGTTTATTTATTTATTTTGTCAAGTGATTATAAGATAACAGGCATAAGTATAAACATAGTTATGAATACACGAAATGGATACATATAAGAAAAATTTAAAAAAAACCAATAGGACAGGGATGGTAGGCACATTGGTGCGCTTAAGCACTTCATCACTGGAAGCTTTCAAGAAGAGGCTGACTGCAATCTATCAGAAATCGTATAGGGGTCTCCGGCTTGGGGAGGTGGTTGCTCTTCCTTAAAGCGCCAGTTCCTCGCACACCCCATTTCGAAACAGCTGCCGAAACTCCCCAGGAAAGGAACGCCGCGGCATTCGCAGGCAACACGTGATTGGCTCCCACTCCGCCAAGCCTTGCAGCCCATTTTCCGCCTCTCTTCACGGCAAGAAGGGAAGGCGTCCTGCAAAGTCCCGCCTCCTCCCCTGCTGCGGTTGGCTGGAACTGCTACCAATCCGCTCCAGGAGTTCGGAATTGTCGTTCGTGTCAGCGGTGTAGAACCAATAATCGGTAAACAGGCGGACGAGCATTGGAGGCGGGTGATGTCAACTCCACCGAGTGTGGGTGGGGTTTATATTTAACCCGCCCTCTCCCCTCCTCAGCTCGCAGCAGCGGCTTCTCGGTCCCAGCTTTAATTGGAAGCCAGCGGTTGTCGGGAGAGGTGAGTCGAGGGGGAAGCTTGGATAACGGAATCCAGCAAGTGGAACCAAGGAAGCCGAATTGGGATGCAGGTAGGTCTCATTCGCTGCTCAAGTGGAACTAAGGCAAGGTTGTAGGTGGTGGAGTAGAGATGCAGTTTCCAGAAGAGGCTTTAAAAGTATAAAGCAGTGGGGATGGGGTGGGGGTGAACTGTAGGTACCTATTCAAGTGGTGGGCTTTTTTCTGCCTTCCTGCTTGCCTCTCTTTTTCTTCAGTCGTCTTCGCTTTGCACCCAGGACTTGTGTTTCGGTGGCGGGGGGGTTGATTTTTTTCTGGACAATGGCTGTAGATGCTGGTTAAAGAAATGGAGTCTCCATAAAAGTAGACTGCTCTTCTCGTCTTTGGGGTGGGGGGTCGCTTGTGGGTATCACTTATAGGGATGCAGATCTTTGGGGAAAGGGGAGGTTTTGTTGATGGCAGAGGGAAAGGGAAGGATAAGCAGGTTAGGATGTGGGTTTCGAGTAACTGGATTCTTTCCCTAGATTGTCTGATAGGATGCTGACAATATGGATTTGAGTGCCATAAGGAGCATTAAGGGGTGTTTCTGACCAAATCATGCATGAAAAGTAAAAGTAAATCTGACTTTCTGAAGGAGATGTAAGGTCATCACAAATATCAGGGGCCTGTGGATGGATCCACAGGATGTGGTCTGCTAAAATTAATACTAAGAGAGGAAGGAAAGGAGATGCATTGAGATAAGACAGAATATCACTTTCAGAAAGTATTTGTGAAACTTAATGGTAGCTTATTAGATTATCTTTATTTCATGTAATAATGACTAAGAAGCCACCGCCTAACTCATACCTAATTTATTAAATGTGTATACTACACATCTCTGGGCGACTTGCAACAATTATGGTAAAATAAAAGACATTAGACAAAAGACAGCAAGCACTCACTTAAAAGCCTAGGTGAAGATAGCACATCCCAACTTTCTTTGAATATAAAGTTGGATGGATTACATAGCTGTCTGAGAGCAAGTCTCTGCCCAGTGTTCATTCCTTATGCATGAACTTTCAGCCTTGGATTTCAAGGCTCTTGAAGGCCCTCTTTCAAAAACATGTTATTTATTGCTTATACTGACATAGCAAGTTTCCAGGTTTTTGTTTGTTTCATAAATCAATAATGCCAACTGCAAATAGAACATAAGAAAGCTTGATAGTTTCCAAATTTAATACAAAAATATGCTCGTGGACTAGTGGGAGCTCATATATTCTTACAGAACTTTGACAATATGGCTGGTTGATGTTCAATGGGTTTAAAAAAACTCTTCAGAATGATTCCAGAATTCACATAACAACATCGCCTACCTAATGACAATATAATTGCTTTTAGAATTTAGTATAAAGCAGTTAAAAACGTGTTGAGATATGGTGTGTTGAAGTGACTTGTTACCTGTAGGATTCCTTGTACATTAATAAAACTAGCTCATAAAATTTCTTCAGTAAATTGTGTAAGAATTTGGGGAAGTGCACCTACATGAGATGTTGGAGAACTACAGCTCAAGGAAACTCTTACCTGGCCCTCTTGATGTAATGAAACTCTGTTTTTACGCAGTGCATTAGGTCACATTAGCTTAGTTATGATTTAGTCACTGTTGTGGATGAATTAATACAGCATACCTAGCCACAAAACACAATGGTGGGATGGGTTACATCTTTTAGGTAATAGCTGGGTATGTGCACATGTTGATCAAAAATGAGGTTGGATAATTTGTGACTCAGTGTATTGCAGTGTAAAGTTTGAGTACAACCTTTCTAGTGTGGCCTATCTATGTTTTAGTGTGTTGCATGAGCTTATGAGATAAGGTTATTTCAATGAAATATGGATTAGGGTGTTTGTAATCAGAGTCAGAAAACAATGTGGAACTTATGCTCTAAACAAAATTTGTTAGCTGTTGGAGTAAAAAGCATCAAACACACAGCACAGCAGAGGGCAGTAATGTACATACATTAGCACATTCATGTTTCTGCTGTAAGTTTCCCTACTTCTATACTTATTCCAGAGAAAAACTGACAGCGATTTAGCTTCATGTCCCCAAAATGTTCCGAAGATGTAGCTTACCAGCTACTTACAACTTCAACAATATTCATTGGCTGAAGTTACACTAGGTCACTAACAACAAATACTATAATAGTCTCATCCTCTGCATGAAATACATTTATGCAATATATCATGTGACTCTTATTGATGACAATCTTAAATGACATTTAACATAAAAGAGAGAAGTAGGGGCTGGGCAGATGTGATGGTGAGAGCGGAAACATATGACCCTCTTCCTTTGCAGCTGCTATTATATTTCCATATGTGCTCATATAGGGTTTTTGGCTTTTTACTAGCATAGGGAAAGTAAAGCTAATACACAGGAAGGAAAAACAAAATGAAAGTTTTTCTAAGTTTTTGAAAAATACATTATGTCTTTTCCATTTTTCTATATTTAAGGTGAGACCAGTATGATCCTTGAAGAGTCTATGAAATACTTTGTCATTGCTAACATTGGACGAGCTGGCGGTGTAAGCCTATCCAGGGACTTCATGCTGCTTTAAATAAAAATCTTAATTGCCCTGGGTTGTAAAGTGTAAGATATCCTTTCAGAGAAAAGGGCAGCTCTTCTTACGGGCAACCAATAACCTAGCTGTCCTACAAGAACATGAACTTGAAGTTGGGAGACGGCAAGATGTTAATCAAGCCTTTCATAATCACCTAGAGTCACATAGCAGCATGTCAGCTCTGACCGAACTAGCATTCTCCATTCTAGAAAGAGGTAATATAAGAGTTTGATTTTTTTTCCTTTAAAAGTCTCGATTATAGAAACTGACTACAAAGCTGAATTCAGATTTTATTTTGTTAATCTTGTTTTTTTAAAGCTTGGATCCAAATTCATTTCATGCTATTTTTAAAGACTATTATACAAAGTGCCTTACTGAAGGATCTCTTTTCTCTACTCTGAAGAGCAGCCGAACTGTTCCTAGCAGTCACGGTGAAACATAACCTGAAATCAGCACACCGCTTTGGATTATGTTCTGAACATTGCAGACCAAAGAAATCAATAATCTGGGCGTTTTACATTGTGTTTTAAGTGTGCTGGATATTCCTTTCTGGAGGTTAAATTACAAGAAAAGTGAACCGGAGTGGATTTGATTTGATTGGAAACTATTGTAGTTTCTCTGCTGGCTCTGTGTCTGGCAACTCCAGTTCTGAATTGTGCTTGATGGGGGTTTTTCTTAGGGGTGCCAACCTTTCAATTAAGGACAGAATATTAGAGTTGGGGGACTTGGCTTCTATGTGCCAAAAGCCATATCAGCTTAACCCCCAAACAGAAGTCTGTTGTCCTAACAGTTGCCTTCAGTGCTACATAAAGAAGAACTATATAATTGTGCAACATAACATCTAAGATGGAACTAAAAGAGGCTCATCATGCCAATGGAGTGTTGCTGCCCATTGTGGCTGGGCCTATAGACTGTCTATCCAGCCCTGACCGAGAACATCTTGTTGAGTCTTCTGATTTTTTAGAACCAGAAGAAGGAGGAGGCATGGAAGTGGTGGTGATAGAATCCCGAGCCAATGCAAAAGGGGTGCGTGAAGAGGATGCCCTGTTGGAAAATGGCAGCCAAGCTACTGAAAGCGATGATACTAGTACAGACCGGGGTCCAGAACCAACCTCTCCTCTCAAAGAGACTTCTTTTTCTATTGGTCTACAAGTCCTTTTTCCATTCCTGCTGGCAGGGTTTGGAACAGTAGCTGCTGGGATGGTGCTGGATATTGTACAGGTAAGACTGAACTCTTTTACAAAGTATGGTATGAGATTCTTATGAGTCTGTAACTCTGCTCCTTGTATAAGTTAAATACTAAACAAGCACTTATGTGTCTCTAGAAGTCTTAAAGTTTCCTTTTTAGTTAGTAAATTGCACATTCTGGAGTCAGACATATTGTTATTTCTTAATTGATTCTTAAATAAGAATCCCACCTTAAAAATTAAGGGAGAAAGAATGTTTGCAGTTCCTGAATGAAACTATGTTCATTCTCTATTCTCCTATCCATTCAAGATCTTTCTTATAATTCTCAATTTTAAGCAATTCCAATAAGTTTCTATCTCTTGTTATCAAAAGAGCATTTTAAAATATCTTCAGGATTCTACTCAAAACTCATTTTAAATAGAATAAATACGTTCTAATTCACCATAACGTTTTCAGTACTTTCTTTGTATCTTCAACATTGTCCATCTGGGATGACTCTAATTGCAGTAATATGTCATTAAGTAGCCAATGATCAAAACTGGTAAAGATTTAAATGTTGATAAATCAGAGCAATTGCTAGGTGGCCAAAAGATATAGTTGAGAATTCAGAAGCATCCTAACGTTTTGCAGTGTGTTAAGTCCTGATTTGGCTGTGCCCAAATTCAGGTTCTTCCTCCTGTGCAATAGATATTAAGACAATTGAGGCTTCCAGCAGACTAGTTGAAATCTTAGCTGACATGTGAAAGTAAACCATTTTTCAAATAGAGGAACTGAATTTCTAAGATTCCAATGTCACTGTCCTCTGAATTACTTTGCAATGAGAATGTGTGACTGGGTTGTATTAAAGTTCAGGATTATAAGTTGTTTGTTTCCTTTATTCAGGAATAGATCTTTAAATTTGCAGAATCTAATTTATGGCTTTTATAGGAAATAGGCAATGGCATACTATTATCAAGTGGTCTTGGTTTAAAGTGTTATGTCCAAGGAATAACAGTTATTTCTTAAGCAGTTATAACATTTCCTTCTGTTACAACACCTATTCATCTTAGCCAGCATTAAATATTATACTCAGAAAAAAAGTGCTTTTGGCCAATGATACATCACTTTGAAAATTTATCCATTAATATATCAGTTTTAATTTTTTTAAATTAGGTAAAGAGACGGCTGTTGTCTGTCCTTTTACCTCAAAAATGCTTTTACAGGTAGTCCTGGGCTTAGGACCACAATTGAGCCCAACATTTTTATTGCTGAGTGAGACATTTGTTAAGTGAATTTTGTTCCATTTTACAACCTTTCTTCCCACAATTGTATGAATCACTGCAGTTAAGTTAGTAACATGGTTAAGTGAATCTGGCTTTCCCATTGACTTTGCTTGTCAGAAGCTAGCAAAAGTTGGTCACATGAACCCAGGACACTGCAGCCAACATAAATATGATTCAGTTGCTAAGTGTCTAGGTTTTGATCCTGTGACCTGTGATGCTGCAACAGTCAAAAGTATGCAAAACAGTCACTTCTTTTAGTGCCATTGTAAGTTCGAACAGTCACTAAATGAAATGTTGTGTGCTTCAAATTAGCATTTTGAATTGAAACCCCCTGTGTTTAGGTGGTCTATCTGTAGCCATTGTGTGAAACAAATTTTGATTTTAAACTGTTATTTCTTTTATGGTGCTTCTTTGTTTTATACTTGTGGACTGCCCTGACAACCTGCTGCCAAAAAGCCTGTATAAAAGTTATGAATAATATTCCAATATATCAACTAATTAAGTCATAGTTTTTGAGGTCTAAGAGATATGTTAGGAATGGGGGGGGAGAGAGACTTTAAACTAACACGAGATTTTTTTTCTTAGGAAAAGTAGATTAGGCTATACAAGTATAACTATTAAATTCTGGTGGTTAATTTTTGGGGGGACATGCTTACAGCTATTTTTTCTGCTTCTGCAGTTCTGTTCATCAGCTCCATGAAGCCAATGTTCCTGGTGTTATGAAATACGTACAATTTTATACTTAATGGAGAGAATCCTGGGCAAAAGATCACTGTGATGGAATATAGTAATTTGGCACTTGGATAAACAGTGGCTCTGTAATGATGATCAGGTTACCCCCTAGCCATTTAAAGTTCTTCAAGTATCTCTTGGTACTAATCAAATGATTGGTTTGCTAAAGGGGTGTGGTAAAGACATAAGTTAAGATGGTTTTGCATAATTCTGAAAAATGCAGAAAGTGGAATGGTCACTGTTTTATGTAAAAGGACTACCTCCTTGTGACTTCATGGATAGTAGGTACTGTTTACGTAAAGTGAATTGTATTTCTGTTTTGCATACAGTGAAACATCTCTTGAAGCATATTTTGGTTGCTTTAATGGACATGGGAATCCAGTGTTTTTATCATTTCAATTTGAACCAGTTTTTCAATGTGATGTGGAAGTTCTCTGAACTATAATATACAAATTTGATCATTTTTTAAAATTATCTACAAGTAACCCAGAATTCTACTTAACCTCTGATCAGATTTTATAGTATTTGGTGAGTTGCTTTGATCACCAAAGCATGCTTATTTATAGATAAAAGGTTAAAACTGCTTTGGACAAGCTGAAATTCTAATACTGTTCAAGAGCACGAAGCTAATGGATTGTGAGGCACTAAATTTCAGAACTGAAAAATTTCCATCCAGCAGATTTGTCTGCATTAACACCTACTTGGGAATGGTTACTGAGAAATCTATACTATGGTTTCACAGGTCATGTCTTTTGGGTATATCAGATTTCACTGTTATTTGCTATTCAGAAATGCTCTTCCCCAAATAAAAATACATAATTGGTATTTACAATGATCTGTGAAAATACAGGTAACATAACTAAGGGTAGATGAATTTGTTAAAATTATGTCAAAGCTTGTTTTGCTGCTGTTACAGCTTTGTGTGCCAAGTATACAAGAACGGCATGCATGACATTTCCATCACTTACAGAATCTTTCTACTTATTTATCTAATTGTCCTGAGACACAAAGCTGAACTACTGCCTAATAGTTGTAATTTTCCTCATTTTGCTTGTAATTATCACTCGTGGGAGGTGAACTGTAAATAATGTGTTGCCTGAGGCAGAATAAGTGCAGTTCATATTCTCTTCCTTCCCTTCCATCCTTTGGAGGTGATTTGAGGAACTTGTCTAGTCTTTGGATGTTGAAATCAGAACAGATTTCTTTTCATGGAACAAATGCAATGTTCTGAGAATCAGAATTGATGAGAGTCAACATGTGATTACAGGAATAGGATGTAATTAATATAAAAATACAAAATTACTATTGTAACAAGTCTTGTAACAAGTATTAATGGTTCAGAATGATCCATGTCTTTTTATTTATTTAAACATTTCAAGCAGATAAGTTTCAGAATAGGCCAGTACAGCCTCTTAAACCAGCATGGATATTGACATAGATGGATTTTTATGTGTCAGATAATTTAGATTCCCTTTAGAGGCAAAAGTAGTTGATGAATGATTTGGCCTTTGTTGATAGTACCTGGAGTAGAGGTTTTGAGATTTTATAGTTAAAGATTACAGTAGAAAATGCATAATTTTGAACAGATTTGACTTTAGCTAGTTAAAAGTTGCATAGGGATAAAGGAAGGGCCTAAAATATATGGACTTGTTATTGAAAGGCCATACATCTTTTGCTTCCTTTTCAATCTAAGACAAGTCTTTTCTCTAAAATATCCTTAGAAATAACTAATGATTTAAAAACATGAAATGTAAATTGAACAAATAAATATAACAATGCATTCTAAGAGTTGAAATTCTCCCTTTTCTTTCAACCAAAGTATTGTTTTTCTTTAACTGAAAGACATTGTGATTCTGAATGGATTCAGTAGCACACAGATTTATAAGTATGCACATAAATGTTGTCAGATGTAACCCCACAGTGTTTTCATGTATGTAGAAACTGAGATATTTAACCCAAGAAGTAGTGTTGCATGTCTCTGCCAGCCAGCACTAAAAATAATCATTGTGATAGAAGAACATGTTGGCTGGCCTCAGTCCATGACTTTTAAAAGATTGCACTACAGTGAGTCAAAAAATATCTGTTACAGGTCATGGTTTAATATCCCTTTTCTATGGGTAAAAAGTAACACTAAACTTCATAGCTTTTAATGTTTTTTAGTTTTAACTGAGGAAACTATGTTTTTAAAGAACAGATCTCTTTTTTGAAAGAAAAGAGTCAATGGTTTCCTAAGATTGTTATTCTCTGCTCCAAATGCTTTCCGTATCTTCAGCTGTGAATTGATCATCTTTTATCATCCAAGCACAACTGACCTGTGTGGCAGATAGAGTAGGTATTGGGCCATAGATATTGCATCGGAGCTAAACAGGATAATATTGAAAGTAATACTAAAGTAAAACTAAAGATATCTGTAAAAGCTATACTTTTATATCAGTGTGTGTAAAGTAAAAACAAATTTTCACTTTGAAAGTACTGATGTATCCTGACCTGGCAAACACCAACTTGAAAAGAAGTCCATGGTGGAAGTCTTATTGCTAAGGTGTTATGTAAATTCAGCAACTATAGCTTAATCAACCATGATTAAATAAACAGCGGTTTATTGCAATGTATGAATCAAGCCATTATGATAGAAACCAATGGTGAAGATTTAAAACCAAGATTTTTTTAGACAAATCTAAGAAATATCAGTGGTTATGCCTTTATTGGTAGTTCAGGATAGAGGCAATAGGCTACTCAAGTGGTCGCCAACCGGTGAGCCGCAGACCACCGGTGGCCCATGAGAAAATTTTGGTGGTCTGCAGAAATGTCACCCCAAAGCACCCCGCTCTGTCTCTGCAGACAGAAACCCTGGGAAAATCCAAAAAAAAGTCTGCAGTAAAATCCCCCACCCCATTTTCCTACCGATCGATTGTTCTTTATTTGGGATCGCAAGATACCCTTTCCCCCCCCTCTCTCCCTCCCTCCCTGAAAACGGAGCTGAAAAGCAGATTAGTGAAGGAATGTGGCTGCCTTGGAGGGTGTTTTTGTGTATGAGAGACATCTGTGTGTGTGTGTGTGTGTGTGTGTGTGTGTTAGAGAGAATATCACCGCCAGCCCTCCAAGGTTAGATTGGATCTCTCCCCCCAAAGTCAGCAAGCCACCATCAGTCAAAATTCATATTAGTGGTCCACGGGATTTAAAATTATGAGTTTGGTGGTCCCTGAGGTCCAAAATATTGGCGACCCCTGGGCTACTCCATGTAGTTGTTGACGAAGAATACAGTTGTGTCATGTCCTTCTTGTGCATTGCCCATAAGCATCCTGTTGGCTGTGGGGGATACAGAATGCTGGATTAGGTCCAGCACAGCTCCTCTTGGGTTCTTAACTCAGACATCCATTCTTACTGGAAAGTTAATTTTGTATTATTTTGAAGGCTTTATGCCTTTTCTGTGGCCTTTGTGGCTTTCTTTTCTATTCCAAAAACTCTTTGCTCTGTAATTATCATTGCTGAAGAAAACCATGTTTTGCCCTTTATATAGAGTGTTCAAGTGTATCCTGGAAGGGGCAGGATGTTTACAAGTCTTTGGATGAGTGGAAATGAGTTTATGTCTTTTAGTTACCTCAATTTTTCCTTTGCCCATATTTGTGTATTTGTTTTAATCGGACGGTCGACCCTGTAATCTCTTTATGGGAAGAAAGGTGAAATATAATGAAAATAATGCAGAATGTGGGGGGAAATACCTTCTTATTGCTGTTCCTGATCTAGAGTTCTGAATTACCATGTTTGACTCCTATCTACATAAGATAAATTTCAAAAGCTTCAATTTTATCTGTGCTTATATGCTCAACTCTGATCAATGAATTTTACTCCCAGGACCTTGCAGACAAGATTGTAACTTTATAATCATTTTGATTTCTGTAATTACACCTTGACTAACAAACAGGCATTATGTGACCAATTTTGTCCTATTTGGAACTCATGAGACATTGGTAGCCAGGTGTTATTCTGTGATATTTTAATCTTCTACTATGAATTGAACTCATGAAACTTTGAACTTTAGGTGTTTAGATAGATTGTATTAACTTAAGGAGCTATTGCAGGAAAGAATATATAGAATCTATTAAAATGGTATATATACTCTACCTTCACTTAAGCTCTCAAAGTAGAGACACACAGATATTACATTATGTCATGCTCCCACATAAAACTTCACACACAAGGTATGCCATAGTATACAGTATTCATTTCTCTCTGTTCTAAAAGTTTTAGATGTTTTATAGAATTCTGACAGATATATCTAGACCTTCAAAAGAAGGTGATTGCTCTCCATTAAGCAGGAGACAATTTTAGTGGCCATTTTTATACATTTGTTGCAATTGCTTCAGCTTGTTTAAAGCCATATAAGCCTTAATCTTTGGTCATGAAATTCTTGCCCATTGCAAAGGATTCTGTGACTCATTCCACAATATGTATATTCTATTGCCCTATATCAACATAAAAATAATTTATTCTATTGTCCAAGCATAGCCAAATATCCTCTGTTCAAAGTAGCAGAACATCAATAACAAGACATGTTCTTTTTCTGATAGCCAGTCTGCTTTGGCAGAATCTCTTGGTAAGTGTTGAAAAATCTTAGAAATTTTAATGATATATTTGAAAAATAAGTCTTTGCTGAACAATCTCTTACTAGAACCTGATGATTTCCTTGGTTTTATAGCACTGGGATGTCTTCAAGTATGTGACTGAAGTATTTATCCTGGTTCCAGCTCTTTTGGGGCTGAAAGGGAATTTGGAGATGACATTAGCTTCTCGCCTTTCTACTGCTGTGAGTATTTTGATCATCTGTCAAAGTTTTTATGTGAACACATTTTCAAGCAGTATCAACCACTTCAAATAAAAAGTGAAGCAGCTAAATTACAAGCAAAATTTATCTACATTTGGAATTTATGTATAGGCAACTGTTTTCAGTTTGATTAATGAAGCATAATGGCCAGTGTTTTAGAATCACAATATAATTTCTACCTTGTTATGATATAGCTTAATACTGCTAGACAATGAGAACAGAGTCTGTGTGTAAACAGGTACTGTATTATTATTTTTTCCAGATGTGGACAGAATATAAAAACTGTGTCCTAGATTCCCAATTATCCACCAAAAATTCATTGTTGTTCATGTTTTCTTGCCTTCCCATTTGATCCATGTTACTGCAAAACCTACATGAAAATTTAGAAATTCTTATGGAAGGTATAAGATATAGTTAGAGGAGTTTGATAATGAAACCATGGAGGCATGCATGGAGGAATACATATCTGTTTCTTTAAAAAGAAATAGTGTAAGCTCACATTTTGCTAATTTTTATCCTTTCTTTCTTATTTTCTTTTTTTACTTTTGTGCTTGACGTCAAGTTCCAAGATCACTAGTTGTATGACTCTTTTTCTGAGATATGATGAATGATTTGATATTTTTGTAATTTTCCAGAACTTCTTAATTGCCATTATTTCAGCATACAAAAGCAGATTCTATTTTTTAATATCTCAGCCTATTCAATTCTATAAGGTTGCATAATTCAGAGTAAACTGATTTTTAAGATGCAAAGGAAAACAAAGTTACTTTGCTAAATAGAGAGAAATGTTGTAATAACCTATTGCTTGAGAATAATGGGTGATTCCAAGGTGATGTGCCAGATGATTTGGTCTTGGGAGTATCTCTTTATGATGAAAATTGCCTTACTTGAAGAAAGGTGGGATTCTAATAAAAATATTCTCAACTATGGATATTGGTTTTTTTTTATGACAACTAAAGTGGCAGTCTATTTTTTTAAGGATGAACGGCTGACATATAAAAGAAATTTAGGAATCATGAGAGAAATGTAAAGTTGTGTGTATATGACACAGACTGCAAGGTTGCAAATAACTTCGAAAGGAATGGTTTTGGGCAGCCAAAACAAAAATCAAAGTTAGAAGTGGATTTTTTTTAAAAAAAAGTTGAGGTGGGGGAGATGCAGCAAACATCTGTAAGACACTGGAGCACTTAAATATTTCTTAATCAAATCCAATTTTTTTGGCCATTTTTCTCCCTCACTCCCATTTCCTGCATTCAGCAAATACTAGATGTAATTATATCTTTGCCAGGTTAATCTACTTTATGACCCTTTAGAAGAATAGAATAGGAATAGGAATTGAATAGGAATCGAATAGAATCGAATCGAATCGAATAGAATGGAATAGAATTGGAATAGAATAGGAATAGAATAACAGAGTTGGAAGGGACCTTGGGGGGTCTTCTAGTCCAACCCCCTGCTTAGGCAGGAAACCCTACACCTCTTCAGACAAATGGTTATCCAACATCTTTTTAAAAACTTCCAGTGTTGAAGATCGTTTTAGCATCCAGTCCCCTAATCATCTTTGTTGTTCTTCTCTGCACTCTTTCTAGAGTCTCAACATCTTTTTTTACATCGTGGCAACCAAAACTGAATGCAGTATTCCAAGTGTGGCCTTACCAAGGCATTATAAAGTGCTATTAACACTTCATATGATCTTGATTCTATCCCTCTGTTTATGCAGCTTACAACTGTGTTGGCTTTTTTGGCAGCTGTTGCACACTGCTGGCTCATATTTAAATGGTGATCCCTCTCACAGTTACTACTATTACTACTGTAACTACAGTTACTACTATTGAGCAAGGTACCACATATACTGTACCTGTGAATGAAACCGGCATGCCTAACATTAAGTAGCAGTTATAGTAAGCTTTATTACAATAATTGGCCAATTCAAAAGCAGATAAATTCTGAGACTAAAAAGCATAGTAAAACTTAATAATTCTAATGCTGATATAATCAAACTATGGTATAGCTATAAACTTAGCTGGATTCAGAAAAAGCTGATTAGATGGGGAATCATTAGCTGAAATCACACTTGTACAATAGCGATCTAACAAAATATTGGTTACTGCTTCAGGAATTCTTTCATCACAGGGACAAAACCTTGGTTCAAATGGAATACCAATGAGTCAATGATAATGAACACCAATGCTGAAGGGCAATCAATCAATACCAACTGGCCTATTAAAGTTCTGAAGATACGTTATAAGAGAACTGTAGTAGAAACGTAATGATGTTTGACTTTCTGTGGCTTATAATTTTACTAAACTGTGGTTAAGTAAGCCATGGGGACTGGCATCATATGATATATTAACTAAAAACTGTTATAGTTTAAGCGAAATGTGTGAACCCAGCCAGTGAATTGTCTGCCTATTTATAATGTATGATCCCAATTAGCAGATAAATTTACACTGATTTTGAGATGCATCCTCAATTTCTAATCATGGTTTGAACATTGCATAAATCTATGAATGGTCATTCTAGGATGTGAAAGCAGGTTCATATTTTTCACAGATTGCCTGATTTTGGCAAAGTATAATGTGAATATTGAGCCATTGTGGTTGATAAAGTATGGTTTATCACTTAATATTACATATGAAAGTTGTCAAATATGGCTTATTCCACTGCCTGAAGTTAAAAATAAACACAGCTTAGTGTAATACATATGAACTTTTATATATGTAACCCTGGTTATTATTGTGCAGAAAATATTCCCCAACATTGAAGACTCCTTCATATAATCATGCTATTGCTACCTTCTGCAATTGTTTCTTTTTGGGGGAGGGCTTTGGCTTTCCCTGTACAAATGTCATAACCTTAAACCTACTATAGAACTCTCCAGTTGTTTTTTATTTGACCTTGACTTGAGAACTGTTTCCTTCCTCAGTCCTCTTTGGAGCTGTGCTTCTATGGAGCACGAGTCACAGTTTGATCACTGAAGCTCTTGCTGTATTCCAGCAAAGCTGAAAGATGCTGGCAGCAAGAGGAGCTTGGCTGGGAAACAAAGCTTTTTATTTTCTCTCATCCTCTTCTTGTTGCTCTGCCTCTGCCTTGGGGGGAGGCATGTGCTATTTATTACTGCATTAAAGTGTTGTATGAGGGAATTCCCCACAGAGAGACCTACATGCATGCTTCCTCAACGTTGAAGTCTGTGCAAGAAGAATGACGTCCAGCTTACCAATTACACTGAAACTGCATCATGTGGGATTCAAAAGTGTTGCTCTTACTCACAATAAGGTTTTGTGAGTTTGAGCTAGCAGTAAGTTGTGACTTCAAAGAGTATCCCTTTTCTCTTGAAAGGACTTAAGCATGTATGTTGAAATTACATGAGCTCCCTTAATCAAAGCCTTCCAAGGGAGACTCAAAAGCCTCATCAGGAAATATTTTGGTGTGGCTTTTAATAACCAGTTTGCTTGATCTTTATGAAAAAGAAGCTTAGAATTGCTTCCAGGTTCTTATTTGATGTGCATTAAATCTTCCAAAATAATTTTCTTGTGTTACTTAAGAAAGGAGAACACATTCATTCTGTGCAGGAGATTAAACACTTGTTTTTGCCAGTAGCCAAGTTATTTGGATCACTAATCTAATTGCAAGGGAACAAGGAATTCCTGAGCCAAATTCAACAGTAGAACTAAATACAATTTTGTAAGCTGAATGACTTGCGTCCTATCTTTCTCTTTGGACCTTGCCAGAGTTGGGACTGCCAGCAGCTTTATGTGTCTTTTTCTCTGAAGCAGTTCTGTTGCTGGTGATGTTTTCCTTTCTGTTTGTACTGGTGAAACATGAAAGAAGCATAAATGAGACAAAAGGCCAATTTGCCTAGTAGACGGGCAAACGTAAATGTGAAAAGGGGAATTATAGAAAGGTCTGGTGATCATTCTTAGGTCACTGATGTAACATTATCCCATTGCCATGAGTAAGTGCTGCTCCTGTCCTGATGATCTTCATACATTCATATTATATTTTGATTTAAGATTATGTGTTTAAGCCATTATATTTTATCATGGCTTGTTAGCCATAGTGAGTTCACCCAGCTGAGCCAATAACAAGCTGTTATGGCTGAATATTAAGTCGTAACCATGCCAATGTAGAGTGATTCATGATTGGTTTTATCTATGTATCTATTTCTAGCCTATATTCCATTAAAAGCAATAACATAACAGGAGCATTTCACTGGTTAGGTTGAACACATTAGGTTGATGGCTCTAGAGGTAGGGAGCACTTATGGAATTCATAATTTTGAATAAAAATAGCCATAATGATAGCAGTAATTAACCTGTATTTGAAATACACATACACATATTTCATGCATATGTTCGTAAAATGTATGTATATATATTTGGACTAGTTAAAAAAGAGAAATCTTTGAATATGAATACACTAATTCAGATGATCTTAAAAATTAATATGTAACTGAAAGCAAGGGCTTTTCTTTTTGGATTGATGGACAAACAGCTGGAAAAAAGTTATAGAACTTTATGCTATAATAATCTTGCTGCAGTTGTCATGTCTAAAAATAAAGGTGGAAAGATTCAGTATTACCCACAATGGAGGAATGGTTGGTGAAGATGATGAAACTTGCGGAGATGGCTAAATTCCTTGATTAGAGAAAGGGTAATATATTTATTACTGACTGGAAAAGCCTTATACACATCTTGCATGAAATAGAGAAAAATGAATGTATGATTTATGGCTTTTGATGATTAGAAAATAATAATTATAGAAAAGAGTTCTATTTGTAACCATAGAGTAAGTGGTAATTTTCTGTTTGTTCTTATAACTGCTGTAAAGAAAACTGGAAACTACCGGTACTTGTACAGTAGAACCTCTGGTCACAACCATAATTCATTCCATAACTTTGGTCATGACCCGAAACTAATTTTGGAAATTTGGCGCTTACAAAAAAAATGGCGCGGAAGGGGAAATCAGCTGCAGAAAAAAAAAAGTGAATTGTTTGGTCGGAACACGATTTAGTCATGGTCAGAAGCATTCGGGACTGTATTTATTTTCTATTTTCTTTTTCTTTCTTTCTTTTTTGTATTCTTGGTTTTTTCCCTTTTTCTTTTTTTATTTTATATTAATTTTATTAGTTTTAATCTTTTTTTTAAAAAAAATAATAAAAAGCTATATTAAAAAAGGAATATGATGAGCAAGACAATTGCTGAAGCAGTAAATCTAGCGTTGTAATGATGAGTCCTATCTTCCTGTTCATAATACTTCTGTGGTTATCATACCAAATAAATTTTAAATAATTCGGGAAGCATTGCTTCATCTATTTATTTTTAATCTCTTTTTCTGTTTTGTAGGCTAACATAGGACAAATGGACACAGCAAAAGAGCTCTGGAAGATGATAATAGGGAACATGGCTCTGATACAGGTGAATTTTGGAGAAGCTGACAATATTTCCTGATAGGGGCAAGGAAAAAGGCTGGTAGGGGAGGGGAAATCGCAATTTTCTACTACTGGGCAATTTCTGGATACATCTGTCATATAGTCATCTGTTCCAAAGAATGTTAAGCAGTCTTTTGGCAGTCACTACTGTCACAACCTGTTAAAGTGTAATAGTAAACCGTTCTGAGTCCTTTCCTGTGACTCAGCAAAAGAATCAGGATTTATCAGTGATGGCAGGAACCTGAGGAAGTACTGGTTTGAAGCAGTGGAGAGGCAGACTTACCTAGGACACCCAATTATTTCTGTCCTCCGTCACCACAATTAGAATGACATTTGCTAGTCTCTGAAATGGTTCCATGTGAGTGAGAATACAGTTTGCTCTTCACGAGGCTGCCATCGTCATATCACTTGAAAACTGCAGCTGGACCTGTTATTTCAATAGAGTAACAACTATCTTTCAGGTTCAGCACTGATTGCCAGTAGATGGTAAGCAGGTGCAGTTCAAATAATCTGGGCCTTTCTTATGTTGGGAACCATTGTTTATGAGTAGAATTTCTCTGTCTTAAGCAGTTTGGATAAGAGGGTGAACTCCAATGCCTCCTGGGATTCCAAGGATGAGCTTTGCAATAGAATGGCTTGCTTCCCAGAATCAGATTGAGCCTCATCCAGTTTTCCTTTAGAAGATCAGTGAAACAGTTTTCTTCCATGGATGAGTTTTAACTGGATACCAGGATACTGTATACAGGTAGTCCTTGACTTATGACCACAACTGAGCCCAAAATTTATGTTGCCAAGTGAGAAATTCATTAAGTGAGGTTTGCCCCATTTTATGACTTTTCTTGCCACATTTGTTAAGTGAGTCACTGCAGTTGTTAAGTTAGTAACATGGTTGTTAAGTGAATCTGGCTTCCCCATTGACTTTGCTTGCCAGAAAGTTGCAAAGGATGATCACATGACCCCCAAGACACAGCAACCATCATAAATATGAAGTGGTTATCAAGCATCGAAATGTCAATCACATGGTCATGGAGATGCTGCAATGGTCATAAGTTGAAAAATGATTATAAGTCACTTTCTTCAGTGCCATTATCAAACGGTCACTAAATGAACTGTTGTAAGTCAAGGACTAGCTGTATTGTCTTTTATATTTTATTATTAATGGTTATGATTTATTTATGTAAGCTAGCTAGTGCGTGATTAATCAGGCAGTATATTTTTCTAATCTAAGCAAACTTATTTTTCCCCCCTGCAAATAAACATGGCTGCATTTTCTAGGTTCAAGCAACAGTTGTTGGTTTTCTGGCTTCAATTGCTGCAGTGATATTTGGCTGGATCCCAGATGGACACTTCAGCGTTGGCCATGCCATTCTCCTTTGTGCCAGTAGTGTGGCCACTGCCTTCATTGCCTCGCTTGTGCTGGGTAAGAAACAAAAGCTCCCGTGAGAAAGAGATTTCATCTGCAGTTCATTGTGTAGTAACACTAACATTTTCTTTCTATGGGCTCTAGGCATGATCATGATTGGCGTAATCATTGGTTCCAGAAAGATGGGTATCAATCCTGACAATGTGGCTACTCCTATTGCTGCCAGTCTTGGTGACCTCATTACTCTGGCTCTGCTTTCTGGGATAAGCTGGGGCCTCTATATAGAACTGGGTAAGACTGTGAAGACTACATTGTTGAGTAGGAAATACTGTATGTGCCAAAATTTTGTAGTATTTAAATGTCTTGAACTCTGTAGTTCATTTCCATTGATCTAGTTTTAAGCTCTAATTGTATCATTGTAATACTTTCACATCATCCTTTTTAGTAATACAGAGAAGGTACAGACTACATTACCAATGTTAGTTACACGTGTGCCACATGAAGTATTCTCAGCTAACAATAAGGACTCAAACAGTCAGCCTTGGCATTTTAGGGCCAATATGCCAATTAAGATGCAGAATATAGTGTTGACAGTATAAAAAATGATTGTGTGATAGTAAAAAAGGCAGGATATAAGAAAAATACATATAAGAAAATGGTTGCTGAAAAAAAGATGGATGGAATATATTGTATGATGTGTCTTTTAAAAAAGCTACCAGTAGTTTCAAAGAAAGTAACCAAAAAGAGCAAGGTACACTTATGAATAAAAGTGGCAGAGAGAATGCAGAGTAATGTTGATGAAAATAAAGAAATGTGTTGGAAGTGGGTAAAGAGTTGAAAAGGGTCTAGCAAAGGGATTGGAATGAAAAATGTGATGAAATGATTAAAGTGAAGTAAGGGAATGATGAAAGAACAATTTAATAGTTCTCTATAGAAGTAAGAGTATTATGTTGGAGTTGTAATTGAAGTGAATGCTGTAAATGCTAGTGTTCAAGAAAAAATGTGAGAACAGTGAACAATGGGAAGATAGCAGGTATAAATGGGACAACTAGAAAATGCTAAAAAGAAATACAGTTTTCTTATGGAGTGGCTGTATAATTTGAGTAGTGGGCAATAGTATATGCATCTATGTCTGATGATAGGAAGAATGTTAGCATTGTTCATATAAATATCTTGGTCTTCCTATGTTTGTTCTGCTTTGGTATTTTTGTGATTTTTGACTTTGAGTAGAGTAATAATTTTTAAAGATATTAATGAAATAGTAATGTACCAGATTATCTGCTGGTGAAGAACTTTGAATTTTCCATCATGGAGTATACAATAACTTTAAAAAATTGTTTTTCTCTACTAGAAAGATATTACCATTCCATACTTAAAATATGAGACATGTTATCCCTCTCTTTCTTTGAATTTACTCTGTCAATTATCACTCTATGTGGTCAAGGTTCAATTTAGATTTAAAAACTCTTCTAACTTGTTATTCAATCTAGTAGCTTTTATGTTTGCATAGCAATGTATATGTTTTTATTTTGGTTTTTTTATATATATATATCACCTGAATATTGTGGCAGTTTTTCTGTCGTTTCTTTTTGTATAATATGGCAAAATGTTTCCCACGGAAAGGGAAAACAGCAAGAGTGAAAGCTGAATTTACAGTGGATTAGCTTGTTAAGTGAACCTGGAAAAAATATTTGGCAAAATTCTGATTGAAAAGGATATAAGCGGAAAAGGCTGGCTGTGAAGAAACTTCGCAAAGTACATTGTGGTTTTATGCTAAGCAGGGGGTCTTCAGACTTTTGCTCTTTAGAAAGTCCTCTGAGAAATACGAAGGGGGAAAAAGACTCCTTGTTTCTTAAAATATATATGCCTATTCTTCTAAATAGATAAATGTTTAAAGCAGGTTTGTGTTGATATTAGAGCTACATTGACTGGGTGTGTGAACTTATGGAAATATCCAGGTGATATAGCCACATATAATTTTTGGTCGCTCCAGTACATGTCATGAGATATATAACAGTATGTTGAATGCAGTAAAAATGGGATACTCTAGAAGTGTGTGTGTGTGATAAAACAAAAAGATCAGGAAGGAAGGAATTCTGAATGAATAAATAAAAAAAAAATATGAAAGACATTTGTTGAATTGGTTCAGTCATTTAGAGAGAATGTATATGTGTTCAAATCATGAAACAAATATATGAAAGAATGAATACATTGAGAGGAAGAAGACTGAGAAAGTTATAATTAGCTGGAACTGATGAATGGAATTGATTAGTTCTTCAAAAAATGAGAGGTGACAAATTTAAGGTAAAGGAAGTGGCATATTTGATTAATTTATTAGATTTTTATCTTGCTTTTATTACTTTATAGGTAGCTCAAGGTGACAAACATACATACTACTTCCTCCTATGTTTGCAACAACAATACTGTGAGGTAGTTTGGGCTGAAAGATAGTGACCAGCCAGCTTTCATGCCTTTCATTTCTCATGAGAACTCACAGTCTCCAGGTTTCTAGGCTAGCACTTTAACCACTACACCAGGGGTCTCCAACCTTGGCAACTTTAAGACTTGTGGACTTCAACTCCCAGAATTCCTCAGCCAGCTGAGGAATTCTGGGAGTTGAAGTCCACAAGTCTTAAAGTTGCCAAGGTTGGAGACCCCTGCACTACACCACTTTAACCACATACTTGGTAGAAGCAAGTATCATTTTCAAAGATAGATATGGACAGGGTGAACATATTGATATAAATCTATTTAATTTATTTTTCTTATCTCATGCCTTCCTTATTTGTTTTTTACTCCTTGGACAGGATGTTGCTTGCCCCTAAAGGGAATAGTGTAATGTGTATATCACAAGTAATATCAGTCTTAATAATGGAGGTTTATTACAAATGTGGGTATTTGTTTCTGTGTGTGCAGAACAATTGACCCTTTGTCTCTTCTGGGATTCCTCTCATTGAGCAATTGGTACCATAGTAATGATCTTAAGACAGGAGGATTAGTCCAACTGAAGCAAATGTTCTCTGCCTGCGTACCTGCCTGCCTCTCACTTCTGAGATCTTCCCTAATGGAAAGAGAAAAGGAACTACCCAGATCACATTATTTGCAGATTAAGGGGCAATCTTAGCATTACTCACCTTTCCGGAGAAATGGGGAATGTGCTGAGGCACAACAGCACTTGCCTGTAAATCAGCATCTTCGGAGCATCCACAGCAACTTAAGGAGTAAAATGTTTCCATCATCATGCTTTCTGAAACATCATGCTTTTTAGAATCAAATCTGACATGTTGCATAGCCACCCTATAGCAGTATATAGTAAAAATTACAATTTGGTGTAGTGATTAAGGCAGCAGGCTAGAAGGTGGGAGACTGAGTTCTAGTCCCACCTTAGGTGACCTTGGGCCAGTCATTCTCTCAGCCCCAGAAAACTAGCAATGGCAAGCCACTTCTGAAATCCTGTCAGGAAAACTGCAGGGACTTATCCAAGCAGTTACTAGGAGACCATGCAACAACAACAAAAAGGAACAACAACAACAAAATCTCCTAGCAATAAAGTGGAAAGTTCTCTGTAAAAATTGCAAAATGGGTACTATTTCTGCAATGTCACCTAAAAGAATAGCAATTATACTACCTAACTATCTTGCTTACATACACTGTAGGGACAGTATTTGAAGTTCTAAGATATAGGTGTGGGATATAGACTTAGGAATCTGTATTCATTAAAACAAATTGTAGATAGTTTGTGTGTTCACCTTAAACTCTTCTGCCTGTGGCTAAAAAGGAATGATTCTTTAGGTGAAATATGATAAATATTTCACTTGCCATTTTGTTGTATCTGCCATGCACTGGTTGTTCATTCAAATTCTTTTTCTTCTTTCTATCTAGAAGACAAGCCTTATGTGAATCCCTTAGTGTGTGCTTTTTTTGTCGCGCTGCTACCCCTCTGGATCATCATTGCTAAGCGGAATCCAGCAACCCAGGAGGTACTATACTCTGGCTGGGAACCAGTCATCATTGCCATGGCAATTAGCAGGTACGAATAGCAATAGCACTTAGACTCATATGCCACTTCATACTGCTTTACAGCCCTCTTTAAGGAGTTTATACAGAGTCAGCATATTTCGCCCAACAATCTGGGTTCTCATTTTACCAACCTTGGAAGGATGGAAGACTGAGTCAACCTTGAGCCTGGTGAGGATCAAACTCCTAGCCGTGAGCTGAATTAGCCTGCAATACTTCATTCTAACCATTCTAGCCACATAGCTCATGAAGAGGGTACCCTGGGCTCAATGAGCCAAATAAAATTGAAGAGGCAAAACAGATGTTTGATTTTTTTTTATTTAACATACTTGAGTCCATTCAAAGGCTGAAGTGTGTTAAAAAGCCCACTTAGATATGTAATTATTATTTCAATTCCATACTTAACCTACCTCAGTATTAGTATTGTATTCTAGATCACCCATGACCCCTTCATTTCAGAGATATTTTCATCATTTCAGAGATATTTCCTTAACCAGATTCCTCAATGCCTTCAACAATGGCAGACCTAATGTACTTGAAAAATTCTTAAAAATTCAGGGAGATATTCAGATATGTACGAGCCAGGCGATAAGACACTTTTTGCCCAAAAACAGCCCCAACGGGGGTCGCCTTAACCGGGCGCCACGAGGAGCAGGCCCCCCCAAACGCCCGAGGAGACACTTGGCCAGACGCCCGCTTTTGCCATTGTTCGATTTTAAACCCACCCGCGCACCCACCACCCCCCCCCCCCTCCCGAAACCCCGCGCCAACGCCGCCACCGACGCCAGCCAGCCTTTCCACCAGGGCCAGGCGGGGCCCAGCGAAACAGCCACCCAGCCGACGCGGAGACGGCAAGCGCGCCAGCCCGCCTCCTGTTTGAGGCCTGCCGAGCGCCCGCCGCCCACCGGGCGGTCCTCCTCGCGGGGCGCGGGGGAGGCGCCGCCGAGGACCCCCCTCGCGCAGGCACGCGCGCAGAGAGGGCGCAGCCCCCGGCGAGGTGAGCAAGCCCGCCGTCCCGCCTGGCCTTTCTTTGAGGTGGAAAAGGTCGCTGGGCTGAAGGGACCGGCGCGTGGCCAGAGGCGCGCAGTGTAGGGAGGTCGGGAGGAACGGAAGAGGCACCGGAAATTAGCTTCCCCACGCTATTGGGCTGCCCTCCTCGGGCAGGGGAGGCTTTGTAAAATAATTCGCTTTACCTTGAAAGCAAAGGGAAGACGGAAGTGCAGCAAGGGAGAAGGGAAAGCAACGTGTGGAAGGTCTCCGATATGAAGTTCCCCCACCAACGCAGGCAGCACCATATCTGGGCATGCAACAAAAGTACTTCCCAAGAGGCCGGACTCCGCTGGCACCGCTCCAAGTGGGGGGTCGCCTTATACGGCAAGTATATAACAAACTCTATATTTTGAGTGGAAATGTTGGGGGTCGCCTTATACGCCCAGTCGCCTTATACGCCGGCAAATACGGTATCTGCTTTCAAATTAGCCAATGTTTAAACAGTCAAACACCATGAGTTGACAATAGGAAATGTTTTTTGACTTTTTGTATTATTCATAAAATGGTTTATGATTTTATGTCATAAAAAGTTTTATGAAATTTTCTAAAGTCCTGGGTCCCAGATTTTGCATCTATTCTGTACCTTAGTTCATTTAGGATACCTTGGTTCAAAAAGCGTTGCTCTAGGATGCACTGTTTCATCCAGTTAAAGATTACTGATACAAGAGTTTTAGGAGTATATAGACTAGTAATTACCCTATCCTAACAATCACAATATTGGTACTCCTTGATTAAATGTAATGGAATCCTCTTCTCTCACAAAAGTGTAAATTGCCTTCCTTAAACTTTACACTAAACTGTTAAGAAACTTGTTCAGTGTTGTGTGTTAATACTGTATTAATACAATGATAGAATTTACCTTTTTCTTTTAATTCAGAAAAATGATTTTAGAAGTTTATTCAAATTTTAAAACTAAACAAATCTAGAGTTACATATTTGTAATACTTTCCCCAATCTTGATTTTAAAAAGACAATTGTTTGAAAAGAAATCTAGATGCACCTTTCAATAGATGGAATGCTCCAGTAATGTGATGAAATGAACTAATGAACTTCATTTTCTAATATGTCTTTTTCTTCTTTTCTTACCTAGACACAACCTACAGGTGTGTAGGTTCTCAAAAATATTTTACAGGGTGTGCTTGAAAGAAACAAATATTTGAGAAAATTACTGTATGTTATGAATGCATGTGTACTTTTAGAATGCATCAATATTTTCCAAGCATTACGAAAAATAAACAAGTTTTTGAGGCTGTAGCAGTAATTCTTTTATGCAGTTGACTATTATATCTTCCATTTTTTTCAATGTTTCTTTTTGCAGTGTTGGAGGATTGATATTGGATAAAACAGTGTCAGATCCAAATTTTGCAGGAATGGCAGTCTTTACTCCTGTTATAAATGGTGAGCTGTTCTTCGTTTTAAGCAACCAACTTCAATATATTTAATACTTGGTGAGAGTGAAATATTAAATACTCAATTCCTGTATGTTGCGGGAATGAAAACTCACATGACTTATCTTGCGTCTAGTCCATGGGTAACTGTAGAAATTGCTGCTTTAGGAACTTCTTCAACTTTCCAGCCAGTGATGCATGATGGTTAGGATTCTGAACTACATTGGGAAGCTTTAGGATCAAATCCATGTTTAGCTGTATGTTATTAGGTGATGGGGCAGACATGATGTCTAATCCCAGCCTACCTTATGGGGTTATTGTGAAGTTAAAAAGGGACGAGGGTATATTTACTTATTAATGTTTAGTATGCCTAAGCAGTGGGTTAGAATAGAAGACCTCCAAGATCCCATCCAACTCTGTTATTCTATTCTATTTATAACTCACCCCTATCCTAAAGGACTCGGAAGATATACAATATCAAAGAAAAACATGACGATAAATAAATAAAAATGAACATCAAAAGCAGAAATTAACCATATATAAAAAAATAAAGATAAAAATCAAGATAGACACTATCAGCTAGGATCAAATTCATTTTGGAATAAAGGGAGTTTTAACTTCTTATTAAATTGCAACAGTATCAGGTCTACATGGACTTCTGAACATTATGTATGTTGTCTTTTGCTCCTAAAAGAAATGAAAAATATAAATGTAACAAACAGGGACCAGAGACAGAACATTGCTGAGATAGTAGGAGATCCTATATTTATATGCCAGATATAACACTTTTCGTGTAACAATGGTTTTGCACATAATTTTGAACTCATACTCTTAATTAAATGGCAGAAAGATTTGTATTGAAGGCAGGATGGGAGGAAGAACTTAATTTGTAACTAAATCAAAAATATTACAAGAAAAGTCTGGGAAAAAAGGAAAGAGATCAAAAGAAAATGGCATATAAGAAGTTACCATGTTGAGTAATAGTATACCTGGCCAGGAAAATTTAATATAGTTTCCTGATTAATTATTTTAGCTTAATGTAACAGTTTGATACTTGTGAATGACCAGTACTAAAATGTGAATATAGGTAGTCCTTGGTTTATGATGCAAATTGGAACTGGAATTGCCATCACTAAGCTATGCGGTCATAAAAAGTGGCATCACGCGAGACCACTTATTGATGGCAGTCCTAGTTGCCATTGTTAAGAGAAAAGCATATGGATCATTAAGTGAGGACCTCCAATGACTGACTTTTGATTTTCTGCCAGCTTTCTGATTGAGTATGCTTGTGGGAAGCCAGTAGGGAACATCAGAAATCATAATCGTCCAAATGTGGCTTGCTGTAACAGGATTACAAGCCAAGTACCAAGCGCCTGGATCACAATCATGTGTTCAGGAGGATATCGCTGGAACTCTGAGGACCAGTCAGGGGATTGGTAGAATTGTACTTGTGCAGTACAGTCATAAGTTTGAACAGTCACTGAAAGAGTAGTTGTTAAATGAGGACCCTTCATAAATTTATCAATATCTTCTAAAATGCATTAAAGTTGGGGAGTTTTCTCCTTCTTCCAATGGCTTGTATCATAACATGCATTGTTATTTATGTATGAAATGATTTGGTCTAATGAGCTTTAACTCATTAGAAAAGTATTCATATGTTAAAGTGCCAGTCTGAAGGTGTGTGGTAGTCTAGGTGTTTTAAACAGATGCTTAGTAGAAGTGTGATCTATTTGGGGAGAAATTGGTTATTGGCAGACTCAAAAAGTTAAATAAGAGGAAATGAATATTAATACACTGTACAGAAATCTCCAACTCTCTTTCTATGGGTCTGTTTGTAGTCTCTTCATGTGAATGGCATAATGTGGTAGTTGTAAAACATATCCCTTCTTCAATTACATTATTATTTTGAAACTCTCAACCATGAATTCTGTCCACCACTGATACGGTATTGCACTTCACAGTGTTGGAACCACAGTAGAAATTGGATGTGCCACCTATAAAATCTCCTGTAGCTCTTCCCATATGAAGTGATGGTGATCAACTTCAGATTGTGCCAGTCGTCTGCTGTACACAAGTATGGAAGGAATTTCTGGATGCATTGATGCTAAGGAATCATTGGTAGTAATATAATTAATCATATCTTGTCTCTATTTTCTTACAGGTGTTGGTGGCAATCTGGTGGCTGTCCAGGCTAGCCGCATCTCCACTTATCTCCATATGAGTGGGGTGCCTGGAGAGAATTCAGGGATAGCCTCCCGCAAGTGTCCAAGTCCCTGTAGCACCTTCTTCAGTTCAGGTAGCTAAGTTTGCTTTGTTTGAATACTTCCCTTTGAATCAGAAGGAGGGAGGGAGGGAAGGCAGGAAGGAAAGATGTTATTATCATGGCTAGATTAAAACCTTTGGGACATGTAGTTGCTGATGTTGCCGTGCAAGAAGTGAAGACAGAATTACAATACGAACATATGAAGTAAGAAACATGAACATGGGAAAGCTCAACTCACTGAAAGATGAAATGAATCAACAACACATTGGCATTTTAGGCATTAGCAAGTTGAAATGGATTGGAATTGAACCCTTTAGTCAAAAGATCATACTGATTAGAATATATATATATATATATATATATATATATATATATATATATATATATATATATATATATATATATATATATATATATATATATATATATATATATATATATATATGACATGAAAAACAAGGAACAATGTTGCTTTTATAGTTAGGAAGGACATAGCAAGAACAGTACTTGGCTACAATAGAATGCAATGTCTTTAAACCCAATTGAGTAAAAATATTTAAATCCAACTGATTAAGATTAAGTGCTATATGTCAAGGATAGCAAACCTTTTTGACTTCAGGGACCACCAAACTCATACTTTTCAATCCCGAGGACCACTAATATGATTTTTTAAAAAGCTAATATATTTAATATAAAAATTATGTTAAATATAAATTTAATTATACACACACACACACACACACACACACACTTATTTAATTATAACAAAAATGTAAATGCTTAATGATAACAAAATAAAACGTTCCAGGCCGGAAGCCTCCCCCCACCTGGCACCATCCAAAGAGACAGAAGAGCGGGCGGTGTGTGTGTGTGTGTGTGTGTGTGTGTGTGTGTCTGAGCTGAGGGCACTCGGGGCAACTGCCTCTGGGGAAGCAGAGGCAGAAAGGAGGCTTTGCTCTCCTTGGGGGCAGCGCCTCAGCCGCCACTCCAGGGGCTTCTCAGCAGGCACCTGCCTATAGAAGGACTTCCACCCTCAGTGATTAATTGGGGGAGGGGAGTGGGAGAAAGTGGGAGCTCCTTTCAGATCCCGGGTGGAGAATTGAGAGAGCTCAGATCTGTAGCCAAGGAAAAGCTGGGGGGGGGCTCTTCCAGCCTCACCCAGAGACAGGCAAGGAAAGGTGTCCCTGGGGGCACTTTGCTCGCTTTAGCACTTTGCTGCCAAACCCAGCCACAGCCAGTGATTATTTGGGGGAGGGGGCGGAGAGAGACAGAGAGAGAGAGAGAGAGAGAGAGAGAGAGAGAGAGAGAGAAAGCATTTCTCGCATTACCAGGCGAGGAAAGGAAGTAAAACAAAGCTCACTCTTTCACCAAGACCTACAAAACTCCAATCTACCACGTTCCAGGAGTTCTTCGAAATCATCAAATGCTCCCACTCACAGTTCTTGCGCCTCCCAGTCCTTCGAGGCACCCCGGAGTCAGGTCCCTGAGATGCACGAGCCAACCAGCTCCCACACATGGCAGCGGCAACAACAATCCCCTCTCCCAGCGCCCACTGTTAGTTCTCCCCATTAGTTCTCTAGTTTTGAATTGCTCCCTCCTCTCTCTCTTTCCTTCCCCCGTCTCCCCCCTCCCGTGCCCACGTGCAGGCAGGCCGTGCACAGCTCTCTGCTCCTCCAACACTCATTGCCTCTCCCAACATCGAAGCCTCGTAGATGCAGGCAAAGCCACTGCAGCGGTAGCGCCCTGAGTTGCTTCTCCACTACTGCTTCCTCCTCCTCCAGCACCACCTCTGAGTAGGGCAATTCTTAACTAACCCAGCATGCTAAGGCAACTCAAGGCGCTACCGCTGTGGTGGTTTTGCCTGCATCTCCAAGGCTTTGATGTTGGGAGAGGCAGCGAGGGCTGGAGGAGCCGAGAGCTGTGCACAGCTCTGTGTCCCTTTCCTTGCCTGTCTGCACGTGGGCGCAGGTGGGAAGGCTGCCCACCATGTGTGGGAGCTGGTTGGCATGTGCATCTCAGGGACCTGACTCCGGGGTCCCTCGACTGGGAGGCGTGAGAACTACGCGGCCCAGATTATTTGCTTTCGGGGGCCATTTTTTCTGCGGCCCACCAAAAATTTTCCACGGCCCACCGGTTGGCGACCACTACTTTATAGTATACAATTCCGACAAATAGTTCCAACAACAAATGTACATTTTCCAATTTATAGTTAAAACAGAGGCTGGCATAACAACGTAGAGAAGTTTCCCTTCATAAGTAGCATAACTCTATCCATTTTGTCAGCAGATGTGAATTCCCGGTCTGCTCGGGTGCTTTTCCTTCTGGTTGTGCCAGGCCATTTGGTTTTCCTTTACACCATCAGCTCCATGCAAGGAGGCCACACTACCCTCACTCTGATATTTATAGTTTTCTACATGACTGCAGCACTTCTCCAGGTAAGAGATGTCATCATTTGCCTGGCTTATCTTGTCAGAGGGGATAAAGACAAGACAAGATATAAAGAAAGGGGCCTTTTACCACACGCGTGGGCAACTCTTTTGACTCAGGAGCCAGATTTTCTCCCCCTGCTGTATCAGAGAGTGTGGGGCCAAATGTTTTTGATCTATTTTCACACAGGTGGGGGAAGGGGGCTTTTAATGATTCTACTCCCTTTGGAGACATAGGGATAACCAGAAGGGCATTTTTTTTTCCAGAAAATGACATCTATCCATTTTCTTGGGTGCATTATAGCATCCTGTCAATAGACTTTTTTTTTTTAGTCTATCATGGATTTCAAGGATTGTTTTAGATTTCACTGTTAAGTTCGGTAACAACATTGTTTGCATTGCAGCCATTACACTGCAGTGTAAAAAGGAGAATCAGTGTAGTAGTATATTTACAGTATTGAACTAGGACTGAGAAGAACCAAATTCAAGTCCATGTTCTGCATGCAACTCACTGAATCTTTGGACCAGATATTGTTCTTCACAACTCTGTGTATGTACCTTGGATATACCTTGTGTACTGTTAAGGGAAGAAGTACTGTTTGCAACATCTTAAGCTCTTAAAGAGGCAAGAGTTACACATTAACTAAAATAATTACAGAAATAAAATAGCAAAACTTGCTTGGAATAAGTTAAGATAATTTGTAATGCATTTTTTTTAAAATAAAGTTTTATTGAGTTTTAACAAAACAAATAAAACATCTTATTTGAGTACAGCGTGGTTCCGGGTTATCATATTTCCATACAGACACAATTTCATATGCATATTTATCTTATGTATTCAACTTAATATCTTATTACTCTTTTTCCAACTTCTCACTATTTTCCCTTTACTTCTCTTAATTTTCTTTTATGGTTATCTCATTTTCTTCTTATTCAACTGTATTTCTTTTACCTAAATTTCTATATCTTTTTATTCATTATACTTAATACTTTCGTCTGTCTTGTTTACAATTTCATATGTTCTCTTCCAACATTCTTAAAAAGCAAAATCCCCCCTGTGATTGCCAATCGGAGTGCAACACCTTTAAGTCTTATTGTTATTATCGTATGAAATCTCATTGAACATTAAATGTATGCATTCTAAAATTATAACGTTCAAATTTCTAATATCTATTTTATATCATGTAAATCTCATCATTCAAATTCTGCTTGGTACTTCCCCTTGAAAATGTAAAAAGAAAAATTCTAAAAACATAGCATATATATATATATTCTTAAGTTTTCGGTACTTACATATATGGCATTCAGCTTTGTTGGGTATTTTCACGTCATAGTAGTGGTGCTTTTAAAGTTGTAGCTACAACTTTAAAAGCACCACTACTATGACGGGAAAATACCCGAACAAAGCTGAAAATATATATATATATATATATATATATATATATATATATATATATATATATATATATATATATATATATATATGTGTGTGTGTGTGTGTGTGTGTGTGTGTGTGTTTCTGTTACACACACACACACACACACACACACACACACACACACATATATATATATATATATATATATATATATATATATATATATTAGTAAACAAAATATTCAAATTCATTCTAGTACTGGTATGAGCCTTGTAAATCTTTCACGTTTCTTTTCAATATTTATCAATCTTTGAGAACAATTGAAATGTTTCCCTCCCTTCTTCCTTATTACGTTAGTTGTTAATAAACATACCATTGGATAGTCATACAGTTTTATCTTATAAATTATTATTAATAAGCAAAGTAATTATTCAAATTCATTCTAATAACTGGTATAAATTTCCTTATAAATCTTTCACATTTCTTTTCAATATTTTATCAATCTTTAGAAACAATTACGATGTTTCCCTCCCTTCTTTATTATTGCATTAATTATAAACATACCATTACATAACAACACAATTTTATCTCATAGATTATTTACTTATTTCATTTCTAACTCATTACAGTATTCTACTGTCACAACACTATCTTTTGTACCTTTGCAGGATCCTCACTTTTAACTTAATTTAGCCATTGTCTCTGTGTTTTCTAGCTGAGCAAATACCTTTAATCCTAATACGTTTCCCCTTTTTCTTTATTTCCTGCTTTTGTCCCTCATAAGTTCTTTCCCTTTCTATCTCCCCCCCACTTTTTCTCATCCCTTTTTTTATACCCTTCTCTAATTTTCCCTTCTGTAGTTTTCTTTTCTGCTTCTCCTTGCTATTATATTTCTTTTTCAGACTACCGTATATACTCGAGTATAAGTCGACCCGAATATAAGCCAAGGCACCTAATTTTACCACAAAAAACTGGGAAAACTTATTGACTCGAGTATAAGCCGAGGGTGGGAAATGCAGCAGCTACTGGTAAATTTCAAAAATAAAAATAGATACCAATAAAAACTTTCACTAGGACAGTTGAGAATAAGTTTGATGTTCACAATTTCCTCTTTGAAAGAGACCAGTAAATAGGGAACAAGAAGATGAAGAAAAAGAAGTGTGTTTTTTCACACTTTTCACACAGCAGTGAACAAAAATGGCATCGTAGGAACAGCCTTATTCTCAGTCCAAAGGTTTTTTTGTGATTTCTTCCCTGATTTAAGGGAAATTTGGGAAACGATATCACTATCATGAAAGGTTTAATTGATTCACTAACCCAAAGAAGATGATGATGACAGTGGGAGGCAGGAGTCACTCTCTCCCTTGCAAGAAAAAGCAAGAGCCGTTCTTATGATCTTCTCTCTCTCTCTCTCGTATACAGTCAAGTCTTTCCAGCATCGCGCGATCTGCGCCGCAGCTTTGTACCTTGCAAATGCAAAATCCCGGGGTTTTTGCATTTGCAAGGTGCAAGCGGCGGGGGCAGATCGCGCATGCTGGAAAGGGCTTGACTGTATTACAGGGAGAGAGAGAGATCATAAGAACGGCCCTTGCTTTTTCGTGCAAGGGAGAGTGACCCCTGCCTCCCACTGTCATCAACATCTTCTTCTTTGGGTTAGTGAATCAATTAATTTGGGAAATGATCTCACTATCATGAAAGTCAGTGTTCTCTGCCCGGGGCGTTTGAAGAAAACGCCCGCGGCATATCCACGCGCTGTAAGGGGAATCAGAAATCCCCGCGTTCAACGCCTAGCACACAGCTGTGAGCAAATACTGGGAAAACCTGATTGATCAGAAGGAAGGAGGCAAAAGAGGGAGGGGTGGTGGTGGACAGAGGTCCCACTGGTATTTGTGAAACACTTGGTCGGCAGCGCTTAAAGTCAACGTCCTGGCTCCCACCCACCCACCCACCCAAAGCCACGAAGTCCCCCAATTGCGCAGCCCAGAATCGCCCTCCCTCGGGCAGCAATGACGCCCGGTGTTTCCGAGACAAGAAGCTCCGCCGTGCAATGAAAGCGCCCTGGCTCTAGGCTCTAGGCTCAGAAAACAACGCGAACCGAGGTCACTGCCGGCCCTCAACTTTGCTCAGCCCCAGCTGCTTTAGTCCGCCGGGAGGAGGAGGAGGTGGCGGCTGCTCGCGTTGTTTTCTGAGCTCAGGCTCATAAAACAACGCGGGAGGCAGTTGCCCGCTCAGCTTCATTTCCTCAGCCCCAGCTGCTTTCAGCCCGCTCAGGAGGAGGAGGAGGAAACGAAGCTGAGCGGAGCCAGCGAGCTTCGCGTTGTTTTCTGAGCCTAGAGCTCAGAAAACAACGCGAGCAGCCGCCACCACCTCCTCCCCTCCTCCCGAGCGGACTGAAAGCAGCTGGGGCTGAGGAAATGAAGCTGAGCGGAGCCGAAGCGAGCATTTCGGCTCGCGTTGTTTTATGAGCCTTGAGCACAGAAAACAACACGAGCAGCCGCCACCACCTCCTCCCCTCCTCCCGAGCGGACTGTAAGCAGCTGGGGCTGAGGAAACGAAGCTGAGCGGAGCCGAAGCAACCTCAGCTCGCGTTGTTTTATGAACCTAGAGCTCAGAAAACAACGCGAGCAGCCGCCACCACCTCCTCCCCTCCTCCCGAGCGGACTGAAAGCAGCTGGGGCTGAGGAAACGAAGCTGAACGGAGCCGAGCGACCTCGGCTCGCGTTGTTTTATGAGCCTAGAGCCAGGGCGCTTTCATTGCACGGCGAAGCTTCTTGTCTCGGGAAACACCGGGCGTCGTTGCTGCCCCGAGGGGAGGGCGATTCTGGGCTGCGCGATTGGGGGACTTCGTGGCTTTGGGTGGGTGGGTGGGTGGGAGCGAGGACGGACGGAGTCTGTGAAGTGGGGCTTGCCTGCCCTTGCTGGCTGCCTCTGCTTCCTTAGGGGCAGGGAAGGGGGCTCATCTGGACCAAGGGTGAGTCTCCCCCTCAGTTTCCCCTGAAGGATCTTCCGTAGCTTTTGCCTTCTCCCTACATCTTCCCTCTGTTAAAAATCCCCCCCCACACACACACACACACTTATTTTCGGGCGGATAGATTTCGTGTCTGAGCATTCTCACATGGCGGTGGGTCTTCCCCTAAAAACAGTTAAAAAAAGAAAAAACAATATATCCTCATGCAAGAACTTTTCTGCTTCCGATTACCCCCATGCTTAAAAGTTGCAAAGGAAACACGGAAGCAGGGAAGCGGCTGCCCAGCTCCGGAGCTCCACACCATTTTTTTTTCAGAGGGAATCTGACTCGAGTATAAGCCGAGGGGGGTTTTTTCAGCACAAAAAATGGGCTGAAAAACTCGGCTTATACTCGAGTATATACGGTATATTTCTTTTTGGCTGTTCCCTTTGATCTCAAACTTTTAACTCCTTTCCCCCTTTTCCCCCTTTTTACCACACTTTGCATTATTTGATCATTGAAAATGGCTTCTTCTTTGTCCCGCCCTTCTTCTTGCTCTTGAAGCTTTTCCTTTTGCTTTTCATAGTTCAGGATCTCCATTTCAAAAAATTCAAATACGAAGCCAAAGGATCTTCCTCTCCTTTCTGCATCTTCTTTCTGTTTTTTAAGACTCATCTTCAATTCCTCCAGGAGCGATGTTATTTTAAACACTTTTGAACAACCACCTGATTAACTTTAAGTAAGAACAGAAAAAGAAAAAAACCAATGCCAAAAACTTTTGTTTTAAATCATCAAATGATCCCAGACTGTTCCTTCTTGTTTCTTTCCTTTACTTTTCCTTTCCGTGGGTTACTGTATCTTTTAATAAGATTTCAGTTACAATGTATCCTTGGGAGTCTTTTCAAAGTTTCAGTTAATCCTCTTTATTTTTCCAGGTGGCACTCCATTTTTTCATTATTCCAAGTTCCATCCTTTTGTCTCCGCTCTTCTCCTTTTTAGGGCTTTAAACTGACCAAAAAAGTTCTTTATTCTCCTTTTGACACTTAGATTTCAGCTTAAAGTTGCCTATTAGTGTCAAAATAGATTAACATAAATTTCTTTCTATACCATTTGTAATTGTCAATATAAAGGTAAAAAAAGAGTTTTTAACCTCCCTTTTCTATCTCCTTCGTTGCTTAAAAATCTTCTTTCAGAAGTATCCCTCTAAATACTTTTAGATTCAGGGTACCTTGCTTAGATGTTCTCTGTTGTTTAGCCTGGTCTGTCCTGCTTTCCTCTTTGTCTTCCTCCTGCACAATCTTATCCAGTCGGGTTCTTCTTTGAGGTGGCCATTTCTGACCTCCACTGCAACCACCTTCGGCAAATGGAGTTTAGACCAGCCAAGGAGGAGAGATGCGCTCCCCTTCACTCGGCGAGCAATCTCCCCCCTCTTCACCATCTCTATGGGGTGGCTTCAGCCCCGAATCAAAAGGATCGGGGCGCTCCAGTGGCGAGCACAGATCGAAACCGCGCACGATCACGGATTTCGGTCTGTCACTGAAGAAACCCAAACTGGAAGTCCCCAAGATAATTTGTAACGCATTTGAGAGCCAGTTTGGTCTAGTGGTTAAGGCACCAGGCTAAGAGAGTGGGAGTTCAAGACCTGCCTTAGCCATGAAAGCCAGCTGGGTGACTTTGGGCCAGTCACTCACTCTCAAATCAACCCACCTCACAGGAGAAAAGTGTGTTGGGTATGGTCACCAGCTTGAGTTATTTGTAAACAAACTAAAGAAAGTTGAATTACAAGAAATGAGGCTAAAGTATGTTAGTACAATCTGAAGTTGTGTTGATTAAGCTTAGAAGTACCATGCAATAAAATTACAATCAAAGTTTTTAAAGGAGTAATTTGTTCTAAGGCACTAATATTCCTTATATGAGTTAACTGCATATATCATGTGGTACAATATGTGTGAGACTAGAAGTAGAGCTCCATACTCCTCTGTACTGAAAGCATTTCCCCCTTTTTCATAGCCATATGGTAATAAAAATTTAATTGCCTGCAGGCAGAAGGGATGTGAAGCCCACAGTGCAATCTTACATAAATTGCTTCTCTCTTTGATCATGCCTTCCTTTGTCTACCTGGTAGTAAACTGCCACATTAAATAGAATAGATAAGGCACAATGGATGCTGGAGGGGCCAATCACTTTGATCTGTCTCAGTAGGATCTTGGCTTTGCATGATTCTTCATCAATATGGGAGGGCTGTGATATTGTCCCAAGATGTTTCTGGTTGAAATTGGCTTTCCGAGTCTGTGGAAGTGATCGTTAAATCTTGAAGTGAATATACAATTGAGCTAAAATTCACAAAGCAAGGTATAGCTCTTCTAAAAAAACAGTAGATGTGGCTAATAAACACAGCTCATCCAGGGATTCTGTTGTGCTCGCATTTGAAAAATAGGAACAGTGGGCTATAGCCCATTCCAGGGACAATTTTGTGGGCTGTAGCCCATTCCAGGGTATAATTTTAGGGCAGTACTGCTGTTTCTATATCAATTGCCTGCAAGGATTAGGACTTTAAGAGTGTTATAGCAACTTTTAGATAGTGCCTGCTGAGGTGTAATAGCAAGTTGAATACAACTATTATTGCTGTCTCACAGCATGTATCTATTTATAGAATTTTTATCTTTCCAAAAAATATCTGTCCCCAAGGGATTAGGTACAATAGGTGAAAAAATATATATTAACTCCGTCTTGCAGGCTTACATCCCAAAGATGTGATGGAAAAGAAAAAGAATAGGTGGAAAAATGAGAAAAGCATCTTCAAACATCAGCTCTTAAGTTAACCTATTGGTGAGGGCATGTATATAGTATCTCTCTTGAACCCTTTTTGTCATTACCTTATTGTCAGAAAAACAAGGAGTGCAAACATCTTTGTCATCTAGGAGGTAACATCTGAAGTTGGGCTTTCCTTCCAAGAGCAGATCTCTCTGTCCACTACTAAAGAGGAAAAAAAAAAATCACAATTCCATGTACTGTACAATAGTCTTCACTGTAGTATTTATAGATAGTCCTTGACTTAAGACCACAATTGAGGCCAAAATTTCTGTTGTTAATTTGTCACATTTGTTAAGTGAGTTTTGACCCATTTTACAACCTTTCTAGCTCCAGTTCTTAAGTGAATCACTGCAGTTGATAAATTAGTAACACGGTTGTTAAGTGAATCTGGCTTCCCTATTGATTTTGCTTGTCAGACGGCTGCAAAAGGTGATCACATGATCTTGGGACCCAGCAAGTATGAGTCAGTTCCAAGCATCTGAATTTTGGTCACATGATCATGTGGAGGCGACAACGGTTATAAGTGTGAAAAATGGTCATAAATCACTTTTTTTCAGTGTCATCATAACTGCTGTAAGTCAATGACTACTCGTATGTGTGTGTGTGTATTGGATTATATATATTATATATATATAATCCAAAGTTCTGATCTAAAATAACTCAGAATGTTTCTTTCTCAAGTTTATCAATGCTACGAACATTTGCACGTATTTTTATAAATCAGCAGCCAAGAGTCCAGAAGGACCCCCAGGTGACACCCCCCTGATTGTAGTGTCACACCATGCAGCACTGATGATGAAAAGTCCCCAGGACCAGGAGGTTCAGAAACCTTTTGTAGTGTACAATACAATTATTTTTTAAAAAAATATCATTGATAAAAAAGAGAAATGAAACTAGCACTATTAAACAGCTTGAAAAAATATTTTGTATTTCTTCATAAAGGAAAGGAAAGTAAGAAATGCATGTTTTGCATTTTTTCTTAAACTATATTCTATTACTGTAATATAATAATTATTTATTCCATAATTTTGCCTTCCACCAGAGAAGACAGAATTATTCATTAATGGAGAAATCTAGCAATAGCAGTAGCGCTTAGACTTATATACCACTTCACAGTGCTTTACAGCCCTCTCTAAGCACTTTACAGCATATAGCCCTCAGCAATCTGCGTTCTCATTTTATCCACTTTGGAAGGATGGATAAAATTGAGCCGGTGAGAATTGAACTGCCAAACTGCAGCCAGCAGAAGTAGCTTGCAGTACTGCATTCTAACCACTGTGCCACTACGGTTCATCTACAACACAGGTGCCAAATTAGATCTCATCATGTGACTTATCATGACGCATCGTGACTTTTTTGCCTTTGCGGAGCCAGGGTGGGTATGGCTTGCACATAACACAACTGGCCCGCGGGCCACCAGTTTGACACCCCTGAATTCTACAAGGTGCTTTCCCACTGTTGAAGTAATATAAAGGGCTATAAGAAGTAGTCTTTACATCTGCCTTGGTGTTTGGATCTAGTCATTGCTAATGTGACCATTATGCTTGTGCCTTTCAGGTTCTCATTCTTCTTTACATTGCTGACTGGATGGTTCATTGGATGTGGGGTCGAGGCCTGGACCCGGACAATTTTTCTATACCTTATTTGACAGCACTGGGTGACTTGCTTGGAACAGGTCTCCTGGCACTTAGCTTCCACATCCTCTGGCTAATTGGGGATCGGGATACTGATGTTGGAGACTAACAGCATCCTTCCACAGCTTCTTCAGTCCTCAGTTCATCTCCTTCAGTCACATTCCCCTGCCCCCATGAAGCTTTGTTGCCACCCTCCGTCATTCTTTGGGACTTTAACTTTGATACTAGATTCTCATTATTTTCAATGGGAAATTTTATGTGGTTTATATTTCAAGCCAAGTGTGTACAGGAGAATTAGTTTTAAGAAGGACAAAAGAAGAAGAAAATGTATAAAGACAATCACCAAGTGCAATTTCAAATGGTTAACTATTTATATATAATAGACATAATAGAGAAAAATTGAACAATGAATTTTAAAGAAACCCACCTTCCTCCATCTGTACCCACTTAAGGCATAGATGGGTGTTTTTCCAACTTGGCATCTTCAAGATGTGTGGACTTCAACTCCCAGAATTCTCCAGCCAACACATCTTAAAATTATCAAGTTTGAAAAACACTACACTAGGTATACAAGGCTATCCCTTGTGTAACATATGTATGTGAATAGTTAAGATGCAGCTCGTAATTGGTTTGTTTTGAAACTAGGCTGATATTTTTCATCAGTTACCATAATTGGTATCAGGTAGTAGCAAATAGATGAAGTGTTTTGGACACACACATACCCCTCCTTGCTTATCCTTCATAGTATAATAAATCTAATTGACCAAAAGACAGGTCTTTATGGATCTGAAAACTTTCAATATATGAGATTGAGACGCTTGTTAATGTTTTGATGCCAAATCCTGATACTACAGTTGAAGGCAACTCTAGGTGTTTAGTACTTCCTCAAATCTACAGAATTCAAATAAAATTATTAAAGTAATTTGTGGGATGTTTCCCAGAGTTGACCTGATGCATTGTAACATCAAGATGAAGTTGGTTCTTTTGAAAAGCCTTCACGTGAAACACAATTAGAAATTAAAGCTCCTCACACATATGTATTTCACAGCCTTATCTTGAAGTTTATACTTGTATACAAACATTGTCGTGTCTGTATAGTATAGTTATAAAAACTGGCAGGTACTACCTACATGGTAGCGAGATCCAATATTTTCACCATAAGTTCAGTCTTCTAGGTCAAACATCAGAACATCTGTAATATTGCATTCAATAGATAAATGTGATTATTATGAATCTGAAGAAATTACATTTATTTTATTTTTTCATGAAAAATGAGACATTTAGAAGACATTAAGTCTTAGAATTGTAAAAACCAGACAGCGATCAGATAATTTGGATGTTTTGGACAGCAATTGAATCTGTCAAAGCAACAACATATCAGGTTCTGTAAGCAGGGAGTTTTGGTATGAAAGACATTGTTCTTCCTATAGAGTTATTTAGAATTTATCTTCTCACACTATATTGCTTGTATAAATGGAGCTTGAGCATAGTAGCTCAGAGTATTTAAATAGGGAATGCCAAATTCGTTTCATAAAACAAGATGTGAAAGGGGGATCTTTTTCGTTTTATTCAAGTATACAAATTAAGATTCTGTGCTGTCCCAGAGAGAGTGGAGGCCTATTGTGCTGCAAGTTATTTGATACTGAACTCAACAATATAACCAAATTTGCTGGGACACCTACCTCTTTTGTATATGACTCACTAATCATATACATTTCCTCAGCTTGTTTTATTAAAAGTTCTTATGCTTCGGCTTCTCTATAACCAAGGATTGTTTTTGAATAGTTTTAATTACCAATAAAGCTGAAGTAAGTAAGGAGGGATGGATCAGTATCGACCCTTGGAAATGCTGCGTCCTAGGTTTGATTTATTACTTTCAAAATGCATAGGGCTACCAGATAAGGATTGCAGAAATCCAGAACCACCAGATGGCAACAAACATTTAAACTTCTTAGCATTTCTTTTTTGTCTTGTGGTTACCTTACAAGTTGCAGTCCTAAACTTGTTCAAGTAATGAAACTGAATGCTTGTGGCTTTCAGAAAAGTGTTGTCTTTTTTGCTGGAAACGAGCTGTTATCTGGAATGTGACATCAGCCTTCCTGCAAGTTTTCCTTAAAAACATGATTGCTATTTACCAAAATTAAAATTCGGAGTGGAAGTGACTATAATATATTGTATTCAATATATTCCACATGAGCTTATATAGACTGCAACTATTTTTAGGATAATCCGGTTACCTAACTTTAGTTTTACATCCTGGGTGCTGCCATAATCATATTTTAATATGTCATCAAGGGAGGTTTCAAATTCATGCTGCAATTGTTTGTGAATTAATCCTATGTGCATGATGCCTTCAGTAATTTGGAAGTAATGGATATGGCTGAAGATGCTGTTCTTGCCTGCCCTCTGTGAATACAAGTATTTATACTGTTTCTTCAGATTTCAGTAGGTGCAAATGCTTAGTTTCTTCTTAAGAAATGAACTTTTTCCAAGTAAGTTACTAATTACTTTAAAAAAAAAGTCTACAGTTTCATCCTATCTTAAGCATTAAATTGTAAGCTCTTTAAAGAACTTTCATCTGCCTTATGTAAATGTCCAGTTGGATGCATTCATTTTAATCTAACACTCTAGGCACTTTTCTTATATATGTATATACCACATAAGCATTTTTCTTCACTGTTTATCTCCGATTAATATCTATGTCACTAGATCTCATGAATGGATATATGTCTCCTAGTTAAATTTAGTCTTTCATCCAGGAGCTGAAATGTTTGTGCTGCTTGGGTGACATCCCTGAATTGCCTTGAAAGTGGTAAGGTGGGAAGCAAAGTGCAAGTATATAAACAGAATGTTGTAAAAAAAAAAAAATTTATACTTACAAGTTGCACTCAAATGCATGTATATTTAAACTTGGCTGCAAATGAAAATTAAGCTATTGGTTTATACCTTTACTCAACAAAGAAAACAATTTCTTATTTATAGTTGCTGTAATTGAATTGACATATGCAAATTTAACTGATAAATTATATTTGGTATAATAAATATTTACATTTATTTATATGGTTTTTGGTCCTTCATTTTATCAAAAATTTGTAGCTGACATTTTAGCTGATGTTCATATTAATAAGCAAAACAGACTAGGCCACATCGGTTTCCTCCAGTTTTAATCATTGCCCGTTTGTCCTTTATTTTCAAACTACATGCTCATTTTAGGGATTCTTTAAGAAGGAGACACATGTGACGGTTGTTTAAGGCCTAAGAAAAATACGCCTTATCCAAATTAACTTACATAGCTTAGATTATTTCCCTCTGTTCAGAGTATGATTGAGTGGTAATGTACCATGAAATCTGTGTCAGCTCTTAAAAACCACATTCATAGATCTATCCAACTAGGTCCCCTTGCTGACCTCTTTTCACATTTCCTAGTATTATGGATTTTTTCAAGAGAGTTGAGAATTTTTGGACCTATATAGTGTCACAGTGATGGCAGTAGCGGAGGTGGGCAGGCTTTAATGAACGTTTTCAGTATCTAGGAAATTCTTTGATTAATTTTTCTAGAATAAAGCAAGCTAGGAATGTGAAAAGTACAACCCCAAAGGACTGGTTCAAAGCTGCCAATGACACTGACTTTGAACTTTGCTGATTTGCAAACACATAATGGAAAAATCACACCTCCTGAATGGATGAGCATTAACAAGTTCATACTAAGAAATTATGTGATATTACATGCTAGCACTATTGTGCATATATACTACATCAAGAGATGTGCCAAATGATTTAACGTTTAATGAAAGAACTCACTCCAAAGCCAGTATGTTTTGACCTGTATGTAATTCTCCACCTTTTATAAACTGCTCCTCTTTTAACTGAGTGGCTAGTGAGGTGCTCTCTCTACTTATGTAATAAATAAAGATAAATTTAATCTATCTTTGTGGCTCAGAATCTCTTTGGGCAAGGCATATAGGGATAACAGACCTGCCAAATGTATGGCTAACAACAGGAAAACTATTGCTTGCATGATTCTGACTTTGTTGCTATAAGGACCAAGGATTATGAACTTTAGATCTGTTTCCAGCGGCAACATCTCAGAATCTTCTCACGCAGTCTCCATGCTCAGAGCCAAAAATGGTTATGCTTCAGCCATCTACCATTAAAGGAACAAAAAGTTTAAACAAAAAACAACTTTGCTCCCCTGTAGGGGATTTCACTATATAAGCTTCAAAAGAAAAGTGTTGCACACTAAATCCTGTGAATTATGTATATTACAAATATTTCAGAAACTAAAGATAGGCAACACACTCCTGTGTTTCTATGATCCAGCTGCTAGATTAGTTTAGGAAATAGATTTGAATTATGGAAAGTTTTGGAAATCTCACTCCAGGGAACTGTGAAGCTGAATCCTTTGTCATTTTTTGGAGATCTTAAACAGTTTTATTTCAACTGGCCTTCAACATTGGCTAAGATTTATTGGCATTCGTCTTGGGGAAAGAGTTGATTTATTATTACTACTGTTCTTTATACTTTTGACTTCTTCCATTCCCTTTGTTGGTTTTCCAGAAATTTAAAAATCTTTTAAGTGTTTTGGAAAACTTTTGCTATTATGTCTAAGTTTTTAGAGGAGCAGGACAGTTATTCCTACTGTTATTTGTTGGATTAAGCTAACCATGTACACTGCTCAAAAAAATAAAGGGAACACAAAATAAGACATCCTAGATCTGAATGAATGAAATATTCTTATTAAATACTTTGTTCATTACATAGTTGAATGTGCTGACAACAAAACCACACAAAAATTATCAATGGAAATCAAATTTAGCAACCCATGGAGGTCTGGATTTGGAGTTACACTCACAATTAAAGTGGAAAAAAACACTACAGGCTGATCCAACTTTGATGTAATGTCCTTAAAACAAGTCAAAATGAGGCTCAGTAGTGTGTGTGGCCTCCACGTGCCTGTATGACCTCCCTACAACGCCTGGGCATGTTCCTGATGAGGTGGCGGATGGTCTCCTGAGGGATCTCCTCCCACACCTGGACTAAAGCATCCCCCAACTCCTGGACAGTCTGTGGTGCAATGTGGCATTGGTGGATGGAGTGAGATATGATGACCCAGATGTGCTCAATTGGATTCAGGTCTGGGGAACGGGCGGGCCAGTCCATAGCATCAATGCCTTCATCTTGCAGGAACTGCTGACACACTCCAGCCACATGAGGTCTAGCATTGTCTTGCATTAGGAGGAGCCCAGGTCCAAGCGCACCAGCATATGGTCTCACAAGGGGTCTGAGGATCTCATCTCGGTACCTAATGGCAGTCAGGCTACCTCTGGCAAGCACATGGAGGGCTGTGCGGCCCCCTAAAGAAATGCCACCCCACACCATTACTGACCCACTGCCAAACCCGTCATGCTGGAGGATGTTGCAGGCAGCAGAACGTTCTCCACGGCGTCTCCAGACCCTGTCACATCTGTCACATGTGCTCAGTATGAACCTGCTTTCATCTGTGAAGAGCACAGGGCGCCAGTGGGGAATTTGCCACTCTTGGTGTTCTCTGGCAAATGCCAAACGTCCTGCATGGTGTTGGGCTGTAAACACAACCCCCACCTGTGGACGTTGGGCCCTCATACCACCCTCATGGAGTCTGTTTCTGACCATTTGAGCAGCCACATGCACATTTGTGGCCCGCTGGAGGTCATTTTGCAGGGCTCTGGCAGTGCTCCTCCTGTCCCTCTTTGCACAAAGGCGGAGGTAGCGGTCCTGATGCTGGGTTGTTGCCCTCCTACTGCCTCCTCATCTCCTGATGTACTGGCCTGTCTCCTGGTAGCGCCTCCATGCTCTGAACACTACGCTGACAGACACAGCAAACCTTGCCACAGCTCGCATTGATGTGCCATCCTGGATGAGCTGCACTACCTGAGCCACTTGTGTGGGTTGTAGACTCCGTCTCATGCTACCACTAGAGTGAAAGCACCACCAGCATTCAAAAGTGACCAAACCATCAGCCAGAAAGCATAGGAACTGAGAAGTGGTCTGTGGTCACCACCTGCAGAACCACTCCTTTATTGGGGATGTCTTGCTAACTGCCTATGCTTTCCACCTGTTGTCTATTCCATTTGCACAACAACATGTGAAATTGATTGTCAGTCAGTGTTGCTACCTAAGTGGACAGTTTGATTTCACATAAGTGCGATTGACTTGGAGTTACATTGTGTTGTTTAAGTGTTCCCTTTATTTTTTTGAGCACTGTGTAATTTTGCTTATGTATTCTGTAAGGTTGTTGTTTTGATTGTGGCAAGGTAGAAGCATGACAACTAATGAAAGAAATACATTTAATGTACCCCCCTTTGGTCAGGCTATAATCATTGTAACCTAAATAAACAAAAGATAGGAAAATACAAACAATAATACAAATGTTTGATGTTGTGAGAAAAGGTTTATCAAAAAAATAGACAACATGGCTGTGAATGACAGTAGGATTCCACCACTTAGTTACATCAAAATGAGAATTGATGTCAGGAGAAATTTTCAAAAAATATGCCAGTCAATGGGGTACTTAAGTATAGAAAAAGGAAAATGGGTGAAGGATGAATAAGGACGAACCAGTAGTTGGATGTGGTGAGAATAAGAATACTGTAGATTGCCAAGATAGAGGTTGCCAACATAAAAAGGTAGAGTGTAATTAATGAAGTTGATATAAAATAGGATTAGTGGACATTGGGCAACAAGGACATGACTTCCTTTTTATCTTGGTATGCAGGCATAGCCTGAAAATGAAACGTTATCAGTCTTTTGTGTATTTCTTTCTGAGCAGCTTTTCTGGAGGTGCTTCCTTAATACAAATTAACAAGCTCCACTCTGTTCATTAGTTGATTTGTATCCTGCAGCCAGTTTGTCCTGATTGTATTCCAGCAACTTGACTTTAAATCAGTTATACCTGAAGGCTTTTGCCTCTTTAACCTGACATAGCACATTCCTGCTCTTGCAAAACCAACAGTCTGTTACAGGAGAAAATATTTTCACATTTAGTTCAAAGTACATTTTTAACAGGTTTTCATTGCAAATTTTGTGGCAGATGTCAAGAAAGTTAAACAGCTAATGTGCCCTATCATTCTCTCTCCCACTCCCCATTTTTCTTCATTTTCAGTTGTCTGGGTTCTTCTTTGTTGCTCATATCTAGTAACCCTAAAGTAAACCAATGTTAGGTATCTCTTATTTTGTGTCTTTAGTTTCACATGCCATTTCTCTGTAGAATGTTGTAGGCCCGCAATGGAATTAGCGATTGCCTATAAACCATTTTATATGCTCCCCCTTTTCACAAGTAGTGACATGGAAAACCAGCGTTTCCCCATTTAAATCCGTTTTCAATTTGCTTTTCTTACACCCGTATTTATCCATTTCATATGGCAGGAAAGGCCTTGTTTTTCAGAAGGAATAAAGGGGGGAGGGGAACCAACGACAGGCCACTTCAATAAGGAGTTTTCTTCACAGAACTTCCTAGTTTCATCTGTGAAAAATGCTGAGGACATGATTTTATACATCACGTGCTGCAGCGCCCACCGGAGTAGATTAAAACACTGCACTTTTCCCAAGTAATCAAGACGCGCTCCGCAAATGCATGCCGGGTGATGTAGTTTTTGGGGCTTTAAAGGGGCAGAACTGCCGCCTGGGTCTCTCACATGACAGCAAGGCGAATGCGGAAAAGAGTTGGCGAAGCGGAGTCAGAAGCCGTGCGAGAGAAGGAAGCGGGCGCGGGAATCCCCTTTAAGTTTTGCCTGCCTTTCCAACAAACGCGCTTTGGTGCTTCATCGGGTGCGGCTGTCTCGCTTTGGTGCACCATCGGGTGCAGAGCCTTTCCTTGTTTCTTTCTCAGAAAGCAAGGTAGGGCGGACGAGTCTTCTCTTGAGTTCTCACCGTCAATGTTCTTATGACTGAGAAAAAGCTTCTGGAAGTGGTATATTTGGTCCCCTCGACCCTAAATTAGAGGTGTGCTTGCACGGAAAGAGGTATTCTTGCAAACGGAAAACCAGGAAGCGACCCTTTCGTGAGTTCCCTGTTTACAGAAACTACAATTGGATGTGCGGAGTTGTTTCTCTCCCCCCCCCCCGTAAATAACTTGAATTGTAGTTTGTTTTTTTCTTCACTTGGTTGACCCCTCAGGAAAGGGAAGAAGAGACAACACCCGCTTCTTTTAATTGGGTTTGGTGACCAGTCATGGTGGGCCATCACGACCACATGTTCAAAGTCTTGATTATTGGTGATGCCACAGTTGGGAAGACCTCGTTAGTCCAGCGATATGCCAATGACAGTTTCAACAAGCACTACAAGTCTACCGTAGGAGGTGAGTTTTCTGGATTTTTCTCAGGGCTGCAGCAAGGAAATTACAGAAACACCTAAAATATTTGGAAAGGAGACTGTGGCCGGGAAAGGGTTTAATAATGTACAGGGTTGTTCTTGTGCACTAAGTTCTTCCCCAGTTGCAAAAATTTGTCTGATGAAAAGACTTGCATTGAAGCTTTACTGCAAGAGAAGTTACTGCTGAAGATATTACCTTATTTCTATAATTCCTGTTTATCTGAATGTTTGTTTTACAATACTTAGTTCCTCTTTGTTGTGGGTTTTCCATCCTTGATATGAAACCCTATTTTTCCTCAATTTGGAAATTACTATGTTGCTAAACTTATCATAGTGAAATGTGACCTTGCTTACTCATAGTCTTAGCAGTCAATTGTTAAATAATTAGTCTGCTTCATAAGCTGTGATTGTGCAGTGTTTTATTGCATAAAAGATAAACTAAACCAAATAGCCATTTTCTATGTTAAAATGGGCTATCTGCTGTGCTCTTCTAATTTCTTTTCTAATTGTCCTGAATTACATGTTTTCTTAAAATCTATAATTCAGATCAAAATATCTATTGCATATATAGAATCTTGGTGTATAATCTCAGTATGTACTTTTGTCAGTTCCACTTAATCCAGCATAAATTCTATTGTGAGGAGCAATATATATGCACACGTGATATATATGTATGTTTGTATTAAAATAGTATATTTTTAGTGAAACTAATAATGAAAAAAAACTACACCTTTAATGCTACATATGTAAATAGGACATCGGAATGTGGGTGCACACATTGAATGAAACAAGGCATTAACTATTTTTAAAGTTTGTTATTCAGGCATTATCAGTATCAGTGATTTGTGTGCAAGCTTTATTGCCAAGAATATGTGATGATTTATACCAAAGTTGCACAAGAGCTAGTTGTGAGATTTCTGAAAGTAGCTACCAAATTAGAATTTTTAATGTGGCTGAGTATTTATTTTTTAAAGTAGATGCAAATGAAATCAAATTTAGTTTGACCAGAATTATGTGCTGGTTAGTAACACACACGGAGCGTATTCCTTGGGAGACTACAGCTCAAAGTGAAATCTTTGCCCTGAAGATACTTTTAACACCCACTCCAATCAATGGTGTAATCATAGCTGCTGACAAACTTTTCTACAGTTACAGCAGCAGGCTAGAGAGGTGAGATCTGGCCTGCCTTAGGTACAAAGCCAGCTGCTGTGATCAGTGAAAAAAACAGTGACAAGCCATTTCTGAAATCTTGCCAAGAAAACTGGAGGGACATCACCACAATATACCAACACATTGTATGACACACATCAGTTTCTTTTCAGCTATTCTGGACTGTCCAGGCAGTCACCAGGAATCCACATTGAATTGAAGGCTAGCTAAATACATACAGTGCATACATATCCTTATATTCTGGCTTCTCTGCCTGTCATCCAACACATTTCACTTATAATTCATCTTTGGCCCAGATTAATATTTAAATCTCCCAAATTCCTTTCTTGAAAGTGATGTTTATGCCACAGAATTGCTGTACAAGAGGAATTGACGGAGATCAGTAAAAAGAGCTCCACTGAAGACATGATAAAGGGCCCAATTTCATTCTTGAAATAGATATTGATCAGTTAAAATGGGTATACTTTGCAAGTTGTGGGGTGGAGTTGTTCCCAAGACTGCCTTGAACTTGAAGTATTACATTTAAATAATAGTCTTTGCTCAGTTAAGTGTTGCTTCCCCTGCATTTTGGGGGGAAATGCAGGATGTTAATAGGCATCCTAAAAGTGTACTTCCTGCAGTTAAATATATTTGTTTTAATCTGAGAGAGGGAAAAGATCACAGAAATTTGTGACTCCAGTAGAGTTGGGTTTGTAGTTGGATTTGGAATTTTGAGAACATGTACCGACCGGTAATAGGTGCTCTTGCAAAACGGCGAATGATCCACTTACAAAATAGTTGCTATAAAATCTTATGAGTTCCAGTGCATTGATTGATTTAGTAAATTTGTGGGATGCACAATCTCATTCATGACTCTGGAAAGCCTACAGTTAAAATTGAATAAAGCCAGTAAAAAAAAAATTTTTTTTAAAAAAATTGCCAGAATACTCCCTCCCTATTCCTACAATATTGTGCTAATGTAAGCTTAAAAGTAGAATTAGTTCATCTGACTGACTGGATTACCTTGCAAGGCTGACATCAATCTTGAAAGTCCAAAAGTATTTCTCCCCTCTTCTTTCTTTTAGGCTCTGGAAAACCAGAGCGGGTCCCTTCCTATGCTTTCCCCTACCTGCTCACAGAGCTGCTTTCAACAATCCATTACCTAGGCTACAGCTCTTCAACCTAAGATCATTCCCACAGACCACTATAGACAGATAAGGATAGTAGAGAGGTGTGATAAAAGAATTCTTTACATTTATATTATGATCAGCACTGCCATGTAATATCAAAGAAGTTAACTGTGTAGCCCTCACACAGTCACAATAACAAAGTGTATACTAGCAGGATGGACATATTCCAGGTATATCCATCTAAGGAGTGTTGACTGATGGACCCCAGAATGAGAGCCTTTTCTCCCATGGCCCCTGCCATCAACCCCCCTGAGTTTGGATTGGTCCCTTCTCTCCGTTGGCCCTCTGTAAGGTCTTAAAAACTTGATTGTGGGCATGTGATAGAGCCGATCTCCTGGCTCTGTGGACAATTGGTTGGACTATGCCTGGCAGCTGTGTGTTTTATTTTAAAATATTGTTTATTTTATGTATCTTATTTTATTGCAACCCACTGAAATGATATGTGGGGATGACTTGGGAGGTGGGACAAAGAAACACAACCAAGGAAATGGTCAGATAAAACACAGCTGAGCCTTTAGAAGGACCGTGAGTGGGGCAAGAGGCTCAGTGGAGACCCTTCCTAATATCTTGAGCTTTAAAGGAGACAGAGTTGGGGAGAGATGTGCAGTACTTTCAGACTTCCAAGTTTCTGTTAATGAAGCTTTATAATAAACTAGAATTAGCTCATCTGATCATGTTCAGGGGTGGGATTCTACTGGTTCTGAACAGTTCTATAGAACCCCTAAGCAATCTCCTTTTGTTTTTTTCCACCCTTAGTACATTCTTGCCAGTATGCCTAGACTTCCTGTTTCTGGAGCTTCTGGGGCTTGATTTTCTTAAAGAAGAAGGGTTGTTTTAAGATTTTTACACTGCTGTTGGGGGGAAATACTTCCCTGGACAATCAGCACTTTGAAGAAATAATTGAATAATGAAGCAGAGCTATCAGAAAGCAGCTTTTAATGACAGGGAACCAAGATGAGTGATATTCAGCAAGGCTTCTTGGCTAGCTAGAAAGATTGACATTCAAACATGAGTTTACATACTCTGTGTATGGTTCTCGAGCTGCACAGTGGCAGAGAAAAAGGCAATTCAGAGGGTGATCAAGACTGCCCAAAACATCATTGGCTGCTCAGTCCCCTCTTTGGAAGAACTGTATAGGAATAGACGTAAGAGGAAGATACTTAATATATTGAATGACTCCTCTCATCCAGGACATCAGCTCTTTGAACTATTACCATTGAGAAGGAGATTTAGGGTATTAAGAACAAGGACGACCAGATTTAAGAACAGTTTTTATCCAAGTACAGTTTTGAGTTTGAATGCAGGGTCATAAGATTTTTGTGGAATTAAATGGCTGAGAGTAATGGGGTATTTACATTTTTAAATTGCATAGAGATGATTGTATGGTTGGTTGTGTTTAGTTTAATTTTTTTCTTTTTAGTGGTGTTTGTCCAGTTTTTACTTTGTGGAAGAGCACCTCATTTCGTTGCACCCGCTTGCGAGTGTAATGACAAATAAATTCTTATGTCTTATGTCTTATGTCTTTCTGAGTTTTGGTCTAAAACTGGTTTTTGGTGAAGGTTAATTCTGTGCTTGGTGATGTTTAATCCTGTGTTTATTGATGGGATAATTTTCCCTATTCAGCTTCAACAAGCAACAGCTACTTGAATTTTTTCCTGCCTCATGGTTTCTTTTTCTATCTGGGGAGGGGTGTCTTCCTTCACTGCTTTAGAGGTATCTGGCACTGTCCTTTTGGGATGTACTTCCAAGAGGCAGGATACAAGCTTGGCACTGATTTTTTTTACTGCCTTTCTGGGGGATGTGTGACCTTTCCTTAAATCTGGATGATTCCTTAGGATATCTTGTGAGATGAGTGAGACCAGCTGGTATCTTTAAGTGGTGCAAATGGATCTAAGGATTGCTTCTCTTGGGTGTGCTCTTTTTGGAGATCTTAAATGACCTCTCTGCTAAAGGGTTTCACTTTATGATCAAGAGTTGGCTGCTGATAGTTATCACTGCAATTTAACTATTTTAATCCTCCAAGATGCTCTGGCACCCTGCCTGATTTGTAACTCTGGCTTGCAGGTATTTTTAATCTAATGATTGATATTTAGGACAGCTTTTTGCAAGCAAAGAAGCTTTTTGTATTTTTGTACAGGTAATCCTTGACTTACAACAGTTCATTTGGTGGCCACTCAAAGTTACAGTTACACTGAAACAAGTGACTTATGACCATTTCTCACACTTATGACTGTTGCAGCATCCCCACTGTCATGAGAGGCCAGGAGAGGAGAAGTGCCCCTTGGCAAGAGTGATGTTGAGTTGGCCACACCCACCCAGTCACATGATCACCAAGCCACACCCACCAACTAAGTCCACAAAACCGGTTGTTAAAAAAATTGAATCCCACCCCTGATCATGTTCCCTATGTGGTCTAACTTGTAAGGCTGGCAGCTAGCTACAGCCACACAAAAGTGAGATGAGTATTTATATAAATCAAACACATAATACATATAAACTTTTACCACTATTTGGGAAAATAGTATAGATTTTCCCTAGGAACATTCAATGCGCTTGCTGAATCCTTCCTACCTACTTATTCATCTGTCTTTCCTTATCTAATTAGAGGTAGCACACTTCTGAAAAAAATGTGGTTCTGCACTAGAATGTTTTTAAATTTTACTTGTCTTATAAGACAAGTCACAAACATAATAAGTCACAGCTGATCTAAGTTTTTCTGGAAAGATTCGTGTGTTAATATTTAAATAGAAGACTTATTTAATCACTCATAGAAACAATGGTGCTTAAAGCAGATAAGATTGCATTGCTACACTTATTGTGTACTGATGGAGGAAGAATGTTGCAATGCCAAATAAGTTGTCTTGAGAAATGTGCAGCTTTTACCTCAAAATAAATCAGAAATATGTGCTGCTGCCAATAATTGGGGTCATTTTCAAATGTATTCCATTTAAAATCAGTGCCATTCAAACTATTTCTATATGGTGAATACATCCCTTTCTGTTAAAATTGCTTACTATACTCCAGCAATTTTAAGAACCAGATGGTTGTGCTGCAGTGAACAGTGCCCATATAGTTTAAAGCTCTCTTTGTGAAGAGGAAATACAGTTAGGGGCTGTTTGTTTTCACTGTTCTTCAGTATAATTTACAAAGGTTTTCCCCATGAACACAGAAGTGCTGTGGCTCATGCAATAGACAATGTATTTTAGAGTGTCTATACACAGAGGGTGATCAGCATTGATGCACAGTGTGAAAGAAAGTACTCTTAAGCAATAAGTGTCATTTGCTTTTTCCTCTCTCATGTTCTGTATTTGCTTTTAGTGGATTTTGCTCTGAAGGTGGTGCAATGGTCAGAGTCTGAGACAGTGAGGTTACAGCTATGGGACATTGCTGGTAAGTTTCAAGGAGTTATCTGCTTTTTGTTGTTGTTGCTTCTCAGCCTTTTTTAGAGTAACTGTACTTACCTTGCTTGTTCAGCTCTCTTAAACAACCTAACAATTAAACTATTCTATAGGAGGAAATCATATAATATTCCACTTAAATGTTTATGTCTTGTACCTCTTTTGAGGTCTCTGTAGGTGGCAGCACCTGACCAATTTTGACTGCTATGGAAGCTAAGTAGGCTTAGGTCGGGTTAGCATTTGGATGGGAGAACTGGATTGAATAGACTGTAGTCTAATTTGGGAGGTCAAATCCCAGAGAGAGAGTTTCATTTTCATTTGCAGGTTGTGTGTGCACATGCGTGCTTTTGAGTCAGTTTTGATTCCTGATGACTACCCACGCAAGTCCCTGAAAGAGTGACTGGTTCAGGGTCACCAGCTGGATTCATGCCTAAAAAGACATTTTTTTTATTGCATTTTATTTCCATGCGCACTTACTTGAAGTTAAATATGAGTAAACTTTTTGAAAAAGGCAAAGTCAAGAAATAGCTACAGTAAGGATTCCAGGAATGTTCTTTACAGCTAATTCTTGACTATTCAATTAACGATGGCTCAAAGTTATGATGGCCTCAGAGAAAGTGACTGACAACCCTTCCTCAAAGTTACAACCATTGCATCACCCCCACAATTGCTTGATTGATTCAGCTCACATTTACAAAGTTTGAAGCAGCTTGCATATAGATTACTGTGATTTCTTACCTTCCCAGGCAGCTTCTGACAAGCAGTCAATTGGGGAAGCCAGATTCGCTTAACAAGTGCTTAATGACCATAATAAAAATGTTCATAAAATCAGGTCCAATCAGGTGATGACTCAACGACTGAATCACTTAGTGACCAAAATTCCGATCCAGATTGTGGTTGTAAACTGTATTATTGTTCAAACAACAAAATCTATCCTTTTCTATCTACCATTGCCCCTGCCCTGTCCAATACTCTTCCCCCAGAAGTGAGGTGGGCCTCCATTCTCTTGGCCTTCTGTAAATATGTAAAACTATGGCTCTTTTCCCATGTTATATGTATGTTTGTTTATTCTACAGATAGTTAGAATTTCCTTTTTCTTGTATTAAAAATGGCCATCAAAGTATAGCTTTTGAGCCTAGAACAGGTGGAAGCAGCTAGAGCAATATGGCTGTTTCAAAAAGGTAAGTATACTTAGATAGTAGACCATCAGAAAATTCCAGAACTCTAGATAAACTCCAAAAATTGGGGGGGGGGGGGGACGACGACAAGCCACTTCTGCACAACTGGTGTGAAAATTTCATGCATGCATACATGTAGTTGTGAAGTGTCAAGCTTGATTTGAGAGTCTCTTCCTTTTGACAAGTTTGGTAGGTCTGTGAGAGGTTTCTAGTGGCCACTTGTGACCTTGAAGTTCAAGCATCTCTGCTTGGTGATCCAATGAGACAGACATATACTTAACATAAAAGTGTATTTTGAAGCAAATGCTTAGCCTAGGAATTGGTTTTGATTCTAGGTTTTGGGGGGAGGGGGGAATTGAAAGTCAAATGCCCTTGCCCAATATAAGAAATCGCAATCTTTTAATTTATTAAAAACCACTGTGATTTCTCAGTAGATCATAATCTGTCATTTCCCCAGCCTGGCAGGCATAATACTTATTCATTTAGCACATTATGCATTATGGGCCAATAAAAGCACATTTAATAGTATGAAAAGCCTCCATTTTTCTTCGGATTATCTCTGATTATATTTGGATTGATTGAGAAAAGTTTAATGTGAAATACTAAAGATAAAACCCTGAAACAGTTGAATCAGAAAATATTTGCTTTAAGATAATGATTCAATGTTTCTCATTTAACATGCAGGTCAGGAACGTTTCACATCAATGACTCGACTGTATTACAAGGAGGCAGCAGCTTGTGTCGTCATGTTTGATGTCACCAATTTTAGCACATTCACCAGTTGCCAGAAATGGAAACAAGATTTGGATAGCAAGGTGAAACTGCAAGATGGAAGTCCTATCCCTTGTCTGCTATTGGCTAATAAGGTAAACAAATACTGACTTACTAGAACTTGTGGATTACTATAAGAGACTGTAGGTATGCACTGTTACTTCATCATAGAATCATATAAGCTTTTGAGGAGATGGCATACAAATGGATGCATACATTTAGAAAGAGAGAGAGAGGTTACCATGTTTTTCTGTATATCACTGTGGTGTGTGTGTCTGTGTGTTTTTACTGTTCAGAGATAAAAAAAGAATATGTGGATCTCTGGAATGGATGAGTCAAGGAAGGGATTCCATCAGAAAAGGATTTCATTAAAAAAAAGCAACCACCTGTGGAGGATGCAGATGTGATGTGATGTTAGACTAAACACTAAAGGCTAAAGGAGTAATGTAAAAATTGTGGATGATTAAGTGACTCAGTGTCAGTTCTTAGCATCCACATAGATAGGTAAATTCTTGTGCAAAGCACTCCTGGGTCTGTAAAACTGGATTGCTCAAAGACTTGGCATTAAGTTGCTGCATGTATTGGGCAAGGGATAGGGCTACATCCTCTCAGTGGGATGCAGTTCCAGGGAAGGAAAGGTGGGGTAGAAATGATCTTCTAAGATGCTTCAGTTGTGACTGGGCAAGTGGACAGTAAGTTACGATTGCCAAGTTGGGAGTCCTGCTGAGTCCTGCTCATTGTGTTGCATGGCAGCATTTTTTTTCTGAACTTTTGAACTTCATCTCAGATCTGGGCTTTGTTGGAAATTCAGGCATTTTGTGTGTTTGAGCATTCCTGAGTTGGAATTTAACTGAGCAAGGGTTAGTGAAATAGATTTTATAACTAACAAAAAGAATGTTATGTACAGGAATACATCATAAGATTAGGCAAAGCTTAGCACTTACTAGCCACATGGTGTCATAATAAAAGCTATAAACAAACTGCTAAGGTAGGTGCTATCAAACAAGTTCAAATGCTATCTGAAAGAGGACTATTTTATGATCTGAAACATCAGAGTAGGCACACACTAAACCTTAAAGGGGAAGCTATTCCAGAAGAAAGGGACTAAAGCTCTAAAAATCAATCTCCAGGTCCCAGACCTCTTTTTTTTTTTTTTTTAAGTTTTCTTCCCTTATGTAGGTCAGGCAGATTCTACGTGAAGAGGTCGGCCCCACAGTTAAAGGCCCAAGTGATAAAGGACTGGATAGATGTTTACCCAGCATCTTGAATTGGCTTAGAAACCTATCAACAGCCAGAATAATTCGCCATAGATGTCATTCTTTTAAACTGGCTAATGCCAATTAGAAAATGAGGTGCTGGGTTCTATGCCAGTTAGTATAACTTGGGCTAAGAGAAGGTACTATAGCCTAATGTCTGGAGGGAGATCTGAATTGGGGATGTTCATGTTATAACCCAACTAAATTTCAGTTTGAATTTTTAAATCAACACAGGCAGAAAAGCATACATTCTATGAATTAAATCTTGAGCATTATATGTTAGAAAGAACTGGTAATATAAGTGTTTTATGTTCAAAATCCTTAAGTCAAAGATGCACACAGAAACATTCTGGTACTGTACAAATTTCCTGCTTAATTTTAGTTAAGTTTAATTTTCTTGCCAAATTAATATGACAGACTGCTTTAAGCAAATGTTTGGCTATTTTTCAAAACTCTAACTTAATTAGAGTTGATTATCCAACACTAAAAAAACCCAAAATACAATAGCTATTTATTGAATTACAGCTAAAAGAGAAATGCTCTCAGGGTTACATGTTTTCTTTATTCAGTTGAAATAATTTAGTACATTAATGGTGTTGTTTAATATGATTCTGGGATCATTGTATACCACGATAGAGCCACATTAGAGTGCTATTTTATATTCACAGAATATAAATTAAATCTGTCCACAACACATTGATTTCAATTTTGGGGGCGCAATTTTCTCTCTCCTTGACAAATTAGATAATTTCCCTTCTGATCACTAAAAAGAGGTAGATTTTCTTTAATTGCAGAATGGACATGAATACTTCACAGCTTACCTTGCTGGTGCAATGTTGAACTAAAGATGTGTTTTATAATTAAATGTATTTAATTAAATGTAATTATATCTTGCAATTTAACAATAGTGAGAGAGAAAAAACTGTGCTCAATAATTGTTTTCACAATGAGTTTTACATTGCTGAATTCTTTTTCAGAGTGATCTTTATCCATGGGCTATGACTAGAGAAGAAATTGACCAATTCAGCAAAGAGAATGGCTTTACTGGTTGGACTGAGACATCTGTCAAGGAAAACAAAAATGTAAATGAGTCAATGAGGTAGGGAAAATTGAATGTATAAATGTTTGTCAAAAGAAGTTGAGCATATTTTTCCTTTATGACTGTGTTAAGTAGTAGTATCAAGTAGTACTGCAGATATGTTTAATTTCTCCAAGTAGGATGTATTTCAGCTAAGATTGGAATGAGAACTAGCACAAAGATCAAGGTTAATTTATACTGAGATGACTGCCATTGCTATAGCCTATAGCTGGAGTGTAATGTCTAATCTCTAACAGTAAGAGGCAATAAATTGAAAAACAGCATAACACAAAAACAATAGTATATGCCTAGTCTTAATATTTATGCACTTGTTTTGAATGATTTTTAACTCTCATTGGTGTTCAGCAATCCTATCATTAGTCAGTGAGTATCCCAGAGTTATGGGATATCTGACCCGTAGTTCTGTTATTAAAGATGTTATATAAACAGTATAGTGCAGATTTCCAAAATTACACTTTTATTATTTACTCATATGGAAGAGATTCAGAATAGAGAGGTTACAAAAATAAATGGAGACTTACTCTTTTTTGAGATGCTATCAAATGATTGCTGCAAGTTTTGTGGGTAACTCAGTTTTCCCTCTTCCTAGGGTCCTTATTGAAAAAATGATGGTCGCAACTTGGCCAGGTGATAAAGACATGTCTGTTTCAGGCCACGGGGACTATATCAATCTGAAAGATGAATCCACATCCAACTGGGGTTGCTGCTAACTATATTTGCCTCTTCATCTGACCAGAAGTCTAAAGTGCCATTCAGACAAATCTATATACTTTTTAAAGCACTCACAAATTCTCTCCTTGCACTGTTGAGAAAATGAAAAGGCAATCCTCATTCTAGCAGGGACAATGGAAAATACTGTCTTAGGTACTTATGAACCACAGTGTACACTTTCCCCATTCCATTCAGCATTGCCTCATCAGCTTCCTCAAGGATGAAGGATCTTCGGCAGATTTCAGCTCCTGACAGTTAAAAGAAGATCTCCACTACTCTTGATCAAAAATACCACTGCAGGGAGTATGGGTATTGGGATCTTTCAAATATCCAAAAGCCTAGCCTGAGGAATCTTGTGTTTGACAGTTTATCCACTAAGTCTTCCTCTACTCACATTTAGCACAGACTTCTTTTCACAAGTCTTTTGTGGAAAGAGGCTTTGGACTGCCTTGTGACGCAGCTGCTGAATCCTCTTACTGCAGCTTTTCTTGAAGTGCCATTTTTGGCCCATGAGAAATCATTTGGTACTTTTGTCTTTTTCGCCAATAATGTTATGTCTAAACCTAGGAAAATTCTATGAACTCTGACCATTTTTGTCTCTGCTTTTATGTTAGGCATGCAGTTGTTAAGCTCTTTCTTGAAGTTATTGTATTAGAGAGCCAGCAGTGAAGAGAGGCTAAAGCCATAAACTTCATTGCACTGATACACCTTAACTTACACTGATACAACTTAATGCACCAGCCATATTTTTAGTCTTTATAACCCTTTCTCTTGCAGGATCTTATCTGCCTCTTTTCAGATTCTGATGAATTACTTGTCTTCAGCCATCCAACTTCTTAGTTAGATAGCCAGCATGGTAGGCTGTTTGAAAGGCCACCTACTGGTTTAGTGATCTGAGGAACAAAACAAAATAAAGAGCATAGCAGGACAAAAGCTAAAGTTAAAATATTTCCGGTGGCTTTTATTTTTATTTTTTTATATAAAAAGTAGTAGGAATTAACCCAATTTTGCTGGGATTATTAGCTGGCAGCCTTCTGTTTTTGGTGAACATACTTAGGTTTTTATAAATTGGTCAGTTCATAGTTCAAAGAGGCTGACATTGCAAAATTGTCATAAATATTGAAGCATTTGAATTTTTAATATTCATTTTTAAAATGGTCAGGGAAGTGCGGTGCTTAAGAGTAAAATATTCTGGGGAGGAAAAAGATCAAAAGTTATTGGGAGGACTGATTGCAAATTGATCTTTTGTTATCTGTAATGTTTCCATCTTGGCTGTGCTAACACAACAGCAAGGCCTGAAAAGCCTTAAAAAAGGTACTTTGTAAGGTTGAACCAGTCCTTCCAGAAGACTCCCAATGACTGTTTCAAGGGCTTTCCCATACTCCCTTTATGTGTGCATCCATCGGCATTTTATTTGCGGTCAATCTGAGCAAAGTTATGCACTAACAAATTGGGAAAGCTCTTGCACTTAAGAACTTAAATTCAGTTCTTTTAAACGGTTCTAAGCTGTGTAGTGGGTGGGTTCTATATCAGCTTCTCTATGTATCAGTGTGCATTTTCTAGAGATGATATCAATTCCAGGGGCCTTCTGTTACAACTGCAATGACATGATTTTTACATTTATATCCCTTTCTTAATAACAACCTCTTTACCTCTATCTTTTTAAAGCAATTTTGTACTGTATCAGAAACATGCTGTAGTGATCAGCAAATCAAATTGAACCACTTTTGAGAGTGGCTGAGTAGGTGAACTGCGCTCCCAAAATTTGCTTATTTTTGGGAATAGCATTACTCGGCCCTGTTTTGAACAGGGAAGGGCAAAAGAGCATAATATTCTTCCTACAACATACAAACAATACAAATGTTCTGCCTATTTGCGTTAACATATTGGGAAAAATTCAGCAAACAATTGTGTAGAAAATTTCTCTTCAACATCCATTGGAGAGAATCCTTATGAGACAATCATACTGTTTGTCTGAAAGACAGAAGTAGTTCTTATACCATTTTTGGGAAACAATATATGATGCAAAACTGAATGTATATCCAAATGTAATTGCTGTTAACTAATTGGTCTGAAGATATTCTAGCAGGTTGCACATGTTTTTTTCAAATAGGGTTTCTGGCACAGCATCATTTCCTTTTGATGACAGTAAAACATGGGAATTTAATGGATTACATCTTATGAATTAAACTCAGTTGCAGCTACTTTGACTGACCACAATGGGGAACTTTGTGGAAATGATATAAGATTGATTGATGCTGTGTTATAGTGAGAGGAACATGTATAGAGTTTTTTGTCTGGACTTTTGCACTGTGCTTTTTTTAATCACATGATTTTTCAATTTGCCCTTTTAGACAATAAATAAGCTTTTTAAAAATAAACAAAAATCTCAGATTGTTATTTGCACATATTTATTGGCTCATATATGTTATCTGAAAGCCTCAGTGGTTAGGGAACCAGCAAATTTGCTTTGAGCAATCATGAAAGGATCAACAGGAATGCAAGGTGCATAATTAAAAACAAAGCTACAAGATTTTAAAATAAAGCTTTGCAAAATAACTGATAGTTTGATTATTAATTCTGGTTTGGTCTGATCATAAATCATTTGCAACCCTCTTTTGTGCTAGTCTTATAGATAACATGTTACTTGTTTAAATGTTTTATGCTATATACTTAAAGCAATTGTTCAAAAACAGCACATACACTGCTTACACTTTGTTTAAAGAGCTTCTGTACAAGCTCTTTTGTTCGTTGCAAGTGAAGAGGAAAGCCTTCAAGAGATTAACTTCAATGATAATAACTCTTTTAATTTCTCTAAAGAAAAAATTAATTTTTGCATCAATGGGTAAAGCTTTAAGTGCACAAAAAGGCCTTTGAGTTGATAATGAAATCATTTTGTTCTTATACACTCATTGTGCCTTTTGTAGATTTATCTTCTATCTTTCAAGATTGCTTATACTATAAGCACTTTCTGTACATCTGATATTGCAGAATTAAAAGAAAATGAAATAAAACATTATATACTATCCTATGCCTTCTCTAAAAATGAAACTTTATTTCCCTTGATGATAATTTATCTATGGATAGATTCCATTGCCCATTAGTAAGACACAGTTGCTTTTTATATAAGGAGGTTACTTTCTATATAACGTGGAGGCAACAAGCTTCTGAGCTGGTATTGCAGTTGATTTGAGAGTGAGGAACAGTATCAGTTACAAAATCAGTTTTAGAATAACATCCATACTTCCACAGTTAATGAATATTTGGAAATATCCAAATGTTATTTGCTCACTTTTCCTGATTTATCTACATGATGTCACATGGAAAATAAATTTAGATATAGTAAAATTATGATCTAATCATTGTTTTCTCATTCCTTCTTACAAAATATATAGCATCCACTTGTGGGGACAGACAGACCAGGGGTTTATATACATGCTGCACAAAACATGTAATGGCTATTCTACATGTAACCTCTGAGAAAAATTGAGAAACTATCTTCCAGTAATTAAATTACCATAATCAAATACTTACAAGAAGACAGGTTCCGTGTGTGTGTTAAATAAAATTCTGCCCATACCTTAATGGCTCATGAAGGCAGTTAAAATATCCATATCCTGTCAAGCCCAAAATTGACATATGTGTAGCCATTTTATTTATTATATATTCCTTTTCTTTCTTTCTCTTTGCTGGTTATGGGGAGAAGGGTTTCGGGCTTCTCAACATTCTTAAGGTGGAAGGAGTGGAGATAAGAGTTGTTTAGGCTAGGTGTTGTTTCTTCCCATAGGAATGAAAGCTGACCCTGCTGAGACCTGGAGGTGGAGATGATGACACCAGATAACGTTGATTTACTTCTATTGGAGAATGTGACTTTTAGGGGTTGTTTCTAACTTCCAATATTATGTGGTGTAATTCCAGGTTGTGTCAGATCCGGAATTACAACAGACTGGGCGTTGGTTCTTACCTGATACGCCCTTTCTCGACGAGCCGCGAGGAGCATCCAGAGAGTGGGAGGTGCTGCAGAGACTTCTCCCACAGGCTGAGCTTTAATTGAGGAACGCTCCACCTCCTCCACGTGACTCCGTGCAGCGTTCCCCAGTTTTTGCGAGGACGAGAAGAAAAAAGCTATGTACTCATCCTAACTAACTAGTGGATCCTTGGCTGAAACAAGATTCCCCACCAGACGGAGAAATTAGGGTGGGGCTGGATGCTCCTCACGGCTCGTCGAGAAAGGGCGTATCAGGTAAGAACCAACGCCCATTCTCCCTCGAGCCGCTCGGAGCATCCAGAGAGTGGGACATACCAAAGCTTGGCAGTCCTACGGGAGGGACTCCGTCTGGGTTGGAAGCCCCTCCGGGTCGTCGATGACCCTCTGTAGGACTTGTCTGCCAAACGAGGCCTCCGCTGAGGCATATACGTCTATCTTGTAATGCCTAATGAAGGGAGACGGGGAAGCCCAGGTAGCTGCCCGGCATATGTCAGTGATTGGAGCCTGGGTGGCCCAAGCTGCCGAAGTAGCTGCACTCCTGGTGGAATGTGCTGTTATTCCACTGGGTGCAGGCAGGGATTGTGACAGGTAGCATCTGGAGATAGTTGCTCTGATCCAGCGACCGATGGTTGAAGGGGATACTTTGTGACCTAATGTCTTGGGCTGAAAGGAAAGGAATAGGGATTCCGACCTCCTCAAGGGTTGTGTGCGCTTAATGTAGATGCGCAGGGCCCGTCTCACATCTAGGGTGTGCCAAAGGATTTCCCTGTCCCTCGAGGGTCTGGGGCAAAAGTTGGGAAGAACTAGTTCCTGCGCCCTGTGGAAGGTTGAGTTGACCTTGGGTAGGAAGGTAGGGTCGGGTCGAAGGACCACCCGGTCGGCGTGAAAAACGCAGATGTCCTTTCTGACTGATAAGGCTGCGATTTCCGATTCTCGCCAGGCCGATGTAATGGCCACCAGAAACACCACCTTAAATGTTAAAAACTGAAGAGTGGACTCCCTTAGAGGTTCAAAAGGGTGCCTTGTGAGTGAAACAAGGACCTTATTGAGGTCCTGTGGTGGTCTCCCATGGAAAGAATGAGACACAAACGTGTGTACTCGGGATGGAAGCCCAGAATAATTTCTAATGCTTCCTTTTATTGAGAATTTTGTACATAGTAAGCATTCACATTGTGGATTACAATAATTAGATATAGTACATAGAATTGTTTATACTTGTCTGAGCTGCTTAATTGTTTCTGGTGTTTGCTTTTAATTTCCTTGTTTTATCTCAGTGACCTTTAGGCAGACATGTATGTATAAGGTCTTAGATTAATCATTACCCAATACTCAAGTCAAAGTTTTATTCCCACATCTCCCATTTTAGTTTTTTGATGATCGCGGATGCCTCGGTAGCTTTTCGCCATCTGCAACAGCAATTCTCCTTCCGTAGGCTTCACCTGACACATTCCTAAAAGTCCAGGGAGACATTGGATACAACAGCATACACAAAGAGAAAGTATAAAAAGCAATATCACTCCAGCGATTAGGTGACGAATCCATGAACCATCTGGCAACCAGGACCAAAGTGCAGACCACACGTCCAGTCCCTCGTCCTCCGATTGTAATGGATTCTCATTCAGGGTTTGTTCCATATGCTGTATAGTAGCTGTAATGTTTGGAGAATAATCAGAGATATACATGCAACAATGCGTATGAATCACAGCGCAAACTCCCCTTGCGCAGCCAAAATAGTGTCCACCGCATATCTGGTTTGCAGGACAAAGTCAAGGATTTTTCCTTGCTCTTTTTCAAGCAGCTTTAGCATTTTAATGGTGTCTTTAAACATAGTAACTGTCCAATTGTTTAAACGATGTAAATCTCTATAGTTCATCATGACTCCTAAAGGAGGAATAACTCCCCTTGATATCTGTGTCCAGTAGTCATGAGTCAAAACAGAGTTTACTTCCGTTGCGGAACGCGCATTGCGGATATGAGCAGTCCCCAAAGATTTTTGAATGAAATGAGATGGGATTACTTTCCCAAAGGTGCAGACCCCTTTCCATCGTGCTGGCATGCGATCATAGGCCATCCGTCCACACAGCAACCATAGATTTGCTTCCAAGAGATGACCAACCGTATTTGGTTCAGCATAGATTAATTGTGCAAAGGATTCCATTAACATAGCCAAATAAGTGGATGATGGTGCGTATTTCCCATTCGCACATTTGTACAACTGGTTTTCTCTCGTGGTGGGACAACATGTGGCAGGAATATATGGACACCTATTTTCATTGATCAAAGATGTGATATCATATCGAGAAATGTTATGTACAAAGTAAGTGAGATTTTTAGTTTTCATGTCATTCAAATAAACCCGACTTCCATTGCTAATAACAATTGTTTTGTTGCAAAATGGATATGTCCCCAAGTAAGTCATATTTTCTACTGTCTCATTGTGGGTCCAGCAGATACCCGCCACCTCTTGGATCCGGCTTCCAAGGTGTAAGGTATTTATGTTACTTTTAGTCCAACTGCTAGACCACGTCCCTGAACAACCATAACATTGTCCTTATACCAGTCAGCTTCGGCCAGAGGTACTGCAGCCATTGGAAGCCCTGATGTTTTGTGAGTTGGCATGTGCATACATATCCAACAATCAGTTTTATTATGAAGGTTTGCTAGCTTCCCCATGTCCTGGATCAACATGTTTTTTTTTTTCATTCCCCCAAATCCATCCCCTTGCCCCTTTGGCTGATGATAAGGACGCACACAGCGAGCAGGAACCCAAACAACTGTCCCCTCATCTTCAACAGCAGCGTATCCTCTGCCCCAAGTTATCAGTGGGACAGGTCCTCTCCACGTTGGATCTGGTAGTCTCCTATACCGAACTTTCGGTCTTGGCGTACCTGCAGAAGGGGAGCAAGCAAAATGCCTACTGGCTGCCGTAGCAGCTGTCATGTTTAGAAAATTTAAAGTATATAAAGTAATATTAAGAATGTTTTGTATGTAAGGCAAACCATATCCATCCACTTCCCCCGTTTTTGTTTTTATATGAGGGAGTGTTATACGGACTAGAAGTTGGCTCAATGTGTCCTAATTGTAGCTGCTCAGCTACCAATTGATGTAAAGCTGTAAGCTTTTCTTTTGGAAGTGGCCATTGGTCAATCCAGACTGGCTGAGAGGTTAACAATTGCAATTTTTCCATTATCCAATAACAATTTTTGTGCGAAATTGTGACAGCAAATCTCTACCCCACAAGTTTATATGCAAGGGCAACACAAGAGGTTGAATCCTTGCAGTCTCACCAGTTTCTCTATGCAATGCCTTCAACCAATGTACACTACTTCTTGCAAACTGCATACCACCCACTCCACGAACAGCCGGAGAGTCCTCAAGTGCTCATTCATTTGGCCATTCCTTTTGGCGTATCACAGAGACATCTGCTCCGGAATCTATAAGGCCAGAAAATGATTTTTCTTGAATTTCAATTGTCATTTTTGGTTGGTCTGTAGTCAAATTTTTTGTCAGCGCTACCAATTCTGCAGCAACTGGAGAACTGGCCATTTCAGTGGACCCAAAACCGCCAGTTCGTGGGATCCCAATTAAAGGATTCATAGGAATGTATGGAAGCAATAATAACTGGGCAATAGATTCACCGGCCATTAATGATGTAGGAGTATCAGTGTACAATTGTATCTTAATAACCCCTTTATAATCTTGATCAATAACCCCTGGAATAACAAAAAACCCTTTTTCTGATGCAGAAGACCTGGGAAGTACCAATCCCACTGTTTTTTCTGGCAGTGGCCCATGCAAATGAGTGTCCTCAATGTACACTTGATTAGGAAAGGTCACATTAATTGAGTTCAACATTTTTAAACTCAAACCTGCACTCCTAGTAATTGCAGGCAATGCTTTTGTGACAGCCTTGGGAGCGGGGCTTGCTGCACGCCCCAAATTTAGTTTCCCGAATTTTGGTTCTGATCAGAGCGACATTGATTTGCCCAATGAAACCCTTTTTTGCATTTTGGACAGACTGGTTTCGGGCAGATGTCCCTATTTTTATTTTTGTTAAATGCCATTCCCCCCCCCCCCCCAGGGGCATGGCACTGAGCTTTAAAATGGCCAGGTTTCCCACAATTAAAACATTTCCCTGTAGGTTTCATCCCTTTTTGTAATGCCATAGCCAAAGTCTCCATGTTGTAAGCCTGAGAACCCACCACTGCACATGCCTTTAACAGATCAGCCAGAGTAACCTCACCTCTAGCCACCAAAGGCTGTAAAATACGCTTGCAGTCAGCGTTTGCATTTTCAACTGCCAATTTCAGCAAAAGTTCTTTTGCATCTTCCTCATTAGAGATTTGCCTGGTAATAGCCAATTGTAGCCTTTCCACAAAATCTTTGTAAGACTCAGATGCTGTTTGCTTAATTTGAGAAAAAGACTGTGCTGGGGTTCCCACATCCTGGATGCGGGACAATGCCCCAAGGACAGCTGCCATAACCACTGGAAATACGTGATCAAGCAAATTAGCAGCTTGATCAGCAGTGGATTCAAACAAGCCTGCCCCATAGATTTGGTCTGGCTTATACAGCCCCCCTGAATTCCTTCCCCTAGTGATAGCTTCCCTTTGGTATTCTGAGTCAAAGACCACATACTGAGTAGAACTCAATATCATTCTCATTAAATCTTTCCAGTCATTAGGAATCATGCGTGAGGTAGCCAAACTTGTCAGGAGCCCCTTTGTAAAAGGACTTTGAATACCATAATCTTTAACTGCTTTTTTAATTTCCCTAAGAACAGCTAAAGGAATCGGAACCCATTCAGTTTGCAGATTACCTTGAGCATTTATTTGCCTATTAACTGGAAACAAATTCATCTGGGGAATCTCGTCAGGCTCTAATTTCCCTTCATTGAAAGCCTGATGCATCATTGCTTGAACTTTCCCCATTTGTGATTGGATTTTCTCCTCTACAGGCGTAAGCGCTGTTGGGGTTGAGAAGGCATATTCCAATTTAGAAATTGGGGGGTGCAACGCAACTCCTTCATAAGGAGGAGGTTCTACTAAAGTTTTTAAAAGAGGTTGTTGCTGGGTTTCTAAAGCAGTCATAACAACCTTCCAATATATCAAAATTTCAGCTGTTGCCCGTGGCTCTTCATGAAGGATAGTTCCAATTCTCCTCCACGTGTCTAACTTAAAGATCCCTTCTCAGAGTACCAGGGACATTGTCGCCAGATCTCTTGCAGCAGCTCTCTCACATTACCTTTTGAAAGAACTATTTGCTCCCCCCCAGAGGGTTTAAAGATAAAGAAGTTTGTCCTGACTAACTTCAGCAGCTCACTAACATGCCGTTCCTGTGGCTGAGAAAGTTTTCCCCCCATGTTCCCTGAAAAAAATTCTATTGTCCAGCAATAGTTAAGTACGTACTTTACCTATTCCAGGCAAGGAAACACGGAGGTCCCGACACATACCACCTGCAGTGGATCACATCGGGGTCACCACTTGTGGTGGTCTCCCATGGAAAGAATGAGACACAAACATGTGTACTCAGGATGGAAGCCCAGAATAATTTCTAGTGCTTCCTTTTATTGAGAATTTTGTACATAGTAAGCATTCACATTGTGGATTACAATAATTAGATATAGTATGTAGAATTGTTTATACTTGTCTGAGCTGCTTAATTGTTTCTGGTGTTTGCTTTTAATTTCCTTGTTTTATCTCGGTGACCTTTAGGCAGACATGTATGTATAAGGTCTTAGACTAATCATTACCCAATACTCAAGTCAAAGTTTTATTCCCACAAGGTCCCAGTAGGATACCTGTGAACAGTCGGAGGGCAGAAGTTGGTGGCTCCTCTGAGGAAAGCCTTAACCCGAGGGTGGTGGGAGAGGGAACCAAAGTTGTCGCAAGAGACAACAGGGGTTCAACAACTAACGAACTATAAAGCAAAAAAGGTCTCTTCGGATGGTAGTGTGGCGGTGGTTGAGGAGTTGAACAACTTTTTTGCTCGATTTGAGATCCATCAAACTGAAACTGTCCCTTTGCCATCATTTACTCAGCAGACCCTCCCCTTCATTGTGAATGAGCAGGATGTGAGGCAGACAATGAAGGTGGTTAATTCCAGAAAGTCAGCTGGGCCCGACTCAATTCCTGGTCGGGTGGTAAAAGATTGTGCTGATCAGTTAGCTGGGGTATGGACCGAAATTTTTAATCGATCCTTGACACAATGTGTGGTTCCTGTGTGTCTCAAGGCTTCCAACATCGTTCCACTGCCTAAAAAGTTGCCTACAAATGGTCCGAGCGACTATAGGCGGTGGCACTAACTTCCATCTTAATGAAGTGCTTTGAGCAGCTAGTTCGAAATTATATTATCTCCTGCCTTCCCGATTCCTTTGATGGGCTTCAGTTTGCTTACAAAGAAAATAGATCAACCGAGGATGCAATTATTACTGTGTTTCACATGGTCTTATCCCATTTGGAAACACCGGGGAATTATGTAAGAATGTTGTTCGCAGATTTTAGTTCTGCTTTCAGTACCATCATACCGCACAGATTAATAGCCAAGCTCAAAAATCTAGATTTTCCAGATTCTATTTGTTTATGGATATTGGATTTTTTAACAAATCGTCCACAAAGAGTTAAACTGAATGATTATACTTCTACTGTCAAGACACTTAGCATTGGCACTCCACAAGGTTGTGTCCTTAGTCCACTACTGTTCTCCATCTATTCATCTGATTGCACAAATAAACATCCCAACAATAGGATAATGAAATTTGCAGACGATACTACGCTTGTAGGACTTATTTCTGGAGATGATGAGTCTGCATATCGGGATGAGGTATTACAGCTATCCCGCTGGTGCAAAAATAATAATCTTCTATTTAATATTAAGAAGACTAAGGAGGTTATAGTGGACTATAGGAAAAAAAGAGCAGACATTCAGCCACTGTATATAGAGGGAGTTTGTGTGGAACAGGTGATTGAATGTAAGTTTCTCGGGACCATCATTACAAATGACCTGACCTGGAGTGCAAACACCGCTGCTTTAATTAAGAAGGCACAACAACGGTTGTATTTACTAAGGATTCTTAGGAAACAACAACTGGCTGAGAGTCTATTGACTACTTCTATCGGAGTTCAATTGAGAGTATATTATCCTACTGTCTCTGTGTATGGTTCTCGAGCTGCACAGTGGCAGAGAAAAAGGCAATTCAGAGGGTGATCAAGACGGCCCAAAACATCATTGGCTGCTCACTCCCCTCTTTGGAAGAACTGTATAGGAATAGATGTAAGAGGAAGATACTTAACATATTGAATGACTCCTCTCATCCGGGACATCAGCTCTTTGAACTATTACCATCAAGAAGGAGATTTAGGGTATTAAGAACAAGGACGACCAGATTTAAGAACAGTTTTTATCCAAGTGCAGTTTTTAGTCTGAATGCAGGGTCATAAGATTTTTGTGGAGTCTAATGGCTGAGAGTAGTGGGGTATTTACATTTTTAAATTGTATAGAGATTATTGTATGGTTGGTTGTGTTTAGTTTAATTTTTTTTTCTTTTTTAGTGGTGTTTGTCCAGTTTTACTTGTGGAAGAGCACCTCATTTCGTTGCACCCGCTTGCGAGTGTAATGACAAATAAATTCTTATGTCTTATGTCTATGTCTTGTCAGGGCTGTGACTTGCCGCCTCAGGGTGTTAGTGGAAAGCCCTTTGCGCAGGCCTTCTTGGAGGAATTCCAGGACCTGAGCAATAGAGGGGGAGAGAGGGTTAACTTGGGATTTATGACACCACCTGCAGAAGCTATTCCAAGTGGCATCGTAGATCCGTGTGGTTGAGGGCCGCCTGGCGGCTAGAATGGTGTCAATCACTTGACTGGAGAATTTCTCTTTCCTCAGGCGGTTCCATTCAACCTCCAGACGGCTAACTGGAGCCATTGGGGGTCCGGATGTAGAAGGGGCCCCTGAGAGAGGGAGATCCTGTCTGGGGGGATTCTCCAGGGGGGCGCTATGGATAGGTTGCGGAAGTCCGCAAACCACGGGCACCTGAGCCAGTAAGGGGCCACCAGAAGCAGATCCGCCTTCTGATGGATCAGTTTCTGTATCACTCTGGGAACTAGGGCTAGTGGGGGGAAGGCGTATAGGAGCCCTGGAGGCCAGGGGCAGCGTAGCGCGTTGTGGCTCTCCGACCCGTGGGACGGGTATCTCGAGAGGAATCTTGGAAGTTGTGCGTTGGTCGGGGATGCAAAAAGGTCCACCACCGGTAGGCCGAAGATTCTGGATGCCTCCTTGAACAGGGATGGGTAGAAGCACCATTCTGACTGGTCCACCGTGGCCCTGCTCAGCCAGTCCACCTGGATGTTGGAAACTCCGGAGATATGTTCTGCTTTTAGCGAGAGGAGATTGGACTCTGCCCAACGACAGAGACGTTCGGCCTCCCTCATCAACTGAATGGACTGGGTGCCCCCTTGCCTGTTGATGTGTGCTTTGGCCGTGACATTGTCCGTGAGAATGAGGACATGACGTCCGCATACCTGAGGGAGGAAGTTGCGCAGGGCCAGGTGGACGGCGTGAAGTTCTAGCCAGTTGATGCTGCATCTTTGTTCTATCTTCGACCATCTGCCCTGTGCCGTGAGCGAGTTGACGTGAGCGCCCCATCCGGATAGGCTGGTGTCCGTGGTGAGGGTGAGCCTCTGGGGCTCCTTGAAGTGATGACCTTTGTTGATGGCGGGGTTGGTCCACCAGAGGAGGGACGTGAGGACCTTTGGAGGTACCTTGACCTTGGATTTCAAATTGCTTCTGCTGGATCTTTGAAATGGGAGCAGGAACCATTGTAGGGATCTGCTGTGTAAACGGGCCCAGGGAACAGTGGAAATGCATGACCATTTTACCTAGTAATTTGATGAGGAACCCATGGGCTTGGAGGGCGGAAAGAGTAGCCCTGGTGTCCCTCTCTGCTTGGCGTCTGGAGGGAGATAAGATGAGGATATCATCCAGGTAGCAGTGGAGGCGTACGGGAAGGTTCCTGAGGTGAGCCGCTAGCACCGCGAGAACCTTGGTAAAGGTCCTTGGGGCTGATGCCAGACCAAAGGGGAGGGCCACATATTGAAAGTGGAGGTTGTTGTAACAAAACCTGAGGAATTTGTGGTGGGAGGGCCGGATTGGGATATGTAGGTATGCTGCCAAAAGGTCTATAGAGGAAAGCCAGTCCCCCTGCCTGGTACCCAGGAGGATAGACTGCAAGGTATGCATTTTAAACTTGCGATGGATCAAGTGACGATTAAGTCGCTTTAAGTCTAAGATAGCTCTCCATCCCCCAGAATGCTTGGGAACCACGAAGAGGTGGGAATAAAATCCCCGTCCTTGTTGGGTGGATGGGACGGGTTGGATGGCCTGAATGTCGAGGAGATATCGGATATCAGAATTCATCAATTCGCGTTTGGTGGGGTCCCTTGAGGGGGGGATGTCATAAAAAAGTCAGAGGGGGCGGACCGAAACTCAAGGGCGAGACCAAACCTGATGGTGTCTCTGACCCAGGCATCGGAGGTAGAGGCATCCCATTGGTCGGCGAAATGTTTGAGGCGGCCGCCAATGGGGAGCGAGGAACGGGGTCTATCTGGGATGACGGAAGGGTCTTCCCCCTGATCCCCTAAAGGGTCTCTTATAGCTGCCGCCCCTTCTACTCCTGTCGCCCGAGTTGGCTCGATCCTGGGGTTGGGATGGTCGGAAAGAGGGGGGTCTCGGGTACCTAGGCGGGAAGGGAGGCTGATAGAAGGATCGGAAGGAACCTCTCTGAAAGGGCTGAGGGACTCTTGGCTCGGACCTCCGAAAAAGAGAGGGGAGAAATTTTTTCTTGCTGCGGCCCTCGACTAGTAGGGGTTCCAGAGCTGGGCCAAATAACTTGTCTCCCTTGATGGGAACTGTTGTGTCCCTGACTAGCTAAGTCTTCAACCAGGTCCGCATTTTGAGCGGGACCATCTGACTGTTCCCATTGGTTGGTGCCGTTTGACAGCAGACTATATAAGGAGCTGTCAAACGGCATCAACCGGGCTTTTGGGGCTCCGGCTCCAGCCAGCCGGCTGCCAGCCCAGCTGGGCAGCCACGTTAATCTGTTACTACTTCAAATAAAGAAACGTTATTCTTCAGCTCCTGTGTCTGCCTGGTGTGTCCGTCCGACCAATACAACACTGGCGACGAGGATGGGATGTCAGAAGAGACACCCAGGCAAGAAGCTAAGTCACTGAAGAAAGAGCTGAAGCCACAGAATGTCTGGAGCCAGACAGTCTCTGCGCGCGCCAAATTTAAAGAGCCTCCTCAGCTGAGGAAAAGAAAGTCTCCCTGAGCTGAGGAGAAAGTCACTGCCTGACAGGCACTCTAGCCTCCCGTGCGAAAGGCACCCCGTTGGCGCTACCAAGAGCGCAGAAGTCTGAAAAAGCCTCCCCAGCCGAGGAACAGACGTCGCCATCAAGGCCCGTGAAGGCCGGCGAAACCCCCCTGTAGAGCTGGCATAGAGCCGCCTCCTGTGCCAAGGGCACTCCCCGTTGGCGCTACAAGAGCGCAAAAAGCCTACAGCCTCTAGCAGAGGTCCAGACTTCGCCTCAAGGCCGTGAAGGCCGGCGAGACCACGCCCACCCCCACCGACCCGGCCGCCGTTACCGTCGCTGCCGCCGCCGCATGCTTTCCGAGCTGTCGCCTCTGCCTCCTCGCTTCGCCGCCGCCGACAGCCGCTCCCGCCAAGGACGCCGAGCGCTTCCGCTGCAGCCGCTCCCGCCGAGGACGCCGAGCGCCTCTTCTGCCGCCACCGCGGCCTTCGCTGCCACCGCCGCGGCCTCCGTCTCTTCAGCCGCTGCGGCCTCCGCTTCTTCTGCCGCCGCGGCGCTCCGCTGCCGCCGCTGCGGCCTCCGCTCTTCTGCCGCCGCTGCGGCCTCCGCTGCCGCCGCTGCAGCCTCCGCTCTTCAGCCGCCGCGGTCTCCAATCTGCCGCCGCGGCCTCCGCTGCCGCGGCCTCCGCTCTTGCCGCCGCTGCGGCCTCCGCTGTCGCCGCTGCGGCCTCCGCTTCTTCAGCCGCCGCGCCTCCGTTCTGCCGCCGCCTGCCTCTGCTTCTGCCGCCGCGCGCCGCTGCCGCCACCGCTGCCTCCGCTCCTTCTGCCGCCGCCGCGCGCCGCCTCCGCAGCCGTCACACTCGCCCGCCGCGCTGCCTCCGTTACCGCCGCCGCGCCTCCGCTCTTTCCGCCGCCACGGCCTTCGCTGCCACCGCCGCGGCCTCCGCTTTCTTCTGCCGCCACGCGCCACGGCTCTCCGCAGCCACCGCTCTCCGCCGCTGCCGCGCGGCCTCCGCAGCCGCCGCTCTCTCCGCCACCGCCGCGCGCTCCGTTGCCGCCGCCGCCGGCTGCCTCCGCTCTTCTGCCCCTCGCCGCCGCTGCCGCGCCGCGCCTCCGCTTCTTCTGCCGCCGCCGCACGGCCTCCGCAGCCGCCGCTCTCTCCGCCGCCGCCTGCGCGGCCTCCGCCGCCGCGGCCTCCACTGCTGCGCGGCCTCTTTGGCCTCTGCCACCGCCGCGCGACCTCCGCTGCAGTCGCTCCCGCCCCAGCCGCCGCCACGCTGCTGCCTCCGCCGTGGCCGCCGACAGCCCGAGCGCCCTCGACTCCCACCGGCTGCCGAGCGATGGGCCACTGCCGGTGCAGCTTTTCACCATTGTGGACTGGGTGCAGCCATTGGCTCTGCAGAGATGCAGCCCCTCCGGGGTTGAGCATGGCTGGTGTGGCGTTTCCATGATTCACTGAGTTGTTTGAGACTTTTCTTCATTCTCTCACTTATGTTAACTAAAAATTCTCTCTGCACCCCCTCCTTCCCAGTGACTCTGGGGGATGGATCCGGTATTTAGGGGGTGGTGGGTGTCAGGCGTTGAACAAGGAGGTGCGCACCCACCATTAGAGTCCTTCCATGCACCCACCTCCAGGGTCTCTCCCACCTGGGCTTGTCTCCCTTGACATTAGCACTACACTCCCCAGGGGGGGCGAAGCTAGGTAGGTGGGAGGTTGAAGGTTTGTGTCCCAAGGGGGGCCAGGAGAGCACAACGAGCCTCCAGCCTTAGGGTTCAGGCACCTCTGCCCTACCCCATGCAGGCAGTCACCAGACATGTTTATTCACCATCTTATCTGGTTCCCCTTCTCAGACTCCTGCCTTGTGACAGGTGGGATGCCATTTTTTTGTAAGCCTAGTGGATTGGTGTGCAAAGCAGCTACTAGTTCAATTTCCTTGTTATACCATGGTATTCCCAAAAGGCTGGGCAGCGCATGCCCTTAGCTAGGGAAAGGTGGTGTGTCCTGACTAGCTAAGTCTTCAACCAGGTCCGCATTTTGAGCGGGACCATCTGACTGTTCCCATTGGTTGGTGCCGTTTGACAGCAGACTATATAAGGAGCTGTCAAACGGCATCAACCGGCTTTTGGGGCTCCGGCCCAGCCAGCCGGCTGCCAGCCCAGCTGGGCAGCCACGTTAATCTGTTACTACTTCAAATAAAGAAACGTTATTCTTCAGCTCCTGTGTCTGCCTGGTGTGTCCGTCCGACCAATACAACAGGAACGGTGGCCAATTTGACTTTATTTTTAACGTCCACCTGCCAGTGTTTGAGCCAGAGCAGGCGGCGGGCTGTGACGTGTGAAGTTATGGCTCTAGTGGAGAACTTCACCGATTGGTAGGTGGCGTCGGCTGAGAATTCTTCTGCAGCCACCAGCTTAGCTATATCCTGGTGCGCTCTTACGTTAGAGGTGGGGACGTGTTGTCTTAATTGCCGAAGCCACCGGATTGAGGACCTGGTGAAAAAGGAGGCGGCCGTGGCCGATCTAATGGCCCAAGCGTCGGATTGGTGGGCCCGGCGCAACGCCAGTTCCGCCCACTTGTCCTCGGGTTTCAGAGCCTCCAAAGCCTCACTGGGGGTGGAGGAGGATGCTAGACCAACAATGGGCTCATCAACCTCGGGGATATTTAGAAGACTAGTAAAGTCGGAGTCGAGGTTGAAGAACCTCTTATCCTGGCTGGATGGGGCGGGAGGTGCCCCTGTGGAAGCCAGCTGCTTTGCCACCAGGTCGGAAAAAATAGGCAGGGCCGGGATGACCTCGGCCTCTACCACCGGCTGCTTAAAGATGGAATCCTCTGGGCCTTCCGATGAGGAGTGGGGGCAGAGGGGGACTGGGTGAAAAGCCAGAGATGTTTTTTGTCTTAAAGAGGAGGGATTTGTACAGGTGTGGCTTAAACAGGCCCACGAATGCGGGTTGGTCGGGGGTAAGACCCTCATCCTCAGACATCTCCCTCCATCAACTCCGCTTCTGATAGGGGCTCACTGTAATGGGATGGTCCCAATTCGAATTCCTCTTCCTCCTCCCTGAAATGACCAAAGCCCCTTCCTCCTCCTCCTGCTCCCTTTCTGAAAGAGGGCTAGCCCTCTGTGAGAGTACCTGACCGATCGGAGGATCCGATCTTGGAAGGGATCTGACGGAGAGAGACTCGTGTTCGGGGGCCCTCAGGGAGAAGCCGGGTCTGGACATTTGTTGGAGACCCTCCGCAATTCCCTGGCGGTTAGCCAGTTCCATCCATGCTCTCATTTGTGCTGGAACCTCTACTGTAGAAGGTTCCTCTTGGCGCAGACCAGAGGCCGTAGGAGTAAAGGTGGCTTCGGGTGTCCATCTGGTCGTTGATCCCGGGGCCTGATGACCCTGGGGTGAGCTGCGCCTGGATCGGGAAGAGAGGTCTGGAGGAGGGGGGGTTGATTAGAGGTGGAGGGAGTGAAGGTGGGAGGGCTGGAGGCACCGAACGTGACTCCCTGGATCGCCTATCGAATTCCTTCTCCAACGCCTTATGGCGCCTTAAGGCATCCCTCTGGGAGGCCTTGGAAGGTTCCTAGCCTGCCCATGCAAATGGTGAGACTTCGATTTAGCCTTCAGAGAAGGACGTTTGGAAGAATTGTCATCTGCCATTTTAAGAAGTAATAAGCGTATATAATTCACTAGAGGCGGTTGGCTCGCCTAGGGTTCGGCCTACAACAAAGGCTGGGTGTTCTTTAAGCTGGCCCGCGCCCCCTTTTGGAATTTTAATACGTGCTGTAATAACAATTATAGAGATATCTCTATAGAGATATCTGATTTCCGTTTGTCGGCTTTGCGTGCGGTAGGGATCGCGAAGCTGCGCGATCCTGCCGCGCTAGCCGCTTTTGGGGCTCCGATCCGAAAGGGTGCGGACAAGGCTGCCCTGCAGGGGCAGCTGAAGGTAGGGGGGATCCGGAAAGGGTTTGGGGTGTTGCAGACCCCCTCCTGGCCGGCAGAACCTCCTTTTACCAAGACGGCGTAGCGGCGGTCGTAATGGCCGCCACAAAGAAGCCGGCAGCTGGGCAAGTATGCGCAGGAGGAAGAGGAGAAAGTTTTTAAAAGTGAAAGTCTTCTTGGTCGATCCAGGACTCTGAGATATATTTAATTTAATTCCTGGAAGTGATGGCTTTTGGATGATTCTTTCCACAAGAGAAAGTAAGCGGCAATTCTGAGGTGCTGAAAGGAAAGTTTACTCTCCCTCCGACGGAATTAACAAACGGATATTGAGAAACCTGTTTTTTTTTTCCAGGTAAAACTAGCTTTATGGGATAAGTCGGAAGGGAGAGGACAAAAAATATATTTATCTGGTTAGATTTTGTTGGAGGAGATGCCTTAAGGATTTGGAGACAGAAATAAAATTTTAATAAGGCTTTAAAACACAGATTTGGATTTTCTTTTTTCCTTTGTCTGATACTACCCCTGGAAGAGAAAGTGGAAATTTTGGCTTGGCTTGGATTGATTGAGGATTGTGGACTTTGGGATTGTCTTACTTTTCTTTTGGAATATTTTGGTTGGAGTAAGAAGAAAGAGGGAAAAAAAGACAAGAAAAGATTCATAATGGCTTTCTCCCTTGAGGAACTGAGGGATGAATATGAGCAAACAAAAGCAGCCTGTAAAGATGGTATGGAAAAACCTTTTCTATTTTTAGAAATGGCGCTGGTTAACTATGAACAGACAATGCGACAGATGGAACAGCAAGAAGAAGACGAAGACACCATCTTTAATGAATCCCAAAATTTATCTAAGGAAGAAGGAAGGAAGAAAGCGAGGAAAATGAAGGACTTAAGATCTAAAAAAACATTTAAGAAAGAGAAAAATATGATGCAAAATAAATACAATGATAGCAAAACAAGAGAAAAAGGGAATACAACAGAGAAGGGATGCCAGCAAGACAAAGGTTAGAAGAAGGGGGTAGGAAGATCTGGTGGGGAAGAAAGAAAGGGAAAGGCGGAGAAAAGCCACAAAGTTTTAAAATTGGATGGGAAAAGAGGAATCTTTTCAGGGATAAAGGGTAAAGTATAAATTTTCTTAAAAAAGATTTTGCAAGGTACATAAGACGGTATTGTAATATTTGTATTAGAAATAGAAAATTAGAATGGCTTAAGAGTTAATAAGAAATTAAAATGTTGAAATGTTTAATAATGATTGATTTTTAAAATGTAATAAAATATTGAAGGGAAAGGCAATGAGAATGCTATAAGATTTATTATTTAGATTTATTATTTAACTACGTATTTAGGAGGATACTATGTATTTAAACCAGGGGTGTCCAACCTTTCACCTTCCCTGGGCCACATTAGAAGATGAAAATTTGGTTTGGGCCGCACATAATTAAATTAAATAATAAATTAAATTAAAAATTAAATTAAATTAAATTAAATTAAATTAAATTAAATTAAATTAAATTTAAAAAAATAATAAAATAAAATTATTATTTATTATTTATTATTAATTATTTATTAAAAATTATTTATTATTTATTTTATAATTTTCCGCCAAATTTTGCGGGGGAGGGGGAAGAAAGCTCGCCTCGCTGCGCTCTACCTCTCCTCCTGCAAATTATTTATTTTTATTAATTTTCCGGCCAAATTTTGCGGGGTGGGGGAGGGGGGAAGAGCTCGCCGCCTCACGCTACCTCTCCTCCTGCAAATGCAGCAGCGGCGGCAGCGGTGGCGGGGGCAGAAGCAGCAGCGGTGGCGGCGGCGGGGGCAGAAGCAGCAGCGGCGGCGGGGGCAGAAGCAGCAGCGGCGGCAGCGGTGACGGGGCAGAAGCAGCAGCGGTGGCGGCAGCGGCGGCAACAGCAGGAGGTGGCGGGCGGGACTTTGGGCTGCGGCTGCCCGCTTTTCAGTTGCTCGCCTCGCCCCGCCTCGCGCCTACCTCTCCTGCAAATGCAGCAGCGGTGGCGCGGCGGTGGCGGCAACAGCAGGAGGTGGCGGGCGGGACTTTGGGCTGCGACTGCCCGCCTTTTCTGTTGCTCGCCTCGCCCCGCCTCGCGCCGCCAACAGCAGGAGGTGGCGGGGCGGGACTTTTGGGCTGCGGCTGCCCGCCTTTTCTGTTGCTCGCTTCGCCCCGCCTCGCGCCTGCCTCTCCTCCCCTCCTCCTCGCTGGATATTTCATGAAGGTTGGGGTGGGTGTTGGGTCAGCATTACGAGGCGCACCAGCCGCATGCGCACGTGGGTCATGGGTTGGACAAGCCTGATTTAAACATTTCTGATTTATTACTCTGTTTTTATTGTTATTAAAAGTAAAAATTAATAGATAGAAGCAGAATCAGATTGGATATTAGGTGTCATTTTAAATGTTAATCTAATATTTAGGGAGAGGATAGAAAGGCATCATACTCTGATTAGAGATTTCAGGAGAAATTCTTTTTTTTTTTTTTCATTATAAGGAATGAGATAGAGGGATAATAAAGGATGGGCAAAAGATACAAATATAATGATTTAAATTAAGATGGATTGAATAAGATAGAATTATGAAGAGTGAAATGTGTGGAGAAAGTATATATAGAAGATACAGAATGGTAAACAAAATAGGTAATGATTTCTAAGATGAGTTACATGAATATAATTAAAGCCCATATAAAGAGAGGTACCGGGGCCAAGTTACTTTACTAAAAGATTTTTTATATGTTTGTTTGTGTCTGTTTATGTTTTGAGAAGTATTGGTGAAACCTTTTAGAAGCACAGAAAGAGAATAGACGATAATCAAGTCAGAAAGAAATAGAGGACAAGAGATGTTTTTATGCTTATTTAGAAATGGTTTAAAAAATAGAATTGTATTGTATAAGATAAGGTTTTATCTGACTTGTAAAATTTATAATGGAAAAAGGTTCAAATATGTAATGGTTGATGATGATTTGTTTGTTTTTGAAATTAATAAAACTTGTTTAAAAAAAAAACAATTATAGAGATATCTACTGAAATGAGTAATAAAGTATATAATATATGTATATAAATGTATTTATCTTTTTTTTTTATATATAAGTTTTTATTTGATATTTTTTATACTTTTAAATATTATTATTATTATTATTATTATTATTATTATTATTATTATTATTATTATTATTATTATTTTTAACAGAACTAAATAAGTTGAACTGGATTAACTGAAGCAAAAGAGAAACGAAAGCTGAACAAGGATTAAGGAATGTCCAAATTAGCCAAATGAATGCCTGAGGCCAGGGGTAGAGAGGCCTCTGCAGTTGTCCTCCAGGCAACAACTGGAGGGGGGGGTACTGCTGAACTTCGCCCCAAGAAGGCTGCGGGAAGGCCAACAGAGAGCTAAACCAGGGCAGGTATTAGCAGTTGACTGTGCTCGTGACCCAAAGGGTCCAGATGAGGCTAGGTCGACCGCAGCTTCTTCAACGACACAAGATGGTGCCCGACCACCAGGCGGCGCCCAAAATGGTACGTGCTTCGCAAGCTGAGCAAGCCGGGGCCTCCTGCGCAAGGAAATAAGCTCCTCCGGCGAGCTCAGCGCGCCGAGAGGGGCCGCGCAGGAGAGGTTTCGCTTCTCCTGAGCGATCGACGTTCAGGTGGGGGGAAAACCAGCGGCGCTCGTAGGCGCAAGAGAACGAGCCACAAGGGCAGCGTGGAAAGAGGCAGAGAGGCAATTTGAATCGGGATGGGGAAGATTAGGCGAAGATGCTGCGAGCCCGCCCGCTCATATGCTCCTTAGGGGCGAGAGAAATGCTCCTCTAGATCCCAATCACTTGCGCAGGGGCTAAGGAAGAAATTCAAACCTGTTTGCAGACACTTTTTGCGATCGAATAGGAAGAAATCCTGAAACGGCCAAGGAGCCTATACTACGAACAGCCTGTCTCTCCGAGGCTGAGCAAAAACTGGGGAATGCTGCACGGAGTCACGTGGAGGAGGTGGAGCGTTCCTCAATTAAAGCTCAGCCTGTGAGAGAGGACTCTGAAGCACCTCCCACTCTCTGGATGCTCCGAGCGGCTCAAGGGAGAATTTGCCAATTTGATGCTTTTCTAAATAAAAGAAATTATTATGGAAGGTGGACTTTGCTTTTTTCTTTTTAAATGGATTTCATCACTTGGAAACCTGACATTGATAAACATCCTTTGCAGCAACCAGAATTTAAAGTGGGAGATAAAGTTTTATTTATCAACTAAATATTTGAAGTTACATTAATCTTCTAGGAAATTGAATCCAAAATGTATAGGGCCTTTTCAGATAATTAAAGTAATAAACTCAGTAACTGTGAAGCTTAATCTCCCTAGGTTATTGGGAAAAGTACATCTGGTTTTTCATAGTAGTTTGTTAAAACCGTTTGTTGCTTCCCCATTGAGGGCAGCACGTGTAGCTCAGAAGCCTTTGCTCATTGTGTGACATGAACATTATGAAGTTAAGAAAATTTTGGAGTCTTGAATTTTCAGGGGAAAGTTACAATATCTGATTTATTGGAAAGGCTATTCTATTTCACAAGCGACTTGGGTAAACTGCTGAAAAGTTAATGCTGATAGACTGGTGGAAACATTCCATGAAAAATATCCACACAAGCCCAAGGTGAATCCCATGGGTAGCAGAGGAAATTGCATATTGTATTATTGTGTTTAACCTAATTTCAATCTTTGTGTATTCTATGTCGTTGCAGGAGTTTCTTTTCAAATGAGAGGGGGCAGCCTGTCAAGCCCGAAATTGACATATGTATAGCCATTTTATGTTTTATATATTCCTTGTCTTTCTCTTTGCTGGTTATGGGGGGGAAGGGTTTCAGGCTTGCCACATTCCTAAGGTGGGAGGAGTGGAGATAGAGTTGTTTAGGCTTAGGTGGTGTTTCTTCCCATGGGAATGAAAGCTGACCCTGCTGAGACGTGGAGGTGGAGATGATGACACCAGACAACGTTGATTTACTTCTATTGGAAAATGTGACTTTTAGGGGTTGTTTCTAACTTCCAATATTATGTGGTGTAATTCCAGGTTGTGACAGATCCGGAATTACAACAGACTTTGCCAATTTGATGCTTTTCTAAATAAATTATTATGGAAGATGGACTTCGCTTTTTTCTTTTTAAATGGATTTCATCACTTGGAAACTTGTCATATCAGGAGAGCACCAGAACTTCTGCTGTGAATTATAAAAGCATACAAATAATGAAGAACCCATTATAATTACAAAAAGCATTATGACTGGTGTCTGTGGAGATTCTCAAGTCTACCAGATCATGGTTGTCCCAAATATGCTTTTTTCAAAAGGCAACTGGATTTTGTTTTTTCCGTGAAGTCATTTTGCTTCTCATCCAGGAAGCTCCTTTAGTTCAGACTGAATGGTAAAAGGACTGAAGAATTTATATTCCTCTCAGTCATTATCATTCTTTCTGAGAGTCACTAAGGCCATTTGGAGGTTTATCTGGGCCCTCAGGGTCACCTGAATAGTGCAAATGGGTGCGGATCCTTCTTGGAACTGCTGAAAGGATTGTGACATTGGAGTTAAAAATGGTGAGAGAAATATTGACAATTTCAGATATGCTGAAGATACCTGAAACACAGCTATTTCATATTTCATGCCAATCGGTATTTCATATTTCATGCCAATCATCTGTCATGTGGGCAAGTTAAAACAACAATGCTAGAATCAGATTTCTTCCACTAATTTCTTCCACTGGCCCTATTCTATGGATTAGAAAATGGATAAGAGCCCCAGGGTGTCGAGCTTTCTTCCAAGAAGTATAGGTGGTTATACTTCTATATGCATAAGAACACAGTTCAGTATAAAAATAATCAAAATCCATACACGATTTACTATTATTATCAAAACCATGGACAAACATCACACTTTGCTATCACAAATAACACAGAGATATATCCTGTATATTTCTAATATATTCAACATGAAAAGCTTCCTTGAAGCTGAACATGATTCCCAATTTCTTGGACATGTGTGCATTGCAAACAACAAGACGTTTACTATCGCTTTCTTCCAGAATGCTTTTCAAATTTCAAGTCTAGCCTTCAGCTGTGCTATTTTCTGGTAGTCTTCCATCCAGTTACTCACCAAGCCTGTAATTTAGCTTCCAATTCAGTCCATCTATTCTAAGATGGTTACTGTGGGGAAAAATAAGAGGAAGCATTATATATACTACCTTGCCTCTTGCATAAGACAGAATATAAAAACTCAATGAAATAAGAGCTCATTCATGAAGTTATATTCTAGAGTGGCTATTTCTGTATAAAATGTTCTGCCTGATGCAGCATAATTGGAATTGATCATCAATTGCAACCTCATTAATAGAAATAATGTTTCATTCAATGGAATAAACAATTGAAAGGCCTCTAAGCAGGTAGAGGAATTTCACTACAGTGTCATTCTGAATCCCTTCTTCGAAAAAACACATAAGATTGTGCTGTTAGTTTCAACAGTTAGGGAGAAAATAGGAAGAATGGCATGTGTAAAATGAATATAGTAAACATGTATCACCCAACTTTGCATAAAAGCTCTGTTTCTACACATGTGGTTTACATCTGGGTAGATATGGATGAAATTTTTTATTGTCTCCAACTACTCCATATTTATGCAAATGTCATTCAATATTTTAATGAAACTTTCTTAAAAGGCCTACAAATAATACAAATGTAAGACAAATTTAATGTGCATTTTATGAATGTTCATTTTGGGGAAGATACTTAACATATAGCACTATTATAATTCCTTTGTCATATAAATGTACTTACTTAATAAGGGGTTACAAACCAAATCTTTGCATTTTTTTTTCAAATAATTGTATTAGATATTACAGTTGAACAAAAACTACACTAACTGAAAAATTATAAAAAGAAAAAAAGTTAATATGAAAAAGAAAAAAAGTAACCTCTCCTTTCATCCCAACAAGCACACACAATTTAAATAAATGTGTTGCCATTTCTTAAGTTATAACATATTCTCTGTTCACCTCATAACTCATCTCTTAACTAAAAAAAATACCAAATCCTTTTCATTTATTCCTTATTAGCTAAAGTCCAATAAGTGTTGTCAGATATAACTAATCTATCTTAACCATAATCAAATATGCCAACCTTGTATTCTTTTCCCATACTTTTAATGATGTTAATTCTAAACCATTCAAATAGAGTCCTCCAACTTGATTTTTGTCATCTGTTTTTATACTTTCCCAAAAAATATTTCAGGATTTTAGCAAGACTTCTTTGTACATCTAGTAAAAAGAATTCTTCAAATTCTTTAACAGATCTTTTTGTACATCCAATTAAAAAAAATCCATCTCTTTTTTTGTTTGATAGTTGTGCATCTCTTTTAGACACTGAAGCATTATCCAGTTTCACTTGGAAGTCCAGTACACCCTTTTCTGCATCCTTCTCATTACTTGCCACATTTATAGCCACATTCAAATTAATTCCAAACATATCTAGAGGATCTTGTTCTTCTTTCATTGCAATTTTAACTGCCTATGTATCTATCATTTCCCAGGGTATTTGTCATAAATTTTCATAGTTTTTTTCATAGTTACCCATGAAAAAGATCATTGTTAGAACAGTTCCTTCCATTCTTTTGTTATCCTCTAGTTCCCTCTGGTGTCCATCGTTTAAAGCAGGGGTGTCCAACCTTGGCAACTTTAAGACTTGTGGACTTCGACTCCCAGAATTCCTCAGCCAGCTTTAAAGTCTCATTATCTTGTTTTGACTGTTGAGAGGATAAACAATGACATGTTCTCATGGGAAGAATTCTTCCAAAAGTTTAAAATTATAATTCCAGGACCGTTTGAGCCCTTAATCTATTGTTAAACTTTCCAAAATCCAAATTCTAAGCATCCTTTTGCTGCTTAATCCAGAAAATATTTTTCAAAAATCTTTTAAAATAGTATTTAATTTTCTCTAAGAAAACTCACCTAGTGAATGAATATTAACTTGCTATTCCAAACGGTCTTTATCTTTCTAAAGCAGGGGTGTCAAACTCAAGGCCCAGGAGCTGGAGCCGGCCTGCGGAGTGCTAAAGTCTGGCCCGTGGGGCTGCCTGGGAAACAGCGAAGGATCAGCCCTCAGTGCCTCTGCCAGTGAAAATGGAGTTTGTGAGGGTTGTGCATGGCTCTCCTTAGCTGTTTTTGCTGGCAGACGGTTGCAGGAGGCGGTCCCAGATGATGGGAGCCCGGGAACTTGTTTTCTCTGGCAGAGCGCTTGGGCCACCATAGGCGCCACCTGACATGAGTGACATCATGCTGGCCATGCCCCCAAGCTACACCCAGCCCCTCCCCCCCGAGGTCAAACACAACCCTGATGTGGCCCTCAATCAAATTGATGCAACCTCTGTTCTAAATCAACAACAAAACACAAATCCAAAGCAATTAAGTATTGAAGTTCAGTCAAATGCAATATCTTTTTAAAAGACTGCACTGATGACTCTGAGCAAAGGCGGTCCCTCCCTCAACTTCCAGCCACTTAACCCATAAGCAAACTGTGAAACAGAATTTCCTGTAGTTTACTCACAAGGAGCAGCTGTGCAAAGCCATGTGGATTCAAGATCCCTTTTACTCAAAGGAGATATCGGTAGATTTCTTTCCCATCTTCAAAAAAAGGGGGGAAAACAGACCCAGGAAACTACAGACCAATCAGCCTAACATCAATACCTGGGAAGATACTGGAAAAGATAATTTAAAAAAAACAGATCTGCCAACATCTAGAAACAAGTAAAGTAATAACTAGCAGTCAGCACGGGTTTGTTAAAAACAGATCATGCCAAACCAATCTTATTTCACTTTTCAACATAGTGACTAAATTAGTAGACCAGTGAAATACTGTGGACATAATATACTTAGACTTCAGCAAGGCAATTGACAAAGTAGAACACAACCTACTTCTTGGTAAGCTAGAAAAAAGTGGGATAAATAGCACCACCACCAGATGGATTCGCAACTGGCTGGCAAACTGTACTCAACAAGTAGTCCTTAATGGATCTAAGTCTACATGGAGTGGAGTGCCACAAGGTTCCGTCTTAGGCTCAGTACTCTTCAATATCTTCATTAACGACTTAGATGAGGGAATAAAAGGGGAACTCACCAAAGTTGCAGATGATACTAAGCTGGCAGGAATAGCTAACACCCTAGATCAGGGGTCCCCAACCACCGGGCCCCGGACCGATACCGGTCCGTGGATCATTTTCTACCGGGCCACCAGTTTGCTGGGCGCCGCCATCTTGTTTCAACGAGAAAGTGCTTCTGGGTGAGCTTTTCCGGTTGGAAAGCGGCGTTTGGGTCCTGAAGGAATCCTTGTGCCTTAGTTTCATCGAAGGGGGGGGGCGGCTTCGAACAAAGAGCCGTCCCGATGGCGGAGGAGATTAAGAAAGCACAAAAAAACACAAAAAAGGTACAAAGGAGGAGTTGAAGGTGGCGGGGAGAAGCGGGGGACGGCTGGCTGGCCAGTCGCTCGGCTCGCCTTGCCTTGTCATGCGTGCTGATGCCGGTACCGGGCTGCAGATCATTTTGTGATGCCGGTACCGGGCCGTGGCACAAAAAAGGTTGGGGGCCACTGCCCTAGATGACAGGCTCAAGTTCCAGATAGACATTGACAGACTAGAACACTGGGCCATATCTAACAAAATGAAATTCAATGTAGAGAAAAGTAAAGTCCTACATTTAGGCAAGAAAAACCAAAAGTACACATATAGACTGGGTGGAACCAGACTTAATAGCAGTAACTCTGAGAGGGATCTTGGAGTCTTAGTGGACCATCAGCTAAATATGAGTCATCAGTGTGCAGCGACAGCCAAAAAAGCCAATGCAATCCTAAGTTGCATTAACAGAGGGATACAGTCAAGATCAAGTGAGGTACTAATACCACTCTATAAAGCCTTAGTAAGACCACACTTATAGTACTGCATCCAGTTTTGGTCACCACACTACAAAAAAAATATTGAGGCTCTAGAAAAGGTGTAGAGAAGAACAACCAGGATGACTGGGGGACTGAAGACTAAAACATATGAAGAACGGTTACAGGAACTGGGCCTGGCTAGTCCAGTGAAGAGAAGAACCAAAGAGACATGAAAGCAGTGTTCCAATATTTGAGGGGCTGCCACAGACAGGAAGGGGTCAAGCTTCTTTTCCAAAACATCTGTAGGCCAGACAAGGAATAATAGATAGAAACCTAACAAGGAGAGATTTAACCTGAAAATAAGAAGAAATTTTCTGACAGTGAGAACAATCAACGAATGGAACAGCTTGCCTTTGGAAGTTGTGGGCATTTCATCACTTGAGACTTTCAATAAGAGATTGGACTGTCATGTGTCAGAAATGGTGTAGGGTCTCCTGCTTGGGCAGGGAATTGGACTAGATGACCTACAAGGTCCCTTCCAGCTCTGTTAAACTGATTTGCAATAGTGGCAAATATCTGTAACTCGAGTGTAGGATGAAGGTGAAGGTTCGTTCTCCGAGCTTGTGGGTTGGTTTACGAACGTTTCGTTACCAGTGTGGGTAACTTATCTGTAGTATCGGTAGTCCAGATCCTGCATCCAGTCATACTTTGGGGAAGGAAAGGTAAATATCATTCTTAAATAGAATTGTTTCTAAGGATACTAGCAATCTGTGTGTTTTTAACTTTAAATGAACGTTCTGTAATGGTTAGAATGATTTTTGAACTATGTAGGAGTGGGCTGAATATATTTTAAGTTATGATTGATTATGATCAAGGCTTCAATTTACTAGATATGAATCTCATAAGATTGTATGATTTGGAGATGTTGCAAGGGTTAACAACCCAGTAGTTAGGTTTCTACAATTAAAGGCAGTCTGAGAAGCTTTGTAGGGAAAGCTTTGTTGGGCAATTTTGCTTTGCAATCCTAAGATTTGCTTAATGATTTCCAGGTGGTTACTCAAGAATGTGGGAAAAGTTTCTACGCATAGTCAAGGTGTGAGACTGGATCGTATTTTTCATATGTTTAATATTTTTAAATCATACATTCCTGGGCTACTCACAATTAAATGACAATGTGTTTCTTGATAACAAATATACAAAACTCAAATAATCAATAGAAGCACAATGCAATGGACTTAGTATGGTATGTTCTTCATTTTCTTACAGATGACAAACTAAAATTGTGTGTATGTGTGTTTCTGTTATCTTCTCACATTGCATGTATATTTGTGCATACACACTAGGAAGCACTGAGTGGGATGCATAAGGTCTATGCTGCATTTATAACCAGGAGGGAAGCTTAGAAAAGAGGAATCAACAGCAATTCAAGCTGCTACCCAACTGCATCTCCCATAGAGATGGATTGTGACATTTTTCTCCCTGGAGTGTTTTTCCTATAACTCATGGCTAGATCTGACTAATTTTAACTTGCTTTTTATTTTGCTGGTTTACCTCCCCATACCATATTTTTTGATCTGATTGTGTAGAGTTATCCCTCTAATTAGCAGGTGGACAGAATCCAACATTCTGTTGAACTGGAAGGAATAACAGAAAGGCACTGAAAGCTTAGTTTATGAACTCTTTGCAACCTCTTTGCAACTTGACTCAGAAGAGAAAAAAGGGCTTAGAATGGTGAGTCAGTACTCTTCTAAGCTGCTGGTCAATTGCCTCTCCTTTAGGCTCCTATGAAGCTCCAGACAAATCTGGCCCATTTTGAAATATACTATTTCTTTTGCTGACCTTTCTCAGTCCATCAAATTTGTTCTTTGCCATTTTCAGAGAATTAGACTGTTGCCATCCGGATGAACAAAGTTACAGGTCCCTTTACATATTTTTTCCCATCATCTAGTTCAGGGTCGAGGCCAGGGTGGGTGTGGCTAGCTCAACATCACTCATGGTGGCCCAAGGGCTCTGTCAGTGAAAATGGGCTCCCAAACTGTTTTCGGCTGTGATGGCCTCCTGCAACCCGCTGTCAATGAAAACAGAGCTCAGGAGGGCTGCATGCAGTCCTCCCAAGCTCCATTTTTGATGGCAGAGGCACAGCCGGCTGGTCCTTCATTGTTTCCAGGTTGGTCCCACAAGCCAAATCTAAGCATTCGGCCTGCGGGTCTTGAGTTTCACACCCCTGATCTAGTTGGATTTGAAAGAATACATTTCATCTACAGCAGCGGTCGCCAACCGATGGTCCACGAGAAAATTTTGGTGGGCCACAGAGAACTCTCACCCCTAGAGCACTCCCCCCAAAGCAATTAATCCAAGCTGCGCAGAAACACAAGGCTGCACAGCCCACATGGCCCTGGGAACCCTCCCCACCCACTCACTCCTTACCCGGCAAACTTGCCTGCTAAATTGCTATTTTTCCTTTTTCCTACCATCATCTGTTCTGCTGTGCCAGGAGATTTAGATTAGCTAGGAAGCAGGAAATGGTTGGATTTCTTGCTTTCTAGCTAGTCTTCAGATCTTCGGCTCTGCTTTTAAGCACAGCCGAACCTCCCTTAGGACTGAAGTTTCTACTATTCAGTGCAAACTCACGGCAAGCACATTTGAGAGCCTGAGCTAGCCAATGGCAGATAGATCACTGAATGATTCTGTGAGCAACTCAATCTGCCTGCCTGCTTGCTGATTTTGGGTAAGTTGTTCTTTTAAAATTCAACATTTATCATGGGTTGAGTTAATTTTTGAGTTTTTGCGATTTTGGACAGACTGATAGCTGGCAGATAGATTTCGAATAATCGTGATTCTGAAACTCAATGCCTGCCTGCTTCTGATTTTGGGTAACAGTTGTTTTTATAAAAAATTCAATATTTATATAAATATTTATAATATTTACATACAAGCCATGCCCAGCCAGTCACATGACTACCAAGCCACACCCACTAATTAGGCCACACCCACAGAACTGGTTAGTGGTCCCTGGGATTTAAAATTATGAGTTTGGTGGTCCCTGAGGTGCAAAAGGTTGGCGACCCCGATCTACAGTACATATATTTGCAGCCTGAGAAACGTACCACTCGATATTTCTATCTTGGATGCCATACTAACTTGGCTGGCTTTGGGCAATTGGCTTGTGGGGGGATAATTTGTTGCTTTACCATAGGCCAGGGGTCAGCAACCCATGGCTCTGGAGCCACATGTGGCTCTTTCATCTGTCTGCTGCAGCTGCCTGTTGCCGGTCAGCTCCACAATTGATAGGGCTTTCAGTTAGTACAGGTAGAGGAAAAAGGATGCCATGCTAGGAGACTCTATGGTGGGGGAACTGGACTTCTGGTCGGCTACAGAATTGAACAGGGGACTGCCTTAGGCAATGAATCGATCTATTGATAATCTGGTCAGAAAAGGTAAAAGTGTATGGGCAAAGTTGGAGGCTGCTCCTTCTTGGAGCAGCTGTCTTGCTGTCATGCCTCAGGTGGAGACCGACTCTGAGCAGTCAGTGGAGGACCCAGGCCCATCCCTTATCCATCCTAGGGCACGCAGGGACGAGAGGATCAGGGTAAAATGTGGTCTACTTGGGAGGAGAGGATCAGGGTAAAATGTGGTCTACTCAGGAGAGGGCCATGATCCTCTTCATGGGTTGCAGGTGTGAGATCTGCATAAGAGTTTGGACCCGCATGCTAACAGACGCTGGAGACGGTGTTTTATTTCTAAAGAAGGTTTATCTTGGTTGGCGTTCTTCCAACGGACTGTCCCTGGTTATCTTCCTGAAGTTGGCAATTATCTATCCTGGTCTGTTGAGGAACTTTATTCAATGTGGTTTGTTTTTGGTTTTTGCTTCGTTATTGGCTCTTTGAATGTGAACTGTGTTTATTGCCTTTGAAATGTTATTTTGAAAATAGTTTACTCCTCCACTGTGAACAATTAAACAGTGAAGCCAAGTTGAAGGCATTAAAGGACTTTTATTTACGTTTTGGTTTTTGTTATATTTCTGAGATACTCTGGGTCATCTGCATAGCTAAACCTGCATTGCCCAGATAGAACATGTAAGCAAGTATATGCCTGCGAAGAGAATCTAGGTGAGAATTTGGAAGAGGCCATCTAATTCTTACTACCAAGAAAATAAAAGACAACTAACATTTCCATTTCACCTGAATTCATCTTGATTTGTAACTTGTACAGTTCAACTCTATTTTTGTGGCTTCCTCTTGGTTTTTTCTATATCTCAGGAAAGTATAATTCCAATAGTAAGACAAGAAACATTGAAAAGAGAAAAGATAATTCTCTTTCAGTGAAGCAGCACAGTGGATTAGGCACATGGACCTGAGTATTATAAAATTACCAACAAGCACCTCATTCACTTACTTGTTCACTTGAATTCTGATGGTATATATGCTCGGTGAACCAAATACTTTATTTATGCAACCCAGAGGGAGAAAGAAGGTGCTTTGTCAGCACTGTATATTTTGGTCTATAACTGTGGTTACTAATTTGTTTTCTCCTTCCACAACACTCAATTTTCTGATTCTGATTAGGATCAAAAATTAAGCCAAGTTTTGTATAATAAAAATTGAAGCAAATATTACATTGGTGCCAAATACATCATACTGTGGCTTCAGCATGATACAGTAATCCATTTCCTCTTTTTGCTTAGCTGACCTACTCAAAAGACAAAAAGGCCTGTTCTTGTTCATTTGGTGATGGAATGGAGGGCTGTTCCCTGGGAAAAAATAGGTTACTTATTCTGCCTATTTTCTCAGCCACTATTACTCTGGCTTACAAGTAGGAAAAAGAATGAGGTGATTGCTCCGTTAGGAATGCTGTTATTACTCAAAGAAGCTGAAAGAATTATTTCTTTCTAAGAGCCAGCCAGCCAGCGTCACTTTAAAGTACCATCCATCAGTCCTTGAGCCAATGTAATGTTTGCTACCCAGACTCTAAACCCAGCAGAGCAGTACTGAACTTACAATTTTAGCACAGGCCAAACTGAGGATTTTACTTATTTTTAGAGTTTGCCTACTAGAAAAAGAGCCATCAATTGCCCTCCTCAGTACGTGGTTGGGCTGATGCTCAAAACAGAGGACAAGAATCTATCGTTGTATATATCAGAGAGCTGATTGGATTTCACTTTCCTTTCCCTCCAAAATCCTTGCCCAGTTTTGCTGTCGAATCTGCCGATCGAGCTCCGAGATTAAGATCTCGTTTAATAAATACCTATTAAAACAAATTATCTCGCCTGCAAAGGGCGCTAGGCCTTCTGAACTCTCAGAGGGCAATTCAAGAGGGCTCTTGGCGAATCTGCCAACGTCGTAGCCCGCCAGTTTTTTTTTTTGTTTTTTTTTTGTAGCTGTTGTTGGCTTCTCAGAGATACTCAAGCTCTCATATTAGCTTTAGCGAGGGGGTTACTCTCCAGGTTCTTCACTCCTCCCGCTCGCAAAAAAGGGGCGGGCCGTCGCTGCCATGATCGTTCGAATGAGCCAATAGGCCCCGGCGAGTCCGTGAAGCGACCAATGAAACAATTAGGGAGGAGATACCAGTGGCGTAGGTTGCGCTGTCCTCTCAGCTCGGCGCATCCCCTCCACTGGACGAAGTGCGACCATTTTGCAGGGGGGGAGCTGCAAGCGGTGGCCATTGACGGTGCAAGAGAGGCAGGTTTGGGGCGCGGGACGGCGGCCTGAGTCGCTGGATCCCCGGGGATTAACGCCCCTCCCCCGGGAAGGCGAGCCAGAACAAGTGCCAACGCTCCTCGGTTATTTTGTCGTCTTCGTCGCCAGTGCCCGCCTCCCTTCCTTGCTTCGATTTAACCAGCCAAGATGTCTAGGCCTGTCAGGTGAGTCCTTCTCAAAGGGAGACAGGGCCCTCGAGGTTGTTTCGCTTTTCCCTCTCGGAGGCCATCCGAGGCACAAGCAATATGCTGGCCAGGAAGTCCCACGCGAGGGAGGGAAGGCGGCCCGGACCGAGGAGGTATGGCGGGAGAGCAGAGGGGAGGGGCGTGTGCAGGCATGCAGCGTGCTGCTGCTGCTGCTCCTCGTTAGAGTTGGGGGACTACAGTACAGTATGGCACACGCCGCCGCTGCTGCTGCTGCCGCCGCCCTGCAGGTCCCTCCTTACCGGATGCAATGCTGCCCCTTAAGGTTAGCGCAAGCAAAGTCCATCGTGCTCCGACTTGGGAAGAAGCGGCGGCGTCTCCTCGAGTTCTTTCAGTGCGCATCGCCAGCGAGGAGCGAACGCAGGCCAAATCCGGCATAGCTCGGAGGTCTCGAAGGTTTGTATGCGGTTTCACCCCGGAAAAAAAGCCAGGCGCCTTGATAGTGACGAAGTACGCCAGAGTCGACGTGTGCGTCTCTCTTAAGCCTTTTTGTACAGCTTTGCTGGTACATGTGTGTTGGGACGCAGCTTCTTGGCAAGAGTGACCAGCAGCTCGTAGGGAAAAGGATTTCCCGATAGGGAGGGAGGGAGAGTGGATTATTTTAACGGGACTGATCGAGAAGCAAGGTAATTTTTCTTCCTATCAATTCAAAGGGTGCAGTTTCTTCAGACGAGGCAAAATCGGATCAATCTTACATTTTGTTGTGCATTGTGTTTAAATCTTGCTATTTTCCCAAGGAATTGACGTGTGTGGCGGCTCTGTTTAAAATTAGATTTTCGAACAATCCTATGGACTGAAGATGAGCTTTCTAGTCAGCATTGTGGCTGATTGAAAGTTTGAATCTACATTTTCCTGCATGGTGAAAGAAGTATGGAATTTTTGTCTGCCTTTGATTACAAACCCTTTGTATATAGTTCATTAACTTGTTTTCTTGTCAGTTTTGCCAGAATACTTTGGTCATCCTTTTCACTGCTATTCTAGGCTAATTGAGCATGTCAGGATACTCTCTTATTTTCAGAGGATTTTCGGACAGCTTTTCAGCTCAATCAGGCAGGGCAGAATGCTTCCCACCTTTATTTCCTGAAGGATATATATGAAAGACTGTCTAGTAAAAAGAGGAAGAAATTTTTTATATTTCTAATTTGGCTCTTAAAGCCAGCCAAGAAATGGAAACCTGAGATTCTATTTTTGACTGTCATTTGTTGTGGTAGGACTAAAAAAAGTGACTTGTCTCAAATTCTGCTAAATCTGTGACTTAAAAGTTAAATACAAATTGTTACAATCAAAATTTACTCCTTAGTACACACCATGGTAGCTTTTATGTAAGCTTTAAAACAGATACATTGGCTTACAGCTTACTCTGTAATGTAATTCTTATCAAACTGTACCATAGCTGTGATGCGTGAGAATTATGGAATATATAATTAGATAAAGCTGGTATATGAAATTGCTATAAGTCAACAGTTTCTCTGTTTTTAGTTTTGTGTCCTGTTCCTCTACAGAAATGTATTCCGTGTTTAATTTCTTCTCGTGCTGGTTGTTACCTCTGCAGATTCTAAAACATGGGATTACTTAATATTAGCAAGTATTTAGTTAAAAAGTAGGATTACCAAATCTTATAGCTTTTTCTGATTTAAGGATAAGTGAACGTTAAACAAAAAGCTTTTATATTTCAAAGTAACTTCTAAAAACTATGTAATAGGAAGACTTATGTAAGATATTTATATCAGATTTGGCACATTATCTTGTATAATGATGTCCATGGGACATCCCTAACTTAAACCTTAAGTGAAAGTGTCAAATCTCAGTGTTAGATGTTCATTGTCCTGCAAGACTTCATAAATGAGAATGCTGGAATCTCAAAATGTGGCATTCTTGTGATGTTTCCCTTTTCTAACATATATATCAGTTCTTATGGAAAAAAATACTATCTGTACTACCGTGCCAAATTGCTTGATGATGCATAATATCTTTAAAGGGATATTGACCCCCGTCTTGTGCTGTACAACTTTTAAATATGTTAAATGTCTTTTTTTCCTGCAGAGGGCACTGTCATTAATTTCACAAGAGAAGAATTCTGTTCTTTGTTCATGGGCTTGCTTACTCTTCCTGAGTATTAATTTGGTGATCATCTGTTTTCCTTTCAATTAAAATTCAAAGCATTGAGAATGATTAAAACTGATAACAGTCACATGTAGATATAATGCTAAAAAGTAGTGCAGAGGTTTTCTTTTTGTTTGAAACAAAACTTGGAAAATCCTTCATTGCTTCAGTATTTCCAGAATCTTTAAATTTCAATCACACAACATATTATCCTAGAGTAAATTCTAAAAATTTGAGCCAAAGCCAAAATGAGATTTTAGGTCCACTTTGGTAATGTAATGATGGGATCTGTCGGTAATGACGTATCTGTTGGCAGCTGAAAGAAATGAACTCCAGATTCCTTTACTTTCTTTTACTTGTGAAATGAATTCTAGTGAAAATTCATACAATTAAAAACAAGCAAGCAGAAGGGTAAACTAGTTTATGGCAGTAGGATCAAACATGGGATTTTTCAAATACTTGTTTACTTAGAAAAATAAATTATATGGCTAGTACTGTGTATAGATTTCCAGTAAATGTAATCCATTTCAAATCCATTTTATGAACATTTACTAAATCATTCATTTTCAGTTCTTCCATGTTTTTCCTACCTACAGAACAAAGATACAAATATGTAACTTTAACTGTACTGTTTTTAAAATTTGTAACCATAAGGTATTTACATTTTTAAATGTCATAGCATTACCAAATAGGGCAGTTAGTGTTAAGATAGATACAATGTACTATTATTGTTAGAAGAAATACGTTTATTCATTTCTCCAAATTGCTGTAAAAATCTTCAAATGGGATTCTTTTTTCCTCCTAATCCATAATTTCTGGATATGATATACCTCTCAAATGAATTTGGAGGGCACTTTGAATGAATTCTTTGGGAATTAAAATTTAATAAAGAAAAAAAGATTAAAGAACGTTCACTAAGCTTCTTTATGTCCATCCTCAGTAGAATATCTGTATGTAGGTTAGGAAGAAAAAAATACGGCTGTAAATAGTTTGTCAGATGTTTTCTAAAATGAAAATAAGAAACCTGGAAAATGCAAGCCTTTTATTAAGAAGATGGTGATTATTTACACGCTTGAAAAAAGATATAAAGTATGCTGGTAAGCATTATATTTTCATATTCTAATTCACCTAGAATTAAGTGTGATTAATATTGTGATTTGTCAACATAAAGTATATCTTACTGTGTTTTGGTTAATCAAATACAAAGCAAAGTTTAGAATGGAAAGAGCAATGCCAAAATGTTTTTAACTTCTATAAAGATTCCTTGTAGAAAAAAATAGGTGTAAAAGAGGGATCAAAAATCTGGCCATAAGTTGTTGAGGTCATAAGTCCAGGTAGCCACATAACCAGACTCATTTTTCTGTCATTTTTCACAATAGTTGGTAAAAATGTTGTTAAGCAAACACATTTCTTCCAAATGGGTGTCTTCTTGCTCAAAATGGGCAAAAAACATTGCAAATTGTGATAATCCACAATCAGTTATTTTCTTTTCAGTGTTTATTTTACTTGACCGAAATCAAGTATAACACACATGAAATGCTTGTGATTGAAAAATGAAAATAAAATATAGAATAGTCTCCTCTAAGTCAGTGTGTTTGGTAGGTAAGTTAGTTCATTTAATTTCTTCTCCAGAGCAAATGCTAGTTTTAGAAGAAAGATATCCCTTTATATCTTTGTGAAAAATAAATTATTTTAATTCCCTGCATTTTTATTAGCAGCTTTGTGCAACTTGTTTTCTCAAACAATACTTCATGTTAAATGCAAAAATGTGTACAGGTAGTCCTTGATAGTAATTGGGACTGGAATCTCTGTTACTAGATACTGGGTCATCGTGTCACATGAGTGCATTGCTTAGCAACACCAATCCCAGCACTTCCCATTGCTGTTGTTAACCAAATCCCACCAGTTGTTAGGCAAGAACACACATTCCTGGGTTCAACCCTCCCAATCCCAAGCCTTAGTAACCATCCCAAGCCTTTGCCTCTTTGTAACTTCTCGCAACTATCTGCTTCCACCCTGTACTGTAGCATTCAGTCACAGCACCTCTGGGCCTTTACTTGAGCCCCACACCACTGAGGAGTGCCCCTATCATATGTGTGGGTGGTGTACCTAGCGCTCAAATTTTGATCATGTGATCACGAGGGTGCTGCAACAAACATCAGGGACTGGGCATAAAATGCCATTCATTCAGTGCCATTTAACTTCTGTTGCTGAACAAATGCTTGTTAAGCATCAACTACTGTAAAGGCATCTCATGAGAATGGTATTTCATGAAAAGGATTTTTTGTTTTCCAGAATTATAATCAATACTCTTTCTAAAGCAGATGGGACACTACCATGCTCACAAGTTTGAGAAAGTATTGTGTAGGATGTTGCTAGAGAACCTGCAAAAAAATCCAAAATAGATGGGGAAAATATAAAGTACATTTTACTCTTAAGTTATGGAGTAAAAGGATTGAATGCATTTTTCTACCTAGATAGGTTGCAACAAAGAATTGGTCTAACTTATGATACAAGCATATTTCACAAATAGCCAATTTCAACAGATGTCACAAGATGCAATGTTAAATGAGTTGGAACTGTAACAGCAATGATAATAAAAGTTTCCAAGGAAGAACAAGGTGGAAGAACCTTCTAAGGTTTGTTTACACTTTACAGGAGGTAAGCTTCGACCAAGGCCAGAAAAAAGAGATATATTTGTTATTGTTCAGTCACTAAATTGTGTCCAACTCTTTGCGACCCCATGGACCATAGCACACCAGGCTCACCCGTCCTCCACTGTCTCTCAGTTTGCTCAAATTCATGTTTATTGCATCAGTGACATCTCATCTAGCCTTTAACCATCTCATCCTCTGCTGTCCCCTTTTCCTTTGCCTTCAGTCTTTCCCAGCATCTGGGTCTTTTCCAGTGACTCTTCTCAATAGGTGACCTAAGTATTTGAGTTTCAGCTGTAGTATCTCTTCTCCCAAAGAACAATTAGGGTTGATTTCCTTTAGAATTGACTGATTTGATTTCGTTGCAGTCCAAGGAACTCTCAAGAGTCTTCTCCAGCACCATAATGTGAAAGCATCAATTCTTTGGCACTCCACCTTCCTTAATGGTCCAACACTCCCAGTTGCACATTACTACTGGGAAAATATAGCTTTTGACTATATAGACCTTTGTTGGCAAGGTTATAGCACTGCTTTTTTTTAATGCTGTCTAGGTTTGCCATAGCTTTTCCCCTTCAAGGAGCAAGCGCCTTTTAATTTTATGGCTGCAGTCACCATCTGCAGTGATCTTGGAGCCAAAGAAAATAAAATCTGTCACTGCTTCCATTTAATGTTGAGTTTCAAGCCAACTTTTGTACTCTCCTCTTTCACCCCCCATCAAGAGACTCTTCACTTTCTGCCATTTTCAATATCATTGTATACATGTTGTACATTGACAATAAACGTTTGATTTTATTAGAGTAGTATCTGCATATATGAGATTGTTGATATTTCTCCCAGCAGTCTTAATTTCAGCTTCTGATTAATCCAGTCTGGCATTTCACATGATATACTCTGCATATAAGTTAAATAAGCAAGAGGACAATATGCAACCTTGTTGTACTCTTTTTCCCTATTTTGAACCCATCACTTTTTCCATGTCGGGTTATGTTGCTTCTTGACCCCCACAGAGGTTTCTTAGGAGACAGGTAAGGTGGTCTGGTACTCACATCTCTTTGAGAGCTTGTCATTGTTGTGATCCACACAACAAAGGCTTTAGCATAGTCAGTGAAGGAGAAGTAGATGTTTTTGGAACTCCCTTGCTTTCTCCATAATCCAGTAAATGTTGGCAATCTCTAGTTCCTCTATCTCTTTGAAAACCAGCTTGTACTTCCAGTAGTACCAGTTCACATATTGCTGCAGCCTATTTTGTAGGATTTTGAGCATGGCCTTGCTAGAATGTGAAATGAGTGCAGTTGTACCATAGTTTGAATATTCTTTGGCATTGCCCTTTGGGATGGGAACATAAACTGACCTTTTCCAATCCTATAGCCACTTTTGAATTTTCAACTTTGCTGGCATATTGAATGCAGCACTTTAACATCATCATCCTTTAGGGTTTTAAATAGTTCAGCTGGAATACGGTCACCTCCACTAGCTTTGCTGTTGGTAAATGTTTCTTAAAACCCACTTGACTTCACATTCCAGGATATCTGGCTTGAGATCAGTGATCACACCATTATGGTTATCAGAGACATTAAGATATTGTATAATTTTTCTGTGTATTCTTGCCACTTAATTTCTTCTGCTTCTGGTAGGTTTCTACCATTTTTATCCTTTATCATGCCCATCTTTGAACCAAACGTTCACTTGATATCTCCAATTTTCTTGGAAGAGGCATCATCAAGTCTAGTCCATTTTATTTATTCTCTATTTCTTGCTTTGTTCATTTAAGAAGGCTTTCTTATCTCTCCTTGCTGTTGTCTGGAAATCTGCATCCAGTCAGTGAGGGAAGATATATAGAACTTTGGAAACTACAATTTTGGGATGCCTGTTAATTTTGTCTAGTGCCCTTCTTTCAAATACAGAACAGGTTTATAAATCATGGAGGGCAACAAATGTGATTCCTCTTGACACTGGTTGGCAATGTGCAATTCAGATGTGGGGAAATTCCACATCAAGAGGTTCAGAAACTTGAAAGGACTAAAGAAAAATTACTTGACTTGATCTAAGATAGAGAAGCCTTAGAAATTGAAGTATTTAGGAGGGCTAGAGATTTTCCCCACCAAGTGGGCTTTTAAAAGGTGGGGGGCAGTTTCCATTTTTTACTTTGTCTTTGTGGATTTATATTTCATCTTCCATAACCGGCTGAAGAAAATGTAAAGCCCTTAGCCAGCAACAGTCAAGCTTAAATCTATGAATTTGAATAGCAGGATAGAATTGACAGCTGCGATATAAATTATCTCATGTTATGGACTGAAATCTAGGTTGTATGAATTTGTTCCGGGGTGTGAGATTGGGGACTGAGGGAACACCTAGTCTCCATGGTGACAATTTTTTGTTTCCGAAAGCAGTTGTTCACTCTTTTTTCTTCTGTATCATTAAATTGATATTTAAAATGAATCAGTTTAGGAAAGATAACTTTCACCATATATTTCTTGCCAGATGAGGCTGCTGAAGAAATGAAACTTGCCCCTCGTCCCTAGTATAGGTAGTTCTTGACTTACAACCACAATTTACCCAAAATTCCTGTTGCTAAGTGAGACAGTTAAGTGAGTTTTGCCCCATTTTACGACCTTTCTTGCCACAGTTAAGTGACTTTGGCTTTCCCTAGACCTTGCTTGTCGAAAAGTTGTAAAAGTGAGAGTGTGTGGTACATATATTAAAACCTGTTTTTAATTTGCTAGGTTTTTGATGCTGGAGAAGACATGATCATTAAATTACAATGTTCTGTCATTTTATAGTAAGCTTATATAAAAAACCTTACCAAATGATTATGATTTTTATATAATTCTTAATACATTTTAAGCACACCAAACTCATAAAGATAGTCTGAATTAGAAGATGCAAATATCAATGTAAATAATTATAAGAAAAATATTTAGGAGAGTCAACTACAAACTATTCTGCATTTGAAAATTATTTTTATCTTTAAAATTGAGCTGCTTTACTATCAGAAAACAAATTGTTCTTGTATTTTCCAGGTCCTTTTCTCAAAATTTCACCTAGTCTATAAATTAACAGAAATTTAGAAAGAATTGAACATTCTGACACTAAAAAACTGGTGTGAAGAAGACAAATAATATTTAGACTGAAAATCCTCTATACACACAACTATTTAACACCTAGAGCAATTCTATAAGTTTTGACTCTAATAAGCTTAATGCAGTTTAACAAAGCAAGATCATACACAACCCCAAAAGAAAGTCATGGCTGTGAACATTTGGGTGAGATGACTCTGACCTAATTGTCCATTCACTGTATCCAAACACTACCCTTTGAAAAATAATTCCTATCCCTAGTTTGTACCATTGTGTATAGGCAGTCCTTGAATTAAAGTCATTTGTTTAGCAGCCATTCAAAATTATAACAGTATTGAAAAAAAGGATTTATAGCTTGTGCACAAAGTTACAGTTGTTGCTGCACCCGTGACCATGTGATCGAAATTCAAATGGCAGCCAGCCTGCACTTATGACTGCAGGGGCGCTACAACTCCCCCCACCCCTAATCATTCTCCTACCCTCAGCTATGTTCTTGAAGAGTGCCCCTTGGTGACCATACCAAGGCTGGGACTGAAAGAGGCTCAGGGCCTTCAGCAGTCCTACTTAGTTGCCTTCCTTATAGCCAACCATGTCAATTCCATTGTCCAAAGCTTATTCTCCAAATAACCTGGGAAAGACCAGAAGGTTTCTGAAAGATTGTGAGAATGGGGTTGTGCAATTTGGACAAAGAAGAAGTCCTGGTAGGGCCAGCAGCTCCCTCAAATACAGCTGTATACCTCATGATGACAAGAAAAACTGGTAAACGTCATCCAGGTGCAGGAGAATTTGGGGAGCACAAAGGTGTGCAGCAATCGTGATTATGCACAGAGGTGCTGGTGTGGCTTGCCACAATGTGGGGCTTAAAGCAGTATTTCTCAGTAGTAGTGCTGGGGCTGAACTTTGGCAGCTGCCAGAGACTACTGAAAGACCAGGCCTCTATTCTAGCCCTGGCATTGCTGCCAAGTGCCACTGGAGGGAAGTCAAAAGGGCATTGATTCCCTCAACCCTCTGCACATTCCACATTCCTATTTAGGACTTCCTTCACTCAGTGATTGTTAGTTAACCAGGACAGTCAGGAGTGCTGAGATTATAATTGCTAAGTGATGTGGTCATGTGACTTCTTACTTTACAACTGCATTGTTTATTAACAGAAATTCCAGTCACAATTGTGGTTGTAAATTGAAAACTACCTTTATGTATCGAAAATATAAATCTGGATGGACAAATGATGTTGAACCTTAAGTAGAAAGTAGACAAAGGCATTAATTTGTGATTAGAAGGTATATTCAGGAACTAATGAAAATATTTCTGATGATAGATGAATTCTATATTAATCCAGAATCTAGTCTTTTGTGGGAAATTGCATGTTCTTTCATTAAAGATGCATTCATATAACTTGTACCAAAATATATTCCAGTGTTTTGCCTAAAATTGGATTGTAATTTCATTATACTTACTTGTTTTTAATGAGAATGCACTTTATGTACATAATAAGAGTGAAATAAAGTCACTGGATAAATTGTCAGGTTTGTTTTTTGTAATGTCTTTGGAATTAAGAATGTTACCTGAATTTTAAATACCTGAACTTTTGCTATAGTTAGGGAATATCTATAAAGCATATGAAATTATTTTTTGCCACCTATTACAAATTATAACCCCTTTTACAACAGATGCATTTATACCTCAGAGTAAGTCATTTTGTTTTGTTTTAGAATGGTCACATTTCTAGAAAGAATATTCAAGTGTTTAATATGTAATTTTCACTTTCAACCATGTTTGCTTTGAAGATTTAATTATGATATGAAGCTTGTTGGAATTTTGATACACTATCGTTCATTTCCTAGCTACATGAAATTAAAAATATGTACAACAGTATTTCTGCTCTCTTCAGTTGTTATTGATTGTCATATTGTTAAGACTAAATATTTTCAAATCTAATCCAGGAATCCTGATTATTCAAATTAGTGTTGCTAATTAGACCTACAGCATCAGTCAGAGGCAAACTTTAGCTGCATTATAATAAACTGTTTCTGTTGATCAACTATTGGTAATTCAGGCATTTCTGAATATGGAGAGTAATGACAAATGTCACTAAGGTACTATATCGTGTATTTACATCCTGCAGGAACTAGGGAAAATGCTCCCTTTACATCATCTAAATTCCCCGCAAGTCTTCTATTTGGGTGAATTTATGGAGGAAAAAAAGCTATTGAAATATTCCAAAATATATGTTTACCTTTAATGACCAAATCTTTTAGTCAAAATCTCAGATGATGGAATTACTGAATCATAGCAACTGTAATTAATATTTATGTGTTTTCTTTCTATTAAAAATCAAATCTATATAGTTTAATTTTTCAGTATCTCCAAGTTAATACTTTTTTCTTCTTTTCCAGGAACAGAAAAGTAGTAGACTACTCACAGTTTCAGGAATCAGATGACGCAGGTAAGTATCAATTCCGAAGCAAAAATTTTCTACAATTATGAAAAGCAATGAGCAACAAATGTTTGAAAACTAGTTGTATATTTTACTCAGGGGCTGTGCTTAAGTGATTCTTTCTTTGCCCAAAGAATCTTTATCTTTTTAGATAAAGTTTCTTAGTTTCTATGATTCTAGAAAGTTTATTCTATTTCCTCAGAAATGACAATCCATTAACATTTCTGGAACCAATACAGTTTACTTCCTTTCTTGGCTAGAAAGATGGCATGCTCCTGTAACTTCATAGTGACCAGAATTGTTACTGTATTTATTAGTAAGGGCAAAACATGGTAAAATTCCGTATTATTGTTACCTTTTCAATTTAATTATAAATCATATTTTGTCGCTCAGTGGTGAACTATGGAATGAATCCTTGATGCTCTTTGAGTTTAGTTCTTCAGTTCATTGTCAGGGTAATCAGAACAGATTTGCATGCAAGTATTATAAGTTTGGCATATATTTTTAATCATTTTCCTAATGATGTCCAACATGGGATTTTTTTTTCACATTTGCCCATATTGGGTCAATATTTTTATCTAGCTGTCATAATTTTAATACACTTTTTCATTCATTCAGTGCTCAATCTCAAACTGCCAATTTAAGTATGTTTAAGGTTTTGTTTGTTTTGTAGGCTTTTGCTTGTTTTGTTTTATTTGGTGTTCATTGTTTTGTGTGTATGTGTTTTTTTCTTTGGTTTTTTGCCTTAGCATTCTTCACCTCTGCTTGCATATGTTATTTTTATCCTTATTTACTTAAACTTCTGAATATCTTTGTTTTATTTGAATTTTTCTTTAAATAATATAATCTCATCAAAAAGCTTGGTCTTATTGATACTACTGAGTTAAATTTGTGAGATAGAATATCTGCATTCTTGAAGGCTGCTGTGAGGTTTTATCTATCAATGTGACTGGTTGAGTTTTACTTTATTGAAGATTTAAGAATGTTGTTTGCCATTCTCAGTATTCTTTCCAACTCACACTCTCACTCACTTACAAATGCAAGAAAATATAGCAAACTTAAAACTACACAAAATAAATAATAGCAGAGACTACAAAATGCTATTTTAAAAAATAGCAACCCTGGATTTTCAGTACTTCTGATCAAAATTTAATCATTTGTTTTTAATAGAATATTATATTTAATGGTGATTTTTAAGTTAAACTGACAGGTTTGTAAATCACTTGTTTAATAATTCTGCTTAATATTGTTTACTGTGTAGATGAAGAATATGGTAGGGATTCAGCCCCTCCAGCAAAGAAAATACGTTCATCACCAAGAGATGCAAAAAATAAGAGGAGGTCTGGAAAAAATTCTCAGGAGGACAGGTAAGCTGGAGATAGATTTCTAGTAGTTAGATTTTGTGTGTGTTATTTGTCTGTGTGCTTGTGTATCTATCTAGAGGTTGTATAATCTATTAACTTACCTTAAAGACAGTAATTAGAAAGTATGAATTATATAACAATGTTCACTAACCTACAAATTGTGTCCAATTAGAACATTTTGAATTTTAAAGTTTTGTAACATTGAACGTGGAAGGATAGCACATTCTATTTGTTGTTAAACTACAGCTCCTAGTTTTCTTTACTATTAATGTTTATAACAGGTTGCTGTGTGCAACAATTCATCACATCTATAAGGCATATCTTTCCAATTCATGCTTTGTTTTCATGATATCAAAGACCTGCAAAATCATAACACTTTGAGCATACTTTGAGCTTTAGGATATTTATTTCTGCATGATTGCATTATTTACATTTTTTTTAGAATTGGGGTGTGCGTGTGTGTACCCATGTAGAAATAAAGAAAACTGACAATAGAAAAAGACCTAGTGGTCGGTTGCATCTGTCTTTTGAGGTATTCTTTGGTTTTTTTTATTTTTTTATTATTTTTGTTGGATGTACATGACTTCATCGTAAGCATGTTTAAACTCAGTTACTGATAATTGATTATCTCTGCTGGAAGTTGATTCCAAGCTTCTACTGTTCTTTCTGTGAAGTAATACTTTCAAACATTACTTTTTGACTTCCCTCCTGTCAGTTTCTTGATGTTTGTTTATGTAGAAAATTAGAAGCTTATTCAGATCCGTAATATATATTTAGGATATCAGTTATTTCTCCCCTTCTGACCTCCAGACAGTACATATTCAGTTCCTCCAATCTCTCCTGATATATCTGTCCCTCAGACCTTGTACCATTTTGTTATTCATCTCTGGACTTACTCAGCCATATCAATATCTTTTTTAAGTGAGATTTCCATAATTGGACACAGCATTCCAAATGGAGTCTGACTAAAGCCCTATATAGTGTAATTAGAACCTAATATACTATACATATAATATGATTCTACTTTTTAATTATTTGAGTTAATTGTGAAAATTCAATAGAAGAAATGAGTGTTTGCCAAATGTACATTTAGAAAATAAACATTAAGAGGAGAAAGTATAGGAGACAATAATTTCCTATGTTATGAAGGAAGAAAATAGCATTCACTTATTGAGTTTTAGTACCACCCAAAGCAATCATGATGTTTCCATCTCATGGTTTTATCATTCACAACATTTTAAGGAGTATTAAAGATAATAAACATTGTCCCTAGAGACATCCAAAGTGTATTTTATAGTGAATACTTCCGAGGTGGGCAAAATGAGAACCCAGATTGTTGGGGGCAATATGCTGACTCTGTAAACTGCTTAGAGAGGGCTGTAAAGCACTATAAAGCGGTATATAAGTCTAAGTGCTATTGCTATTAAAATGGATTATATAGGTAGTCCTCAACTTAAAACCACAATTGGGAATGTAACTTCCATTGGTAAGCAAGGTGTTCATTAAGTGAGTTGTGTCCAAATTTATGATCTTTTTAACTGCCAACGTTAAGTGAATCTATCTTCCCTTGTTGGAAGCCATCTATCTTTGCTTGTTGGAAGCCAGTTGAGAAAGTTGTAAATGGAGATGACATGGCCCAGGATGCTATAACCATGGTAAATACATGCCAGTTGCCAAGCACCAGAATTTTGATCAATTGGCCATGGGTAGCTACAACAGTTGCATGTGCAAAGACCAGTTGTAAATTGCTTTTTCAGCAGATCATTGAATGAGCACTAAACAAATGGTTATAGTCAAGGACTACCTGTACTGCTAATACAAAATAAGGCTAGGGAATGGTATTTAAAGCATAATAGACATGGGGGTTGTGTGTGGAGATTTAGAAAAAGTATTAATTCTGTTCTGTTTTTCTTATTGTAAGCAGAAGTGCTGGCAATCCAAAATCATTTGGAACTACTTAATCCAAAAGAAAATCAATAAATAAGTGAACAGCCAAAATACCATTTTTGTTTTATATACTGTAACTTTATATATCTTAACCTTTTCCATTTCACATCACATTATATCAATTCAAGATTTAAGAACCATATTTCACCCATTATCTCTGTGTCTTCTAAATGGGCTTAATTTAATTGAAAGGGGGATTCTGCAAGGTTACATAAGATAGTATTGTTATATTAGAAATAGAAATGAACTTTGAAAATATGAAACAAGTGTGATTAAAATGATAGATAAAATACTCATTGTAATGGAATGTTTAATAAATAAATGAAATAAAGAGAATGAGAGAATGGAATGAGAAAAGGAGGGGAACATTTTAATTATTAAAATGCTAATAATGTTAATTAAATGTGTTAAGTAAAGTAAATAATGTGTTAAGTGAAGAAGAATATGAAAGAAATATGAAAAAAATTATGGAAATATTGTAAGTGTTCTTAGAAGTATGGTATCCTATTGAAGAGAAATGTTAAAGACGTGAAAGATTGTAACTAACATTAATGATAGAGCTGAATTGGAATAGAATGGGCGTTGGTAGAAGTTACCGTGAATGCCCTTTCTGCGAGAGAGCCCAGGATGGGTTAACTCCTTCCTATGACGTCATAGCTGAGTCTGTATTAAGATATAAAAGCCAGCCCCCAGGAGAGACCCCAGCTTTGGCGAAGATACTTGACAGACTGAAAGGTGTCTCTGAAAGTCCAAAATAAATGCAGAAATATGTCTTACCCTCTCCGGACGAATCAAGGGAGGGGTTGGGCTCTCTCACAGCATAGATAGAAAGGGCGTTCACGGTAACTTCTACCAACGCCCATTCTCCTCCATGCTGCATCGAGAGCCCAGAATGGGACATACCAAAGCTTGCATGTCCACGGACGGGTCCTCGTCTGGCTCATCACACCGACTGTGGAACCACTCGTTGAAGCACCCATCTGCTGAAGGCTGCAGTCGCCGAGGCAAAAGCATCCAGACGGTAGTGTCTGATGAAAGGAGACGGGGATGTCCACGTGGCCACATGACAAATCTCCAAGGATGCTTGGGTCGCCCAGGCAGCAGAAGTGGCCGCGCTTCTGGTAGAGTGCGCCGTCAGACCTCGGGGAACCGGAAGGGCCCAGCTTTGTAGGCCTGCTCAATGCAAGACCTGAGCCACTTGCTAATAGTAGAAGAGGCCTTGTGCCCCAAGTGAGAAGGGAAAAAGGAAACAAACATGGCTTCCGACTTCCTGAAGGAGGAAGCGCACTTAATGTATATTCTAAGAGCCCTTCTTACGTCTAGCGTGTGCTACTGCCACTCTAAGTCATGGTGCGGGAGAGGACAGAAGTCAGGCAAAACAATGTACTGGGACCTGTGAAACCAGGTGTTAACCTTTGGAATAAATGAGGGGTCCAGACGAAGAACAACCCTATCATCGTGAAAGGAACAAAGGTCCTGTCTGATGGAAAGAACAGCAAGCTCGGAAACCCTCCTGGCAGAAGTGATGGCAACAAGGAACACTACCTTCAGAGTCAGGAAACAGAGAGACACTGTTCTAAGGGGTTCGAAGGGGGGCTTTGTAAGGGCATTAAGGACCAAAGGAAGGTCCCAGGAAGGATACCTGTGAACCACCGGAGGGTGCAGGTTGGAAGCCCCTTTCAAAAACCTCCTGACTGAAGTGTGATGGGACAAGGAAGGAAGCGAACCCCATGAAAGGACTGAGAAGAGGGCCGCAACCTGCCTGCGTAAGGTGTTGGGGGGCCAAACCTTTCTCCAGCCCATGCTGAAGGAAGCTAAGAACTTCTGCCAATTGGGCTGAAGCAGGAGAAAGACCCGCCCTGAGGCACCATGGGGAAAAAGCCTTCCAGGTGGCATCATAGTTGCGCCTTGTAGAAGGTTTGCGAGAAGCCAGGATAGTGAGGATGACCCCTTCTGGAAGATCAGCCTCCTCTAGCCGCTGCCACTCAAGTGCCACACGGTCAGCTTGAACCACTGGGGCTCTGGGTGGAGCAGGGCCCCCTGGTGAATGGAGATTAGATGGGCACGGATCCTCCAAGGAGAAGCCACCGATAGGTTGACCAGGTCCGCAAACCAGGGCCTCCTTGGCCAATAGGGTGCCAGGAGGAGGAGCTCCGCACGTTCCTCCAACATCTTCCGAATTACTGCCGGAATGATGGGAAGCGATGGAAAGGCATAGAGGAGACCCTTGGGCCATCTGCACCAAAGAGTATTGGTCCCCTCCGCTCCCTGGCAAGGAAACCTGGTGAAGAATCTGGTGACTTGGGTGTTTTGAGGAGTGGAGAAAAGATCCACCTCCGGTGTTCCGAATCTGAGGGAAAGATCTCTGAATAGAAACGGAGGAATGGACCATTCTGCCTGGTTGACGAGGCTCCTGCTGAGCCAGTCGGCCTGGGAGTTGTCGACCCCGGAGATGTGGTCCACCGAGATCTATAACAGGTGTTTCTCTGCCCATAACCCCAGCCGTAGAGCCTCTCTCATGAGGGCTTTGGACCTCCTCCCCACTTGCCAGTTGACATGAGCCTTTGCGGCCATGTTGTCCGTAAGGACAAGAACATGAGAGCCGGTCACTGATTGCCTGAAATGCTTGAGAGCCAGAAAAATAGCTCTGAGCTCTAGCCAATTTATGGGAAGGGTCTGTTCCAATCTGGACCAAACGCCCTGAGCTATCTGGCCCTGCATATGGGAACCCCAACCCAGGAGGCTGGCATCAGTGGTTATCATTAGCCTGTCTGGGTCCCTGAACAAGAGTCCCCTCCAGATAGATGGGGAATGCCACCAATTGAGAGATCTCCGGATTTGTGGTGGGAGTGGGACCTTGATGGATGAGTGGCTGGTTCCTGCTCGTTGGTAGGCAAGCAGGAATCATTGGAGGGCTCGGGAGTGGAGCCGAGCCCACGGGACGATGCCAGTACAGGAAACCTTCTTCCCCAGAAGTTTGGACAGCAGCGACAGGGGGACAGTTTGATGTTGCTGGATCTGGCTGATGATCTCTGCAAGGTTCTTTCCACGAGCTGGGGACAGGAAAACCTGGCACGACATGGTATCGATGACTGCTCCCAAGTGTTGCAATTTGGTTGTAGGAGAGAGCTGGCTCTTTTTGGTGTTGATCGAAAATCCGTGTCTCTGGAGACATGATAGGGTAATTTGCAGATCACGATGGGCCACAAGGATGGAAGAGGAAAGAATCAAAATGTCGTCCAAGTAGCATTGGATCCTCACTGGAATAGAACGCAGAGATGCCACCAATGCTGCCAGAACCTTTGTGAAGACCCCTGGAGCCGATGAGAGGCCAAAGGGAAGTGCTCGATACTGGTAATGGGTATTCTGATAACAGAAACGGAGAAACTGGCGATGATGAGGCCAAATTGGGGTGTAGAGGTAAGCCTCAGTGAGATCAATGGAAGGGAGGAGGTCGCCCTCCCGAACGCTCTCTAAAATAGAATGCAGAGTCTGCATTTTAAATCGCCTGTATTTTACAAATTGGTTGAGAAATTTTAGATCAAGGATGGCTCGCCACCCCGCCCGAGGCTTTGGGAACAATGAAAAGGTGAGAGTAAAGCCCACGTCCCCGTTGAGACGGGGGAACAGGTTGAATAGCCCTGATTTCAAGAAGGTGCTGAATGGCCTGATTCATGAGGGCTTGCCTGGAAATCTCCCGAGACACAGGACAGATCAAAAAAAATTTGGGGGGTGGGGTTAGGAAGTCCAATTGTAACCCTGACCTAATAGTGCTGAGCACCCAGGCATCTGTCGTTGACTCCTCCCATTTGGAGGCAAAGAAGGCTAGGCGACCTCCGATGGGTGGGGAGAACGAGGGATTACTTAGAGCGACGGAAGGAACGACCCCCTCCCCCCCAAAAGGGCCGTTTACCAGCAGAAGGTTGTTGCCTGCCAGATGTTTCCGCCCGTTGGTCTTGGCGTTCAGAGTATGGCCTGTGAGAGTGGGGGAAGCGAGATGAGGTCTCCGCTCGGAAGGCAGGAGGGCGATTAGGAACAGGGCGATAGTGGGCTTTCTTCCCAGAGGAAGAGAGAATTTTACGTTTATCTCTGGTTTCGATGAGATATGGTTCCAGAGCATCGCCAAAAAGCTTATTGCCTGCGAATGGAACTGAAGCCAGCTTCCATTTTTGGCATGACTCCGCCTGCCAATTTCGCAGCCATAAAAGTCTTCTTGCTGCTACAGAAGATGCCATGGCCTTGGATGCAAATTTGGCGGAATTGAGAGTGGCATCCGCAGTGAATTCTGCCGCTGCAATAATCTTATTAAGGTCTTGGTGAGACCGAAGGTCAGAAGCAGGCAATCTATTCTGGAGTTGGCACAGCCACCGTATGGATGCCCTGGTGAAGAAGGATGCTGCTGGTGAAGCCCGAACAGCCCAAGCAGCAGCCTGGTGATTGCGCTTGAGGGTCTGTTTGGAACGTTTATCATCCGGTTTCAGGATATCTTCTGGCTCCGTTGGAGTGCCAGAAGATGAGAACGAGGCCAGAACCGGAATGTCAACAGAAGGCACTGCCAGGGCATTGTCCAGAGCTGTGCTGACATTGTAGAAACACTTATCTAGAGCAGATGGGCGAAGGCCTGCCGAAGGAGAAGTGCACTGTTCCTTGACCATGTCCAGGAACAAAATGGGAGAAGGCAAAACCTCTGCATGCACTACAGGCTTGGAGAAGAGCGAATCCCCTTGGCTAGAGGGATTTCCTTGTGGCTCGGGAGCCACTTCTTCTGGCGACAGCTTGGCAGTGACCAAGGCCTTGCTGAGTAATGGTCTGAAGAGAGTAGGTTTGAAGACCAATGCAGAGGATGTCTGCTCTGGGCAAGAAGCCTCTTCCTCTGAAAGATTTTGGTCAAAAATCTCACCCTCTTCACACTCTGAATGAGAGGAGTAACTGTGTTCAGATGGTGAAGGCCTTCCTCATCAACCTCCTCCCATTCTGGTAGAGAAGAATGGACCCTGAGGTCCTGGGGCCTGTGTAAATCAGGATGATGAGGCAAGGAACTTATAGATTGAGAAGGGAGAAGGGCCTGAACCCTTTCCAGAGGTTGAAGAATTTGCTTGAAGCCTTCAGCCAATCCCTGCCTAATGGCTGATGAGACTACATCTTGGATATCCCTTGGTCTATGCTCAAAGGTAGAGGCAGAAGGCCCGCTGCTGTGGGAGTGAAGGTGGCTTCAGGCCTAGATTGAGGAGAGGTTCGAGGCCTGGAGGGAGGGGAGGAGCATAGGGCACAGAAGCCTGTTGGAAATAAGGCCCAGATCTGTTTAAATCCTGAGGATCTGACTGGACAGCAAGAGCCTCAGGAGACCAGGATGGAGGATGGATATCATAGATAACTTCTCCTCCCCTGGGAGGGCTTGGTTGGGGCCCACGAGTATCACCTGAAACATGCTGTAGTTGCACTCCCTTCTGTTGAATAGTTCTATTGAAGTGCCTCTCTAGAGCTGCATGTCTGCGCTTCTCTGCCCTCAATTCAGCCTGAGTTGCCTTCTTAGGGGCTAGAGCCTTAGCTTTGATTTTAGCAGCTACCTTCCTCTGGACTGATTGGGTATGTTGCCTACGTCTTTTTCTCCTATTGGGCTTAAGAGACTGTTCCACTGGGGAGGAAAGCTCTGCCAGAGCCTTATCTTGCTCCATTTGTAAAATAAAGGCTCTTGCGTTGGAAAGAAGCTGTTTAGAAATGTTTCTATTAAGCCCCTTAGGGTATAAATGGCCCCCGGACTTACAAAATGGCCGCACACCTCGTGGTGGAAGGCTTGAATCCAAGACTACAGGAAAACAGGCTCCAAGATTGAAGAATTGCTCCTTAGGCTATGCAGAGCCCCGAGTGAAGTCAGCAAGGGAAAAACACAGCAACCAGCTACATGATCAGCTGTCTTGAGCTCTTATCAGTTTGCCGATCGTATTTACCATCCCTCCAAGCTGCAGGCGTGAGGGAGGTCTGCAGTCGCTGTCCAGCTTGCCTGCACAGAGCTCTGTGACGCTGCTCCCAACGTTGCAGGGCTCTCCTGAAAGAGCAGCTGCCCAGATCCCTGGGAGCTGCTTGAAGAGAGGAAAAAGGTACTGAAGATCGCTGGTGATTGCTATCTAACAGAACGCTTTCAGAGACACAGCTACTGACTGAAAGGAGCTCAGTCAAAAGCCGGGGTCTCTCCCGGGGGCTGGCTTTTATATCTTAGTACAGACTCGGCTATGACATCATAGGAAGGAGTCAACCCATCCTGGGCTCTCGATGCAGCATGGAGGAGAACAAGTATTTTATTTATTATTATATATTTACTTTTTCTTTAAGAACTTAGTACGTATTTTAAGAATGTACCAAGCAGAATTCGACTGGAAGTTATGTGTTATATTGAATGTTATATGTAAAGGTGTCATACTCCAATCAGTAACTACAGGGGAAAATTTTGTTTAATGAGAAAAGAAAATATGAAATTGAAACAGGACAGACAAAAGTATAAATATAATGATTAGAAAGATATTGAAACTTAGAAAAAGATATAATTGAATTTAGAAAGGAATGAGATAATTAAAAGTAAGATTGAGAAACTAAGGGAAGGGAAAAATTATATAGAAAATGTTAAAATAGTAATAAGATATGGAATAGAACACAAAGATGAATATGAAATTGAATTTGTGTCTGTATGGAGAAGTGATAACTCAGGACCATGCTATTCTCAAAAAAAGAAATTTTACTTGTATTATGTTTTGTGAAAACCCAAATAAATTTTTAATTAAAAAAAAGATTTAAGAAACATAAAGGGATATGACAGTTTTGTATAAAGTGTATGTTTGCCCAAATTATTAAAATTGTATTAAAGTATGTTCCTTCCACTTACATCAGGAAAGATGAAGGAAGAAGCACTTATAATCTTCAAATGTGTAAAATAGTAGAGGCAGCAGAGAAGCCATGGTGAAATAAAATTGACTGAAACAACCTAGGATGAATTGCAGACAGCTCAGATCATGGATTGACAATTGTTTAGTTTTGGTGTAATCATGAAAGGGATGTGAAGAGTCATTGGCATGTTGGCATGGCATTTTACTTAACCATCTTAACAGAATAGCTTATACCAAGATCATGTGTTCTTTTTCTGATTTTAAGTCATGGAAAAAGTGAATATTAAGAAGCACTTCCTTTTCTTGTCCTAAATAAGAAAAATGTAAAACTGGTAGTACGTGTAAGATACACACTTGGAATTTCTTGAATAGGATATGAATAGTTGTAGTTTAATTTTCAACTGGTATTATTAAATTGCATTTTTTCAGAAATATTTTTGTCAAGTTATTAAAACTTTTGCTTTCTCTGTAAATCAGACTATTTAGAAAGCTATTACATTGATGAGCTTCAATAAACCCTTAGAACTGAGATTTCACAGTTAAGTTGCAAATTTCCTTCATCATCCCATTTTTCATCTTAAAGGAGAGATAGAATTGAAAACTAGCTTACTATTGATTGATTGATTGATTGATTAATCAAAGTAATAAAACTAATACAATTCTGTATTATGGCCATTATCCAATTTAATTGTATCTCTGGGAATGTAATAACATCACAGCAATCTTTCTGGAAATAATGTCTTTTTTTTCCTTTTTATAGTGAAGACTCAGAAAAGGACATGAAGACAAAAAGAGACGATTCACACTCGGCAGGTAAATTACACCATTTTTTTTAAATTGATGCCAGTTTGATCAGAATATGTAATCAATAATTTCACTGTTATTGCTGCCTGAAACCTTAAAGATCTCTGATTTAAATCATCTACTTATTCTTAATTTGAATAGTTAGTGCCATGTGATTTGTTTCTATGTAGCATGCCTGTTGCTGAATTAAACTCACTGCATTCTTTAACACTGAACAGAACCCTCCTATTGGGGGTATTTGGGAGTAAGCACAGCCTTCCCATGGCTGCTATCTGTAGCCAATTTCTCAGAATATTTCTATCATTATTATTATTCCATCATCTTTTCTCAGATGAAGATTTTGGCAGTGACGATGATATAGGAGCAGATGATGGTAAAGCTGACAGTGACTATGAAAGTTCTCAAAAGAACAAAAAAGGAAAAAAAGTGAAGCCTGACAAGAACAAAAAAGCTGCTTCCAGATCTAGAAAAAGGGCTGCAGGTAATGTCTTCCAATAATGTGTTTAACAATAACATCATTTAATATCTATGTGATGCATGATTGATTGACAGACAATTTCAGGTAATGTTTCATGAAATCTTAATTCATTGGAATTTAAATAACTAATTTGACGTACAGTATATAAGTAACTATTTATACAGGTGAAACTCGAAAAATTAGAATATCGTGCAAAAGTTTATTTATTTTAGTAATGCAACTTAAAAGGTGAAACTAATATATGAAATAGACTCATTACATGCAAAGCAAGATCATTCAAGCCGTGATGTGTCATAATTGTGATATGGCTTACAGCTCATGAAAACCCCAAATCCACAATCTCAGAAAATTAGAATATTACATGCAATCAATAAAACAAGGATTGTACATAGAACAATATCGGACCTCTGAAAAGTATAAGCATGCATATGTACTCAGTACTTGGTTTGGGCCCCTTTTGCAGCAATTACTGCCTCAATGCGGCATGGCATGGAAGCTATCAGCCTGTGGCACTGCTGAGGTGTTATGAAAGACCAGGATGCTTCAATAGCGGCCTTCAGCTCTTTTGTTTTGTTCGGTCTCATGTCCCTCATCTTTCTCTTGGCAATGCCCCATAGATTCTCTATGGGGTACAGGTCAGGCGAGTTTGCTGGCCAATCAAGCACAGTAATCCCATGGTCATTGAACCAGGTTTTGGTGCTTTTGGCAGTGTGGGCAGGTGCCAAGTCCTGCTGGAAAATGAAGTCAGCATCCCCATAAAGCTCGTCTACAGAAGGAAGCATGAAGTGCTCCAAAATCTCCTGGTAGGTGGCTACGTTGACCCTGGACTTAATGAAGTACAGTGGACCAACACCAGCAGATGACATGGCTCCCCAAATCAACACAGACTGTGGAAACTTCATACTGGACTTCAAGCATCTTGCAGTGTATGCCTCTCCATTCTTCCTCCAGGCTCTGGGTCCTTGGTTTCCAAATGAGATGCAAAAGTTGCTCTCATCAGAAAAGAGGATTTTGGACCACTGAGCAACAGACCAGTTCTGTTTTTCTTTAGCCCAGGTAAGATGCTTCTGATGTTGTTTGTTGTTCAGGAGCAGCTTGCAAGAGGAATACGACATTTGAAGCCCATGTCCAGGATCCGTCTGTGTGTGGTGGCTCTTGATGCACTGACTCCAGCCTCAGTCCACTTCTTGTGAAAGTCCCCAAAAGGCCATTTTTGAATGGCCTTTTCCTGACAATCCTCTCCAGGCTACGATCATCCCTGCTGCTTGTGCACCTTTTTCTTCCACACTTTCCCCTTCCACATAACTTTCTATTAATGTGCTTTGATACAGCACTTTGGGAACATCCAACTTCTTTTGCGATTACCTTTTGAGGCTTTCCCTCCTTATTATGGAGGGTGTCAATGATGGTTTTCTGCACAACTGTCAGGTCAGCAGTCTTTCCCATGATTGTGATTCCTACTGAACCTGACTGAGAGACCATTTAAAGGCTCAGGAACCCTTTGCAGGTGTTATGGCTTAATTAGCTGATTAGAGTGGGACACTTTGAGCCTAGAATATTGAACCTTTTCACAATATTCTAATTTTCTCAGATTGTGGATTTGGGGTTTTCATGAGCTGTAAGCCATAATCATCGCAATTATGACAAATCATGGCTTGAACGTTCTTGCTTTGCATGTAATGAGTATCTCATATTAGTTTCACCTTTTAAATTGCATTACTGAAATAAATGAACTTTTGCACAATATCCTAATTTATCGAGTTTCACCTGTATGTATGAAAACTGGTAAAATCAGAACTAAGTCAAATTCTTGATCTGAGGCATATTGAAGGTAACCAAAAAATATGTCATAACATACAGATGAATAAAATAGAATTTAAACTGTATGTTGCCTTTTTGTTTATTATGATCTCTCTACCCATTGTTCTGATTCTGGTTTACTTAGTATAGTATCTTAATTCTTACTTGTTCATATTTTCCCATAAAACTTTGCTGAGTTCAAAAAGCCAAATGAAGGAAATAAAAATGGATCAAGAGTAATAATTATATCTGTTTTTGATTTATTGTATAATGTAGATGACAGTTAATGCTGAATGTTGCATTACTAGGAATATTTTGCATCAAAACATATTCAGAATAATTAGAAATTGCAAGCTATTAGATCCAGATAGATCCAAGTTGGAACTATATATGGAACAATCCATATTTAGTGATCTTTCTGATTTTATAACAGAGGATAGTGAGGATGAGAAAGAAGATCACAAAAATGTGCGTCAGCAGCGGCAAGCAGCATCCAAGGCTGCTTCCAAGCAAAGAGAAATGCTAATGGATGATGTGGGCAGTGAGGAGGAAGATCAGGAAGAGGAAGAGACATCATTTCAGGAAAGTAAGTGACATTCAGAGGCACATGTTACAGATACATGGAAAGTAAGAATGAATTGTCAGTCTGCAGCCATGTCTGATGTGGCATCCACATTAATTGTGCAGACAACCAACGTGATATTTCATCATCTTAATTATGACATTCATTGCATTCTTGATATAATCATGTCATATTGGCAGCAAGGAGGATTTTAAAAATATGCTGTCCCTAAAATTCAGGACATAAAAACTTTTCAGACCATGGCAATTTTTTAGGTAATATTCTGCTAGAAAAATGCAGAGAATATAAAAATGCCACTCACCACTGTTTTACCTTCAGCACTGGGCAATAGTCTGAACAGTCTAATTTTATTACAAATACCATCTTATCTGGCTTCATGATACAGTGAAGGGCTTCAAATCTTTATCTTCATAGTTAGAATAAACCATAAGTTTTAAAACAAATTTGTGTTAAATATCTGCAGTACAGCTTTCTAACTTGCCTGTTGTACAGATTGATAGGCGTTTGCTCTAAATGGTGAAAGGTGGGGAGCCAGGAGAAATTTGCAGTGAATGTATCAAATAAACAGAAACCCAGTGAATCTGTGAACTGATGAACTAGAATCATGGAAACTTGGATTCAAAACCTGGAAGTCTGTTTTAGGAAAAGTAAGATACTCTTTCTATATAATAAGTTACTGATATTGACTGCAAAGGGCACTTCTACAACTTGCTACAAGATGGAAGACCATATTGAACAAGAAAGGAATCATGACAGGCTGGGAAGGGCTTTGATGTAGAACTACAACAGCTGGTGTAAAAATGGTCAGGCTTTGAGCCTTAATTGCTTTTGAGGGAAAGAGAAATTTGCCTATGCAACTGCTATTTTAAATAATACTACTACTTATCACAAGCTCTAAAGCAGATTTACATGAGGAAATACTGAGGCGCAGAAGTCGTGATTTCTCCAAGTTCTAGCAAGTGTGTTACAGGATATAGAAGCCAAGAATCCTATCTCTTGATCAACCTACCAGACTCTCTCCCTCATTCTGTCTCTCTTCCAAGTGAACAAGAACAGCTCTTCTTAGAGACATTTCATTCCTCTCTCTCTGCACAGAAGATTCTGGCAGCGATGAAGACTTCCTTGCGGAAGATGATGATGATAGTGACTATGGCAGTTCTAAAAAGAAGAATAAAAAAGTGGCTAAGAAATCGAAACCAGAAAGGAAAGAAAAGAAAATGCCTAAACCAAGACTAAAGGCTACAGGTGAGCTTAGCTTGCTTCAAAAGTTCTTATTTTACACCCATTAAGAATAACAGAATGAAATGTGTTGTTTGCAAGTACTTATATTTTCTCAGCTCTTCATCTTGTGTGTGCTTAGAAAGATATGAATCAAATTCTCAATGTTAAATCCAGATTTGTGGGTGATATAATTGAATAAGCTACGAAAAGTTCATTTGTGGATTCCTTTTTCAAAGAATCAGAGAATTCTGATTGGATTTGGATGGGATTCTTCTGATGTTATTGTTAGTATTATGTTCAGACCACTTGCCAGTGCTGATTAAAACAAGTGATACTAATGTTTTTTAGACCCCACAAGTGGTATTATTTCACTTTGTTTGAAAAGAGAACAGTATTGCTGATTTTGACATGTAGAGATACCTACAGAACTACATATATCTTCAAATATACAATACTTATTTGGTTACATATTGCTTATTAGAAATTCAGCTTGGATGAAAAAATGTATAGAATTGTATCCTCTAACCACATGTCTATCCTCAAAAAAGCTGTTGTCTTCTATATTTACAGTAGAAAGCCCTACTGTAGCAAAACTGCTTTCATTATTTTTGCTGCTAATGGCTATGGAAAATTGAAAGGCAAACATTGTCAACCAACAGTTAGTGCCAGAAAAATTACTTACAGGCTGCCTGTACTTTACTATTAAAATATAGATAGTATGAGCTCAACTTCTTTGCTAAATAAGGATCCTGCATGTTTTCATAATAGTGCTGGCTCTGTTCAAGAGTTAATGTGTTTATAAGATGATTAGAAAGCAGTATT